>NW_012117722.1:2311009-2437185 GCF_000951035.1 Colobus angolensis palliatus | reverse complement strand
AAAAAAAAAAAGTCACTATTTCTGTGTGTTTACCTACGGATTATTTTACTCCCCTGTAGATAATGATTTCCTTCTTTCTACTGTTTAGAATGACTGGTTTCAGCGTTTGGATGAGTAGTTCATAGTCTCTATATTCCTAATGCCATCATCACCACAAACCAAGAGATGAGGGAGGCTGGTAATCATCCACACACCTCACCCACTTGTTTATTACACAGATGGCAATAACAGTAGTGTCTGCTTGAACATCCCAAGCCAAGTGTCCAGACAGATGAATCCTGTTCTGAACCTACCTGAACTCCATCTTCTCGATTTCTTAACATCCAGGCTGTTAGAAAATCAGACATCTGGGGAAACATATCCACTTTTCTTGATATGAAACTATTTTGTTAGTATAATTTCATGGTTTGGTAAAAAGTGCTGTAAAGATCATCTAACCAGTTAGTTTATCTGGATCCTTTACCCCGAGCTTCTAGAAAAAAAAAAAAAAGTATTTAATTTCTTGTAGTTCTGGTAACTCTGCAGCCTATGAGAGTCTGGTTTATGTCCAAGCTGCTCCATTGACACTGCACTCTCTGTGGTCCCAACAATCTCTGCATCACAGATTCCCTGAGCACTTTTCAGGCTTCATCTTACCTTACTGCTACACAGGAATGTATAGCATTGACTGCTCTCTCCTTGAAACTCCCTATTCTCTTGGTTTAGCGACACTGGGTTTTTTCTCCTATGCCTGGGGCCATCTTTTTGTCTCCATTAACAGCTTTTCTTCTGCCCCCTATATGCTGGATGGATTAATGAATACCAGTTTTTTTATTTCAACTCAGACACTGTTCCTGAGTTCCAGGCTGGTACATCCCATTATTTTTTAGTATCTCCACGTGGAAGTCTCCTGGTTACCACAAAAGTATAATGTCCAAAACTAATCTCTAAAAATAATCCTAGATTTTTTTTCTTCTTCCTCCTCCTCATCTAAACAGTCTCTAAATCATATCATTTCTACATCGCTGCAGCCCACAAATCCTCTCTGTCTTCACTGTCACTGCCTTAGTTTAGACCTTTGTCAATTTGAACCTATATATTTGAAGTCATCTGAGAGCTGGTCTCATTGCCTCTACCTTCTCCAAGTGGAGTAAAACCTCTAAATCATGACAGCATCCAGGTGGGCTTGGATGGCTTAGAATTCTCTAACAGCTTAAAACTATTTGATTTTAAATTCCTCAATCGCTTCTCTTTTCTTCAAGACAGATGGATTCCACATCCTCTACATGCCATTCTGGGCCCTTCATGGTTTGCCTTTTACCTGCCTTGGCCTATCCTCCTCTATGCCCTTCCTTCTTTTGTAATCAATAATCTTCCTATCGGGAGATCCCGCTCCCGATGTTTAACATGGGTTCTTTTCTATTTCCTAAATGTCTCGGTTGGGTTGAGAAATAAAGGGAAAGAGCACAAGAGAGAGAAATTTAAAGCTGGGGGTCCGGGGGAGACGTCACATGTCGGCAGGATCCATGATGTTCCCGTAGCTGTAAAACCAGCAAGTTTTTATTAGCGATTTTCAAAAGGGGAGGGAGTGCGGGAATAGGGTGTGGGTCACAGAGATCACATACTTCACAAGGTAATAAAATATCACAAAGCAAATGGAGGCAGGGTGAGATCACAGGATCACCGGATGAGGAGAAATTAAAATTGCTAATGAAGTTTCGGGCACGCATTGTCTTTGATAACATCTTATCAGGAAACAGGGTTTGACAGCAGACAACCTGTCTGACCAAAATTTACTAGGTGGGAATTTTCCCATCCTAGTAAGCCTGGGATCGCTATAGTAGACCAGGGCTTATTTCATCCCATGGGCTTCGGCCATAAAAGACGGGACGCCTTAAAAAGGGACCGTCTATAGGCCTACCTTCAGGGCACATTCTCTTTCTCAGGGATGTTCCTTGCTGAGAAAAAGAATTCAGTGATATTTCTCCTATTTGCTTATGAAAGAAGAGGAATATAGCTCTGTTTCCATCTGGCTCACTGACGGCCAGTTCAAAGTTACCTCTCTTGTTCCCTGAACATTGCTGTTTGTTATCCGGTTCTTTTTTAAAGATGCCCAGATTTCATATTCAAACACACGTGCTCTACAAACAATTTGTGCAGTTGACACAATCACAGGGTCCTGAGGCAACATTCATCCTCCTCAACTTACAAAGATGACGGGATTAAGAGATTAAAGTAAAGACAAGCATAGGAAATCACAGGGGTATTCATTGGGAAAGTGATAAGTGTCCATGAAATCTTCACAATTTATGTTCAGAGATTACAGTAAAGACAGATGTAAGAAATTATAAAAGTATTAATTTGGGGAACTAATAAATGTCCATGAAATCTTCACAATTTATATTCTTCTGCCGCGGATTCAGCTGGTCCCTCCCTTCGGGGTCCCTGACTTCCCGCAACATCTTCCCTTACTGTTTCAAAAATGCTATGACTTGCAAATGTTCTCCAATAGGCCTGTATGTGCTTCTCTGTATCTTCATGACTCAGCTCAAACATTTCTCCTATAGAGCCTTTGCCAGTGCTCTCAGCATTTGAGGTTTCCTCCCATTTATGTTACACCTCCTATAGATATAGCACATTGCTTTGGACTCTTATTTTCCTCATCTGTCTGACCACTGCACCGTGACTTTTTTGAACCTCTATTTTCCCACCATTGCTTAGAACAGTCTCTGGCCTATAGCATGTGATTATTGTTTATTTAATGACTGAGTAACAAATGAATATGTTTTGTAGACAAAAAAAATTAAGACCAGGTAAATGACCTTCTGAAGACCAAAAAACACTCTGCACCACCACTAGAGGGCCTCAACCCAGTACCTTAGGAATCTCTTAGGATGTGCTCACCTGCCAAAAACGAACATGATTACTGTCCTGTCATTGATTTCATTTCACTGTAGCCATTCTAGTGGATTGTCCTATTAACAGTGCATTGGGGCCAATTGATATTTATTATATAAAGGCAGATTGGGGGGATGATGGAGTGAGGAAGTATGAGCCGGATATCTGCATTAGTCTATTCTCACACTGCTATGAAGAACTACCCGAGACTGGATAATTTATAAAGAAAAGAGGCTTATTTGACTCACAATTCCACAGGCTGTACAGGAGGCATGGCTGGGGAGGTCTCAGGAAACTCCCAGTCATGGCAGAAGGGAGAAGGGGAAGCAAGCACATCTTCACATGGCAGCAGGAGAGAGCGAGTGTGAAGGGGGAAGTGCACTTTAAACAACCTAATCTCGTGAGAATTCACTCACAAGACAGCACTAGGGGGATGGTGCTAAACCATTAGAAACCACCCTTATGACCCAATCACCTCCTGCCAGGTTCCTCCCCTAACACTGGAGATTACAATTTAACATGAGATTTGCTTGGGGACACAGAGCCAAGCCCTATCAGTGTACTAGCATCTAGTCTTGAAAGGAATCAGTTTTGTTGATTTTTATTTCAAATTTTTAGACAAAACAGAGAACACATTGTAAGATCTTTAAAATAATTGTTTTGTGCTTTAAAGAAGAAAAGCTAGTGAATGCTAACAGGCAAGATTAGACCTTTGTGTGGTTTTCTAAACCTATGGTGCTGCTTTTAAGACAGGATAATTGTTGTCTCAAAGGAAGAATTTGAATGTTGAAGACCTTTATGACAAGCTTGCCAAATGTCTAGGAGAGAAGAGGATTACACCAAATTCTGGAATGAGTTCTCAACTACAGATCAAATGAGTTTACTGAAGAGTTCAGAAGATTAAAAACCATGCGACTGTATGATAGGATTTATAATATTCAATTCCACAGACTTTACTTTATTGCCAGAGTGTTTGGAGGAGAGAGGAGCTTATTTTATTTCAAGTATAGATTTAGAACTTAAACTCAGCTATAGGTCTGACACACAGTGTTCATTAAATCCTGGGAACATAGTATTTGAAAAAAGTGGCTTATTAACTTTTTAAATATAACAAAATACCCAATTTGTTAGAAAAATTAGGAAAAATCTATGCAGAAGACGAAGTATTTACTTTGGTGGCATGATCTTGGCTCACTGCACCCTCTGCCTCCCAGATTCAAGCAATTCTCTAGTCTCAGCCTCCCGAGCAGCTGGGACTACAGGTGCCCACCACCACACCCAGCTAATTTTTGTATTTTTAGTAGAGACAGGGTTTTACCATGTTGGCCAGGATGGTCTTGATGTCTTGACCTCATGATCCGCCCGCCTCAGCCTCCCAAAGTGCTGGGATTACAGGTGTGAGCCACCACGCCTGGCCGGTATTCACTATTTTAAAAGTATCAGCAGAGCACTTGTTATCTCTTAGGATGTCCCAGAGCTATTTGTATTTTATTACAATTTACAAATAGCTTAAGAGATGTTCCCCCTTAATTGTGGACATTTTTAGATCAAAACATTGTTGTTTTTCATTTATTTGTCTTTTCCAACATTGGACCCTTTGTGACATGCACCCTACTTCATAGCAAGAAGGAAGGCAAGAAGAGAACAAGAGATGGGTTGGTAGGACCTACAATTTTTCTAATTGTTATTGGAGTTAGTGTATGCCTCACCGCAGTGGCCAGTATGTGAGGATCCTGAAGCATGTGTTAGAATATCTTATGACAATGTGAAATGTATTTTTTAAAAATTTTAATTTTGTCTCCTTATCAAACAGTAATTAAATACTATGTAATATCCCTCAAACAAGTGAATATTTTATGTAATTTAAACATTATGTTTGAGCAATTAGTCTTTGGGAAAGTTGGAGGGAGACTTTATTCTAGTCAGTGTGATGGCAAAGAACAAAGGAATAAGAATTACCAGGAGGCATGAATTTTTTTATTTTTTTAATAACAGCATACTTTATAAGAAAATGTGCTTCCCTTTGGGGGTTTAAGATGTTTCTGAAATCAAACGTAGTGTTGTTATTTAGGGGAGTGTCAGTGAAGACTTTAAAAATCTTGAATTGAAAGGAAATTGAATTGAAAGGAATCTAAGTCTCTGATGGCCTGAAGCAATTCAAATAATTAAAGTGTTTTAACGAGTCCTTCTACTTGATTATTTGTTCTGAAGCCAAATTTGTATATTCTCACTTTCTTATGAAAGTTTGCACCAAAAGGACAACTTGTTTACTAAGAAAATTTCCTACAACTGGCTAAGTGTATGTGTTTGTGTGTGTGTGTGTGTGTGTGTGTGTGCGTGTGTGTGTTTGTGTGTGTAAGAGGACAACGTTTTGTCCCCTGAGATATTTTATATCCTACGGAAAAAAGATTTCTAATAATGGGAAATTTACTAACAGTAGTTTTATTAAACTAGCATTATTAAATTATCTTTGTGAATCAGTGTTTCATGGAAAGTCATATATATCACTCCAATTTAGCTCCCCATATTCAATAGCAAATTTTTGTGTCTTTAGGAAAGACTTATTTGATATTTATACACATGCAATATGCATATAATGAAACTGTTCTTATTCAGAGTGCTTGTCATTGAGCAGTGACTAACCTGGTTAACAGACTTAGCCACATGTATTTTTGTAAAGTATTTGTCCAATTTCTTGTTAAAAACCAGAGCTGATCTTACCTATGCAAAGGAAAAAGCTCCCAAAGTCTCCCAAATAACTTCTGCCATCTTGTCCTAAACAAGTAGTCTTCACTGGAGGGGAACTATTACATAGAGATCTCTTGGATTTATTTCAATACATAAAGATTACAACTGAGAACCGTTTTTCAGTATGAGAGGGCTAAGCATCTCCCACGGGAAGGAAATAGCACTAACATCTGAGGAAACAGGTTCAGAGGAGAGATGGATGAAGCAGACAAGGAGAATTTATTACCATCACTAGCTCTGCATTAAGTACTGTATTTCCAGTGTCTTAGGGAATCCTTACAACTCTCTTGAAAAGTAGAAATTATCTTCATTTTATAATGAGGTAAATGATACTTGGAAATGTCAAGTAACTTACCCAAGCTGACACAAGCAGAGAAGACAGAATTGAAACACAGGAACTGATCCCTAAACCTTTGTTCTGCCAGACTACAGGTGTGAAAGACAAGCTTCTAGTTTACAATTCAACTAAGATTAGTCTTCTTCAAACATCATACATAGAACAGTGTTTGATTTTGCCATGGCAATGAATGGCACTGTGCTGACTCCAGACAGTGAGATGGTATAGGATAGCATAGGATGGCAGTGAGGAACTTAGTGCTTTTCCTCACTAGCCTGTCCGGAACAATTTTCTTGATATTTCCTTGTCTCCATTTTCTTTTCTGTAAATTTGAAATAATAGCACCTACCCCACCTGCTTTTTCCCACAGTGGCTACAAGGGCCCAATGCCATGGATGTGAAAGAACTTTCTTCTAAATGTAAAGCTCTATCTAAATGTAAGTTAGTTCCACTGTTATTATTCTGAACACCCATTCACACTGTAGATAGAAGAGATTGTCTTCAATCAGTAATTAGACCAACACTTCTTTTCTCTCTTTACAGTTTTCCAAAAATCTAGTTAACAGAAATTTGAATGTCTATCAGTCAATTGCGGAAATAAAAGATCACTTTGCATATGGCACGCTTATTCTAGATACATAAATCCACTCATGAAGAGATCCAAAGTTATTCGCAATTAGGTAACAATAACAATCAGGTCTAAAGAGTCAGTGATGCTTCTTCCCCTGAGATTTGCAGCCTCTTCTTGCTTGTGGTGCTTGTTCCTTTACCATCTGAGCTGTTGCATTTTATTAGTTGTGATGTTCTCTAAGTCTCAACTGTCCTTCCTCACACTCCAATAAAAGCTTGTCTTTTTAAAAAGCCTTCCAGTTATCTGAGTAGCATAAGCAACAGAAAGTAATAGACTTATGTTATGATAATGAGACTTGGAAAGTCTCAAGACTTGGAATGCCTTCGTTTATTTCAAAGTATTCTGGTTTCTAGTTTCTTTAGAAAAGAGAGGAAAGCAGCTGGAAATGAGGCGAAGCAGGAGAGAAAGTGGGAGAATTTAACTAATGAACCATTAAAGGAAGTAGGTATTAGCCCACCCATTTGACATTACTTCTCATTCATCATTGCTGGAAAAAGCGTTTATTAAAAACCACATTAATTTTCAAATGTGTTATTATTTCTTTCTGTTACAGGCAAGGCTTTTTATTTTCTTTCATTTTTTTTCCTTCTGGTATTGTTTTTATGCATTGTTTCATTATTGCAGTATGAGAATTGAGCAGTGGGCTCCATTTGTCACATTTGTGTGCATAGCAATTTAGGTTGGAAGCAGAAATTCAAAAAAGTGTGTAACATGGGGCAGCAGCTCCATCTACTGTTCCGTTGGAAAAGCTCTAGTCAAAGAATGACTATAGCTCTTTGAAGGATGTCAGGCGAGTGGAAATTTTTCGATGTTTGAAGTTTATTATAAATCCATATGATTTTTTAAAAATTATTTTGAGGATTTTGTTGCATTTATGCTTACCTTAAAATTTAAATATAAATGCTATTTCATCAGCAGTCATTTTCAATGTCAACTTGATGCTCTTTTGAGGTGAAAATCCATACCTACTTCATTGATCTCTAAAATGCCCTTCTGTTGTACAATACCAATAAAACTCTGCAGTATTAATTTTGTAGGAGCTTACTCCAATAAAATGTATGCTTCTTTTCTAAAACAAGTCTGATTTAAAACATGTACATTCATGTTTCTGTTTTAATTTTAACTTCAATGTAGAACTTCTACCTTTAAAGCATGAATCATTGCACAGTCCTGAAAGTTATAATTAAACATCAGTTTGCACAGTTAAAAGAGTAAATTTAGGGTGTAAAATTTAATTCATTTACTAAACAAATATTTATGGGCTATCGACCATGTATTAATCACTATTACAAACATTGAATATACGGTAGTTAAAAACACAAAGCAACAACAAACTACAGATAAGGTCTCTGCCTTTCTTTATAACTTACTCTCTGTGGTAAGGCAGTACACCAATGGTTAATAAGCAGTTAAATAAATAGACAAAACAATTTCAGTTTAGAGTGAAGTGCTATGGGGGGAACAAACTGGATAATGTGATAATGATTTGGAAGGAGGAAATGTTCTTCTTATTACCATCTCATTGAGGTGGTCCAGGGAGGTGTCTCTGAGCAGAAGACATTCCTTGAGAAGGAGCTGGCCATGTGAGGGCCAGAGCAAGAACTTTCTGAACAGAAATATCAGGACTTGCAAAGGGCTTCAGGTGGGGGAAAGCTTGATGTATTCAATAAACAATAAAGGAGCTAAGAAAAGAATAGTGCCAGAAAAGATTTGGGAGCTGAATGGCTTCATCACATGGGGCCTTCTAAGAATAGAAGAGAAGGGTTGGCGGGTAGGGCAGCTGGAGAGATACAAGTAGCCATGAAATAACCGGTTATATCTCCCTTTTATAACTGTGTGTGTGTGTGTGTGTGTGTGTGTGTGTCTGCAGTGGTTTTTTTTTTTTATGTGATGAAATTACTGTTCCTGCTGATTCAAATAAATTATTCTGAAGGTAATATTATTTTTAGCCCATCATCTTTAGTCTTTGAGTAGACAGGGAATAGGCTTGTTTGCTGAGAGAAAACAAGAAAATTGACAAAGGTTTGATTGTAGCCCATTTAATTTCAGTCTTGACTGAATCCACTAGATATCACATTGGTCGTTAGAGATGGAGAATTTCGTCACATCTAAGTCTTTTCTTTTTCCCCACGGCTAAATCTGATGTTTCCTGTCTGTTAGGCTGTAGGCTAAGCCAGCTGAACAGTTGTGGCAATGAAAATACATGCCTTCAAAACACCACAGGACTAGGTCCTTCCAGCACTCGGGCCCCGTTACCATCACTGTTCTCAACTGGAGTATCTTCCGTCTCCAACTTCATTTACTATGCACTGAAAACTGAAAGTGCAAAATTATTATTTCCAGTATATAGTAAGATCCACCTCTAAAACAATTTAGTGTCTCGAAACACGTTTTTGGACTGCTGAATAAAGCAGATGACAAAAACTGTGTCAATGAAACATTTGATTACTTGTTAAAATACCCTCAAAATACCTTGAATGTGACTACATGCATTTTGAAGCTCATCATGTATCAATAGGAATCCAATTCAAATTCTTAACATCCCTTCTTGAAGCTTTGAACTGATCAGGGCTTTGTCATGTTTCTCAGTTTTCCTTTCAGCAAGAGAACCACAATCTCTTCTGTCTATTAAATGACTAAAGTCTGTGCAATGTAATATCTTCAGAGAAAATGAACCTAACAATTTGAGTCAATGGGAATAGGAATTTCATTTCTTAAAAAAAAGTAAGATAACACTTTCTCAGATTTAAAAATATAGACACATAAGACCTATAAAATGGAGACATGGCTAATCGTGTTTATTGCCACTTGTCCCTCATGGGGGTAATGGTCCCAGACAAAACAGCTGTTCCCAACATTGCTAAAATTCCAGTGTCACCTTGTATGACCACAGAATACGTAGACATGCATGTGAGGCAGCTGGGGGTATCAGGTTGAGATTTTGAAAACTAGCTCTCAAGTTTTATTTTCTAATTATTATTCTTTTTCTTTCCCTATGGACAGCAGCAGGACATTTTTACTCACTTTCCGACTTCCTATGTTTTTTACTACTAGTGGTAACATACATTATGGTTGAAAAGAATATTATATTTGTACAGTCCCTGACTGCCTGTTTCATCTTGTGTTATGTTCTTGAAATCAACTATTAAGACATCTGGACTGACGTGTTATTTACAGCAATGGTGAGACAGAATATTTGAAATCCTTGATCTGTGGTCTCCAAACTTGTAATTAGTTGTGATAGTGCCTGGATTAAACATCATTTCTTTGCGTCAGGTAAACATTAAGGTTTGAGAAGTCAAAGACCAATCAGATTTATTAGAACCTTAATTTTCAGAAAGGGAGATTTGTCTCCTAAATAATCTTGTAGTTTGCATTTGATGACATAGTTTCCAAGAGGATCTCCATACTGTATTTAATTTTACTGCCATATAACTTTGCAAGGTAGGCAAGAAGAGATTATTTTCATTTAATAAGAAAATTCTGGGTCCTGACGAATAAGGGGCTCAGCTCAATTTGTGCAGTCAGTTTTCTCTGCACATCAGTAACTATAGCTTAGTATGATCAGAGGAAAGACTGACAGAAATTATGTAACTAGAGAAGCAACAAGTTTTCAGCATTGTCTGTGGGACCTAAAACATGGAAGAAAAGTTGGCAGAAAATAAGATTTGAAGAGTCTTCAGCTGTGTCTGCAATGAATTCATGAAAAAGTAAAAATACCCAAAGCAGATATGGCAAAATTGTTAATATTTGATGACACAGGATTGTGGACTCATTGGAATTTATATTATTTTCTGTACTCTTCAGCATGCTTAGAATAGTTCAAATTCATTTTAAGAAACAGGAAAAACATTTTATGGGATTAGTAACAGTTCATATCACTGATTACTTCTTCACTGGCTGATATCATCAGTATCTTCTCCTTTGACTGAAATCCTTTGTGGAATGGGGCCACATGTTTTAAAACTAAAATTATTAACTATTTTTTAGAACTTTCATGAGCATGCTCTCTATAACCATGGGGTTCAGTTGAGCCAAGAATTGTCATTTGTAGATTTATCATTAGTACAACCTACAGATAAGGGAGAAATCTTAACATCACACATTTGAGTTGAAAGGGAAGACCACAATCACCCAATTATTCCAGAGCTGTCCAGAATGTCCCCAGCTATTTGAGTTGTGCACACGCTCTTGGCCTCTATGTAACTTGGCAGTGTATACGCCAGTGCCACCAGCCTGCTTATCTTAAGTCCCAGCAGTGTGCCTTGGAACTTGCATTTTCTCAACTCAGGAAGAGGTGTCATTCTACCAACGCTTTTGAAGAGAATGAATGTTATCACCTAACTACAGTAAATGGAAACTCAAAGCATTCATAGGTGCAGGCTGCCTGTGGGGTCCATGTAAGCCAACTTTCCTCCAGATTTTGGTGGCATATTGAAAAATTCCTGGGGTCAGACAAGGGAATGGAGGCACAGTTGTTCCTAAGGTATGATTTTTGTTGGTGGTGATCTTTTGAGGACACCACTGGATACAAATAATTTGTTTCACACATTCCCCTCCTTGCTAGTTTTCATGCCCCTGTGGCTTTTATCACCTTGTACTGGGTCATTGATGTTACATCTGTGGGTGGCAAGGCACTCTAAAGATTCCTGCTGCTCCTTATATTGCAGGACACTGACAAATAATATTTTTCCTTTTTTAGGACGTACTGAGGAGAGATGAGTATGAAACATTTTATGGATGGATAAGCAGAATGGCAGCATTAGGGGAGGAATCATTTTTTTTTCTAACTATCATGCCATAGAAATCAGTCAAAATGTCCCACTCTATCAATAAGGCAGTGGGCTTTACACCAATTAGATTGATATATGGGGAAATAAGCACCTTTAAAGATATTTTTTTCTGCCTTGGGAAACAAAGTGTTAAAAAGTGTGCAAGCTTCCTAGCATAATTTAGAAAATCTGCTTTTATGAAATGGGTTAATCATACCCATTGAATGCGTTCACTGTCACAGTCTCATCCTCCCACTTCTGTTCCAAAATGACAAGTGAAACCAGGGACTGTGCAATTTTGGAAAACAATCAGATCACATATTGAGTATTTTGCTTATTCATACAACCATAAATGGCCTATGCTTGAGTTCCCTCAATTACACAGCTCAGTATGCAGGCCAGAAGCAGACAAGCCCAGCTCAAGTGAGCACTTTCCTGGAATACACGAGGGAATGAGTTTGAAAAATGTCCAAAGTGGCAGATGTGAAAAATTCTCATTCAAGATCCAGAGCTGCCTTTGCTGCAATCCTTCACCTGTTAATCGCACTGCCTCTGAACTTGTGAACCAGGGATGCTAGCAATATCTTAGACTGAGACACTTAGGAGCTATAGATCTTTCAAGGTATGGTGCCAGTATATGCCAACGTGGGGGAAAAACTAGTCAGACAAGACAAGATCATGGATCACAGCACTGCTCAGAATTTTCAGACATTTACCAAGAATAAGTGTGTCGCTGCCAGCTTCCAACTAAACTGTTATTATCTTTTGTAGGGGAAATTCCCAAAAGATGTCCTTGATGAATGCTTAAACCATTGTACTGTATCACTTAAATTCTTCAGACTCCTGCAATGCTAATACACAATATCTCTTCCACAACAGAATACAATGGCACTATTGTAGTCTTAAGTGAAGGATATTTCATTTTCCCTGAGTGTGACAACTTTCCCACAACTGTTCTCCACTGCAATTTCATGCTCATTGGAGTTTCTGTGCACCAAAATCATCCCCAAGCAATATACTCTCTTGATTAACTAGTATTTTTTCCACCTCCTTTGATTATATTTATTTTTTCTTTTCTTCCACCATCTTATAAGTGCTAAGGTTCCTTAGCCTTCATTCAGCGTTATTGAAACCTCAAAAGTTATTTAAGATGCTGATTGAGATTGCTGACTTCCTTCCTTTTCCTTCTCAGCCTAATGCTGCTCGTTTCTTTCTCCTGCTCTTGTTCTAATAGAAGCCCTCCATGATTTTGAACTTCCCTGTGTCTCCGTGTTGTTCCTCTCTCTTATCCTTACCCTCCTCCCATTCTGGTCACTTTCGTCTTGACTCTACTTGTCATCCAAGTCTTTTTTTTTTTTTTTCTTTTTTTGAGATGGAGTCTTTCTCTGTCTTTCAGGCTGAAGTGCAGTGGTGTGATCTCAGCTAACTGCAACCTCTGCCTCCCAGGTTCAAGCAATTCTCCTGCCTCAGCCTCCTGAGTAGCTGGGACTACAGGCGCATGCTACCATGCCCTGCTAATTTTTTGTATTTTAGTAGAGACAGGGTTTCACCATGTTGCCCAGGCTGGCCTCAAACTCCTGAACTCAAGCAATCTGCCTGTCTCAGCCTCCCAAAGTGCTAGCATTGCAGGCGTGAGCCACTGTGCCTGGCCCTTTCAAAAGGCATATCTATACCAAGTCTCAGACCCTTCTTTGCTTGGCCCTTAGTGATTGTGTATCTCATTAATCCTGTGGTCTTTCACCACACAATGCCCTGCTCGATTTTTTAAAAACCAGCTTTAAGATGATTGGTATTTTATTTTCCCATCATCCTCACTGTGAGGTGGTTTAAAGGAAAGAGTTAAAAGATCAAGGCCATGGGGTCAGACAGACCTGAGTTGAAATCTAGCTCTTGTCTACTATTTATATGATCTTGAGTCAGATATTTAGTCTTTTGTTATGTGTAAAATAAGGAAACACCACCTCACTGGATTACTGTAAGAGCTAAATGCAATAATGTATGTACCTGCCACACAGTTGTCACTTTCAAATGGTAACTATTGTTATCTATTAATATTTTTGTTATCATTATCCTCATTTAATCATTATTTGCCATCTTCTCATTGTTTTTGTCTTTCTTTCCCAGGATTTAGGACCTACCATTTCCAAGGCAAAAGGGTTATTTTTTCTCTTTTATTATCACCTGCATGTAAATTTTTCTTCTATCTGCTTTGCTCCCCTCCTTCCTATTTTCCTCTGTTAAAGTATTTATAGAGAAACTTCATCCGTCTAAGAATGTTGGCCTAAATATATGCATATACATATTCATCATCTGGAAAAACTCATTAGATTCTATTTTCAATGTGAACAAATGCACTTGAAAACATCTCTTTTAAATTGAGAGCATTCAAGTTGCATAACTGTATTCTTTTGTGTTGACCAATGAATGAAACAGATCCTTCAGATTAGCACTGAAATATGAATTTTCCCTGAGCTTATTTCCATTTGAGTCCTCACCACTTACAGTCCAAGTTAACCTGAAGACTTGGCTCACAAGTCATTTCTCAAAGCCTCTTTCCAGAAAGTTAAAGCCCTCAGCCTAATGGTGGTGGAGGCAGAGACGTAGTCTGTAGAGTCCCGGGCCACCCTTTCCTCCTTGGTGCTGTCTTCTTCTGTCCTTAGCCCACAAGGGCCATCCCTTTATTCTCCTTTTCTGTCCTACCCACCTTGCTCTTGGGAAATATGTAATGAACAATTCACATGAATCTATTAGAATGGAATGATTTTGGACTTCGTTCAACCATTCATGTGGTTTGGGGAAAAATCTCTTGGTTTTCCCATCTGTTAAATGGAAAATATAATAGTACCCACTTCAATTGGTTATTATAAGAATCAAATAAGATAATGCATTTTACAGTCACATTACCCTACCACCCAAGAAAATATAAGTGAAAATACTTTTAGAATTATCCAGAGTTGTGAAAACATGAACCATTAGTATTATATCTCCTAGGAACATTTGCATTTGATCTGGCAATAAAACCTAACACCAAAAAAAA
This sequence comes from Colobus angolensis palliatus, assembly GCF_000951035.1. Classification (NCBI taxonomy): domain Eukaryota; kingdom Metazoa; phylum Chordata; class Mammalia; order Primates; family Cercopithecidae; genus Colobus; species Colobus angolensis. Next base: position 2,422,783 of record NW_012117722.1, on the reverse strand, counting down.
AAAATAAGACTTGCTTTAGGACATTTTGGGCATAACCTGGAGCGTAGGCAAGATATTTGAAGGAAAAAGACCTCCTCCCAGGAAACTTTACGTTTCACCTATATCTGGCCCACCCATGTTCCCTAGGGTGACCCATTTAAACCCAAGTATGTGAGCTTGAGGTCTCTATATTGAAATATAAAAATAATATAAATACTCACTGAATCTGCTCTTGGCTTTAGGAATCACATTTTATAGTTCAAGAGTTTCTACTAATTGTTGTGTTTTGTGTTTTGGTGTTTTGTTTTTCTTTTTGGTGGGGAGGAGGTGTTGGCGTCCCTTTAATCACTAAAAATTCATAGCAGAGGCATTCTCAGAAAAAAAAAAAGCCATTACAATTATAACTGCTTAATTTATGTAATTAAACCCCAAGAGATTTGAGCAAATATTAAGACAGAGAAGGATGGGTAATTTTTTTAAAAAAAAGAAATTGAGTCCTCAAATATTTTCTATCTGAAGAACATTATGGTTTTTTTCTCCAGAGTTACTTTACAACTTTATATGTTGTAATTCTGGTCCAAAAATCCATCAATGAGCTCTTTTCTACTTAACTGGAGCTCACTATAGCTATGCTTTCAATTAAGTAGCCACATTCTTAAGTTAATCTAAATCTTTTGGTCTTGTCTTCTATAAATTTGGAAGCAGCAAGCCCTTTGCTCTGTTTGATACTATATCTAACTAAAACGAAAACCAACAAGCAAAAACTTGGCTTTCTCCACAGACTTTTTCTTATAAAAGCAATGATTCTACCAAATTCAATAAACATTTGGTGCTGGTGATGGGGGAGAGATACTGCAGACTGTATTGTAATGAGGTTAAAAGGCTCGTGCCTGTAATCCCAGCACTTTGGGATGCCGAGGCGGGCGGATCACGAGGTCAGGAGATAGAGACCAACCTGGCTAACCCGGTGAAACCCCGTCTCTACTAAAAATACAAAAAAATTAGCCAGGCGTGGTGGCAGGCGCCTGTAGTCCCAGCTACTCGGGAGGCTGAGGCAGGAGAATGGCGTGAACCTGGGAGGTGGAGCTTGCAGTGAGCCAAGATGGTGCCACTGCACTCCAACCTGGGTGACAGAGCGAGACTCCGTCTCAAAAAAAAAAAAAAAGAAAAAAGAAAGGATGAAAACTCCTTGCCCTCAAAAAGATTTTGTTGTAACTGGGAATAGAAGCATGTACATAAGCCACTATACTCAATGTAAATGTGCTTTACTAAGTTATGTATAATGTGTTATAGACGGAAACATAAATGAGAGAAAAACTCATTTGACATTACCTTTTCCAACCATTATTATTGCTTCATCTCACCATTCCTATGTCTGAATTTAGGCTTCCTAATGACTGCTTTTTTTTTTTTTCTTGAATACAAAGGGAAAAATAATTACTGATCTCTACTTTTTTACAAGCCATTAGAACACTGGAAAGGTTTCTTGAAAATTAGTCCAAAGGATTTTCCAACAAGCATTCTATCTGTTCTTACAGAAAAGCTATTTTTTAGCACTTCTGAAGAGCGTTGGTTAGTACAACTTCCTTCACAGAGGTTTTTGGTATTTCAAAGATTGTTCTTGAATTTAATTGAAAACCCACAGGGCCAAAAGCAGTTGTATGTAACCTGAAAATATGTATTTTTGAATCCTGAAAAATGCTTCCAATAGGAGACTGAAGAGCTATAAGTGGCATCCAGATGGCTCAGGGAGACTCAGTCAACAGAGATGAAGAGGTACAGGGTACTTTCAAAGATAAGGGAGAAAGGAAAAGAGTTCAGGATTGAGGATCAGAAAGTGAGCAGGGGATTTGAGTAAGGAGCCACAGAGACCCTGATTCACAGTGTGCAGGCTGTGCTGAAGTCGAATCAGAAGGCTCAAGCTCTGACTTGAACAGACAGCTTATGGCAAAGAACAGTGAGGCAAAAAAAGGCAAAAATATTGCTCTTTAAGCTGAGCATACCTGGTGAATTGGCTAAAAAGTGAAAATACAGCTAAGACTAGGACTAAGGATTATGGTTTTTAACAGAGAACTCTTCCCAACTTCTAAACTTTGGGATGTGCAGCCAAAACTGAAATCTACTAAGGGAATGATCATGCAAATAGCTCATCATTTTTACACTATGCGTCTGACAAGTCCGGTGGCAGACATCATGGTATTTCTGTTTTCCACCTCCAGCAAGATTTAAGCCAAAAACTATTTAAAAGCTGCTAGAACTATTGCTGAGAGTATATACTTCCCAAATTGAATATAGCTTTAATTCACTTTATCACACCTGCTGTAGTTCTTTGCAGTAAGAAACGACATCAGGATCTCTATCCACACCAGGTTTATAGGCCTCTCAGATAATTATGAATCAGTACAGTTGGGTTCTGAACAGTTGTTTCTCCCTGGAGTTCATTAGCATTTTTTAGCTGCTCTGTAATTGTATACTCACCACATTAATCCAGATGTCCTATGTCTCCCAATCCCATACAAATAGAGTAAAGCAAATCTCCATAAAAGGTAGACATTGTATAGCCACGACTTGTGTACAACCATGTTGTGGGTCATTATTATAATCAAGATATTGGAACATTTTTCCTTTCCATAAACCTTTAACCACTTTTCCAAGTAGAGCTCCTAAGAGCATTAGCCAAGGCTGACATACCCTCTGCAGTTGGCCTCTCTTCACCACTGGGCCTGGGTCATCTAAGTGTCTTTTGATGGGTCCTTGTAAATGCAAACCTTAGAGAAAGGATTCTGTCAACTACCCTAGAGCATCTACAACACCATGTGATGCCAAGAGATCTGTCACTTACCGCAAGTCTTTAACTTCTTTCTTGGAGTTGACAGTCTGCAAGATAGACAATTCTTGCTAAACTTGGAAGCAACTCCTTGGATCTTCTCCAGCCATGTTTCCTACCAGAATAGAAGATAGAAAAATAGCACATTTCTTGGGATGTGGCTGGTAGGATAGCCACCAATTCTGAAACCCCAAGGTTGTTTTCCAATTGTAAACAGAGTTGCTTTTGCCATTTAAATGCATAGAGCTTATTTATGACCACTATCTTTGACAGCTTTAGAGCAACCAAGTGAGACACTGCCTCACTGTCTATAGTCAGAGTAGAGGGGACTTCCAGAAGACTCTAATTGGTGCCTCTTTCCAGTCTCTGAAGGGTTCCTTTGGACCACTAGGAGAGTTTGTATAAAGTATTGCCTGCAGGGTAGACTGTTGGCTGTAAATTTCTGTTACATTAAACTTGGAATTCGTGGTACACAAACTATCCCAGTGACTAAAAAAGTGAGAAAGAAAGTGTCATCATAAATGCTCATGATGAGATTAAGTGGTAGAACCTAAAACTTCAAATCAAACCCATTTTGAGTACTACTTTGGAGATACGACATTTTGTGACAAAAACAGAACATATGAAAATGTAGAAGTAATTTTTATGGGTTTATTAATCTTGCGAATATTTGAATGATAATGTTCAACCTTTTCTGTAGCCTCATTGCTCTTGGCATTGTTTTTAGTGAGTTGTGCCCTTGCCTTTGTTTTTAAGGGAGCAGCTGTACTGAGCCACGCATGTTCTCCCACTCCACCCCCAGTGGTAAGCTCAGCAGCAGCCAGATCAGGATCCTGAATGAGAAGTATATACTTTGCTTATGAAATACAGCTATCCTCTGTTTGCAGATGACCAGTCTGTAAAGGATCATATCCCATTTCATCCAATTTTTTACAAATCATTATCGTTCTATTGTTTTTACTGTTCTCATTTACACTGCTACCTGTTTTATGCTATGCAAATCCTACCACACATTTGCTTTCCTGCTTCTTTTCCTTACCACCTCCCAGAACCTTTTGGGAGGCTTCACACTTCTTGTATCTCAGACCACCTGCTCTCCCAACCTCTACAAACAAATGTAGGATACATTTGAATACAGTCACAGACTAGGAGAAATGTTTTGTAATATTCAGGGACAGTCTCCCTAACATCGGTTAAGACACTGTATGAACACAGATGGGAGATACAAGGAGCACATAAAGGGGCCTCTCTCAACTACATGGTAGGGCTACAGCTAAAGGTAATGTGCTTACTTTCTCACCTCCTGCACCAAGCACAGTGCAGGAGTGTAGTACTTGGCAGAAGTGCTATGTTCAAGTTTTGTTGATTTTTTTTCAATTTCAGTAAAGTAAACAGAACATAGAAGAGTGATCACCCAGTATTCTCTAGGGTACACACATCATCATGATAAGAAAATTACTGCAACAGTGATTTTTTGCCTAGTTTGCCTTTAAGTTAAGACAGTAGAGTAGACAAGAGCTGGCCTTGGGCCCAATGCTGATGTTAAGTATTAGCCCTACCACTTGCCAGCGGTGTGACCTTGGACCAGTTAAACATTTCCAACCCTCATTTTCTTTATCTTTGAATCAGAGAGAATGATGGGACGTTCCTCATGTGTCCTTGTAAGGACTAAATTAGTTAACTCCTGCTATAATGCCTGGCACATAATAAGCACTATATAAATGTTTGCTATTGGTCAGGCCCACTGGCTCACGCCTGTAATCCCAGCACTTTGGGAGGCCAAGGCAGGTGGATCACTTGAGGTCAGGAGTTCGAGACCAGCCTGGCCAACATGGTGAAACCCTACCTCTACTAAAAATACAAAAATTAGCCAGGCATGGTAGCACATGCCTGTAGTCTCAGCTACTCAGGAGACTAAGGCACGAGAATCCCTTAAACCTGGGAGGCAGAAGTTGCAGTGAGCTGAGATCATGCCACTGCACTCCAGCCTGGGTGACAGAGTGAGACTCTGTCTCAAAAAAAAACAACAAAAAACTTTGCTATTATTATTTCACTGATTATGCTACTCTATTTGGGAGACTGTATTATTAATTGTTATGCTATATTTAAGAGCCATAATAATTAAGACTCTGTCTTTTAACTAGATTGAATATGTGTGAAGTTAAATTTACCTACTCCATCACTGTTCTTTGATTGAATCAGCCTTGTCATCAACACACATTCACCGAATGCCTACTATACGTATACTCCTAAGCCACCTGTTAATGCTACTACATATTGTGTCTAAAATTCCTCCTTGCCTCATTATATATTTGCAGAAAGATCAATATGTATGGAACCTCATGTCTCCTGACTTTCAAGAATAAGATCTTAGCTTGCATGTTCTCAGCTAGATACTTTGTGTAACAGCCCCCACCCCCAACTCAATGATTGCTTCCTTCATTACTTCCTCTAACTGACCTAGAATTCTTTACACAATGCTGGCTGATGAAAAGTTACATGAAAAATGTATAATGCCATAAGAATTCTCTTCTTACAATAGCTCCGTTATTGTGTCAGCAAGGTAACAGCATCGTTTGTCTTTCCAATCATAGGCAACACCATTACTCCTGAGGCCCATTATTTTCTCAAGAATTATACCAACCTGCTTCTAAGTATCCATCACCTCATTCTTGTGCCCTTTATGTTTAGTGGCACAATGCAAAGGTTTCATATTAGAAGAGATCTTCAATCACAAGCTGCTCATAAGAAACACCTGGTGTAAATGTTAACCAACATTAATCTTTTCTGTACACCTAAGGTGTTATCTGTATCAGTGAGCACAGCTAATGATTGCTTCTTAAAATTTTTCTCCACTTTTCAAAGCTTTCATTCCCTTTGAAAAATAATAATCTTTGTATAATGGTGCTGTTTGATTTTGGCTAATCATCTTCCTTCTAGGTCTTATCTTCTAAAGTAACATGTTAAAAACTTGGTCTCTATAATATTTTCTCTCCTCCTAGCTTTTGAGGTCTGGATGAAATATGCAATCTCTTTTCTGAGATAGTTGAACCTATTTGACTTGAATTACTTAATCTAAAATAATGCTAACCTTTGTGGTTTTTATGACTCTCACCCCAAAATGTAATCCCTGAAAAACCTGGAGAATTCTTCTCTTCCTTTCTTCCTAGAGGCCTTAGAGACAGCCAAATGTCTTTGCTTCTTTCCTATCCACTCCAAGCCCAGCATAGTGCTTACTGAATTATTTCCAGGTCAACTGAAAACTATCAATATTTAAATTTCTGAAGTCTGAGATTTTATAGCAGACATCTTTTTTCTGGCCCAAAAGTCCATGTGCATCCCATTTTCATACAACTACTTTAAAAAAGTAAAGCAATAGAAAAACATTTTTCCCATATTTACTAAGTTAATAGCATGTGGGAACACACAATTCTATAGTACATTGATCAAAATCCTGTGAGAAGTGCCAAAAATAAACTGAAGAGCTATAACCTCTTCTCTGGGAGGGTCTTATGGGTATAATTCCTTTTAATAAAGAATATGCTGATGGCTGACCTTCTGGTAAAATGTTACATGCTCCCACTTAGGACCTCTTTTTGGATTCATGCAGGATTTAACCTAGAAATATCTTAGGAGCCTGATGATAAGTTAATGCCCAGGTATTTCTCTATTAATCAGAATATTTGACTAAATAGATACTTCCTTTTCCTTTACTATATGATTTCAAGAGTTCTTAGCTATATTATTTAAATATGCATTGTTTTGGTAAATGTGTATATATTTGTCTTTGATTTGTTTATAATACAGGGACCTCCTGGAATACAAGGAATACACCAGACTCTTGGTGGATATTATAACAAGGATAACAAGGTATGGCTTCTTTTTTCCCATAATTTATAATACATACAAATTTTATGTGATTGTATTTTTGAAAAAAACATATTAATTCCTAACTTCTCAGACTTTTATACATGATCACATGCATGTAAACATCTTTCCGTGCTGAAAGCTATGTTTTCGAAAACAAAAATAAATAAGTATTTTGCTCAGTATCTTACAAATCTAGGATTTTATCCTAGTGTTTTAAAAATTGTGTTCAAAGTTTGTTAATGCAAAACATTGTGTTCTGCCATTGATAATATCATTGATCTAGCCTCTCTGAGGGCAGAAAGAAATTATTTGATACTTCGAAGTTCTGGGTAGCACAACAGGTGATAGACTTCTTATCAAAACCAGTAGGCGCGGCACCAAAATCTCAAGCAAATAGTTGCATACTACAGTTCAAGAATAAGAGTCCCCACCTTTCAGGGGGAACTACGTTTAATTTCCCCAAGGTTTTATTAAATCACATTTGGGATAGGGAGAATGCTGACGTGGAAGTACCCAAATGGCAAAAGCAAGAGAGTTTTGTTCCAGATTCTACAAGGAGCACAACAGAGTGGCAGCCAAGAGAAGATCTAGGTGAGATCATTGATTGAGTCATCATTCAATGACAAATATTTGTGGTCTGATCACTTCGTGTGAGGCATTCTGTCCACTAATTAGGATACCTTGTATACATAATGGTTCATCATTGATTTCTTGCACCACAGGAAGAATTGGAGACACTTCTCTTTATGTCTTTCTTTCCTATGTTACTTTCCCTTCCTGTAATTTTTTCTGAGTTTTTACTCCTCTATGTTTAGAAATCCCAAAGAAACGCTATATGCCAAAAAAATTTGTTAAATGGCTAACTAATTATAAAATCCAGTTTCTCTTTCATCAGAACAAGGTCAACATAAAGACTTAGATAATTTATGGTTGACAAATTTAAAATCAAATGTGAAAAGTTTTTTATACTTTATAAATTTGATAGTGATGCTATTTTAAATTCTCTCATTTATTTAGGTTTTCCAGGGAGTATTATATTAGGAGGAATGTTTGGGATATATTTCCTGTTTCTTTATTAGACATTTCTTTAATAGAACTGTACTAGCTTTTTCAAAATATTAAGGCTTAGCACAAGTGGAAAAAAGAATGCTGAAGCATGTTTAAATTTAATCAATTTAATGACACCTATAATGACACCTGATGTTATAAAATAGGATTTATCATAAATGCTTCAAAATAATGAGAATAAGTTGGCTCTGATGTCACAGTGTCAGCTAGAAAAACTTAAAGAACACACTGTATTACTATTGCCCTTGGTATAAAATATACCGAGTTGCTACTCAGCTACTTAAATATTTGCTATCCCTTGCAAAACTTTTAAAGCTCTCATCTTTACAGGTCTCCCAACAGTACTTCTCTATACAGTTTATCTTGCTGATGGGTCAGTTTTCCCTTAAATGAAGATATATGGAGCATTTATATTTTAGAGCCTAAAGTTGAGAATGCAAATTTTTAAACTTTAAGGTTATATTTCAAAAAAAGCTGGGGGCTGACCAGAGCAGCTGAGTGGAAAATCTTGCTAGTAACAAACCAGTACTTTGAACTTAGTTATTAACTCACCTGAAAGAACCCGTTACTCTTACTGCCATTACAGAATAGAGGCTCACAGGTATTTACTCCACATGTTCCTTAAATGTGACTTTAAAGCTGGAGTACAACTGGGTAAAGAGAAAAGACTATAGATGTTATCCCAAATGATGCATTATAACCATTTAGCATTAGAGGCTTTATTTAGATCCATCTGTGAATTAAGGGAAGATAGCTTACCAAACACTTTATTCTGTTTCCTTTCAGAGTAGTTAGAGCTCTTACACCAAGGCCTCACTGGGAAGGATGGAGGTAGTGGGACCCACCTTCCCAGCGCCCACACTGCCCCTGCTTCTGTATTGTAACCACCTCCTCCTCGCCCTCAGGTTCACAAAGGAAAAGCCAAACGTGCTGTGATTAGCACGATGCATGTCTTCCACTGGCACTGTCTCCACCACCTACCCCTGTCTGTTTTTGGACACTGAGGTTGTTTCATTTTGCAATTTGTAGCGTGTGGGATGGTCTGACTGTAGCAAATAAGCACAGAGAGAAGCGGGGCCTAAGTGAAACCTTCCTAAGGGTTAAATAATGGACCATGTATTGAGACATAGCAAGTGACACTCCAAGGTTAAAATAATCTTCCCTTTTAAACTGGCATTGATTTATGTGTTGTCTGCACTGGAGCCCTGTGCCTCAGCTCTTCAACCCACAGTGGCTTCAACAGTCACACAGCCCAAATTCTGCTCAAGCAACTACCCATGAGAGAATGAGTAACAGACTACTCATAAACTGCCCCTCCTCATTCCAAACTCAAAGAGCCCATGGTTCATTTTCTGGTCCCAGGATCCTCACTTCCCCTCTGGCCCCCGTATAGGAACTGATCTTTTCCTCTACTATTTTCCTTATGTCATCTGGAGGGAGAAGCTCAGGTATAAGAAACCCTCTCTCCTCACAGCACAAATCAAAAAAGGGATGGAGAAGAAAAAAAAAGCAAATGAGGAAGAAAGAAAAAGCAAATGAGGAATAGAGAGACAGCCTAAGGAGTGAAGTCAGGAAGATGATATCAGTATGTTTATGTGGATTTTTGCATGCCCACTTATGGATGCAAAGAATAAAAACTAGATTTCTCTATCACAAAAATAATATGCAAAACAGCTGCTCCCATTCTGTAAGACTGTTTGCAAAGAAGCAACAGTGCTGAGCATATTCTTCCCCTCAAGGAAAATCTGCTCATGATCCAGTAAACTGCACTTCATTGTTTCCAGCTCTGGGGGTTTTAATAAAAATTTGATAGGCTCTGTCAACTACCGAAGCCACAGACCCACAGTTCCTTACTACACTTTAGATGGAGAAAAAAAACACATTTTATCCGCGGAGGCCAAGTACTGGCGGATTTTACATTTGATGTTGTTTTTAAAGATCCATATTGAAAATGCAGAGTTGTGTTATCTTACATCACCACACTCAATCTCAGCTGTTGGAGATTGATGCTGTGCCTCCCAGCAACCAATTCGTGTATTCATTTCTCCAAATTGTTGATCCAAAAAAAAACCAATTTGCTAGTAAAATAATCTATTTTTCTTTTCACAAATTAAATCATAACTTCACTTTAATATCCACAGACTAGAAAGGACAGAAAGCCTTTATCCAAAATCCAATATTCAAGGCCTTTCCAAGCAGTGAGTTAAACCCAATGATGGCATATAAAGTGAAGACTCCCTTGGAGACACTGCAGGCAACCTTTCTGAGCCCAGAAGATTGAGAAATAAAGTTTAGGTTCTAACTTCATCGCTCTCCTTCCCTGTGCCCCAGGCTCCACTGGCTTTGAGGAACATTGTGGACTTAGGCACAGACATATGGACTTTCAGATGTTGGTTTGATTACAGACAGCCTCCCAACTCACCTGAGTCTTTCCTTCCTTTCATGACCCTCCACACTTGTGGCTAGTGAAATGGTTTTTTGCAGTTAACTAAGAAGTTGGGCTTTGAGCCAGCCTTAGGCCTTATTTTCAAATGAACACAGCTTTCCTAGCCCACATATTATGTTTTAACTTGCTAGAGCTGCCACAACAAAATATCACAAACTGAGTGACCTAAACAACAGAAATATATCATCTCACGGTTCTGGAGGCCAGAAGTCAAGATGAAGGTGTTGGCAGGGCCATGTTATCTCCGAAGGCACTAGGAAGGAATGTCTTTCAGGTCTCTCTCCTAGCCTCTGGTCATTCCTTGGCCATCTTCACGTGGTGTTCTCCCTGCGTGCATGTCTCTATATAAGTTTCCCTTTTTATAAGGACACAGTCTTATTGGATTAGGAGCCCAACCTACTCCAGCATGTCCTCATCTTAACTACTTATCACTAATTATTAATTACATCTGCAATGACCCTATTGGCAAATAAGTTCACGTTCTAAAGTCCTGGGTGTTACAGTTTATACATATATATCGGAGTGGGAGATACACAATTTCAACCTATAAAAAACAACCTGGTTTTTCTGAACTTTATGTCCCCTCATGCCTAGGATATTACAGCAAGTTCCCCAAAGGCTGACCCTGGGGATTTGTAATGACTCCATACCCTAGGAACGAGTTCCTATCCTTAGGTTCTTTTATTAGTTGAACAGTAGAAAATTGCTGATATTTTACTCTCTGGGGCCTATAAAAATGGTCATCTCATATGGTTCAATCCATGATTTTTTTTTTTTTTTTATTATACTTTAAGTTCTAGGGTACATGTGCATAACGTGCAGGTTTGTTACATATGTATACCTGTGCAATGTTGGTGTGCTGCACCCATCAATTCGTCAGCACCCATCAATTCATCATTTATATCAGGTATAACTCCCCAATGCAATCCCTCCCCCCACCCCCCTCCCCATGATAAGCCCAGTGTGTGATGTTCCCCTTCCCGAGTCCAAGTGATCTCATTGTTCAGTTCCCACCTATGAGTGAGAACATGCGGTGCTTGGTTTTCTCTTCTTGTGATAGTTTGCTAAGAATGATGGTTTCCAGCTGCATCCATGTCCCTACAAAGGACGCAAACTCATCCTTTTTTATGGCTGCATAGTATTCCATGGTGTATATGTGCCACATTTTCTTAATCCAGTCTGTCACAGATGGACATTTGGGTTGATTCCAAGTCTTTGCTATTGTGAATAGTGCCGCAATAAACATACGTGTGCATGTGTCTTTGTAGTAGAATAATTTATAATCCTTTGGGTATATACCCAGTAGTGGGATGGCTGGGTCATATGGAACATCTAGTTCTAGATCCTTGAGGAATCGCCATACTGTTTTCCATAATGGTTGAACTAGTTTACAATCCCACCAACAGTGTAAAAGTGTTCCTGTTTCTCCACATCCTCTCCAACACTTGTTGTTTCCTGATTTTTTAATGATGGCCATTCTAACTGGTGTGAGATGGTATCTCATTGTGGTTTTGATTTGCATTTCTCTGATGGCGAGTGATGATGAGCATTTTTTCATGTGTCTGTTGGCTGTATGAATGTCTTCTTTTGAGAAATGTCTGTTCATATCCTTTGCCCACTTTTTGATGGGGTTGTTTGTTTTTTTCTTGTATATTTGTTTGAGTTCTTTGTAGATTCTGGATATTAGCCCTTTGTCAGACGAGTAGATTGCAAAAATGTTCTCCCATTCTGTAGGTTGCCTGTTCACTCTGATGGTAGTTTCTTTTGCTGTGCAGAAGCTCTTTAGTTTAATGAGATCCCATTTGTCAATTTTGGCTTTTGCTGCCGTTGCTTTTGGTGTTTTAGACATGAAGTCCTTGCCCATGCCTATGTCCTGAATGGTACTACCTAGATTTTCTTCTAGGGTTTTTATGGTATTAGGTCTAACATTTAAGTCTCTAATCCATCTTGAATTAATCTTCGTATAAGGAGTAAGGAAAGGATCCAGTTTCAGCTTTCTACTTATGGCTAGCCAATTTTCCCAGCACCATTTATTAAATAGGGAATCCTTTCCCCATTTCTTGTTTCTCTCAGGTTTATCAAAGAGGAATCAAATAGATGCAATAAAAAATGATAAAGGGGATATCACCACCGACCCCACAGAAATACAAACTACCATCAGAGAATACTATAAACACCTTTACGCAAATCAACTAGAAAATTTAGAAGAAATGGATAATTTCCTGGACACTTACACTCTCCCAAGACTAAACCAGGAAGAAGTTGAATCCCTGAATAGACCAATAGCAGGCTCTGAAATTGAGGCAACAATTAATAGCCTGCCCACCAAAAAAAGTCCAGGACCAGACGGATTTACAGCTGAATTCTACCAGAGGTACAAGGAGGAGCTGGTACCATTCCTTCTGAAACTATTCCAATCAATAGAAAAAGAGGGAATCCTCCCTAACTCATTTTATGAGGCCAACATCATCCTGATACCAAAGCCTGGCAGAGACACAACAAAAAAAGAGAATTTTAGACCAATCCATGATATATCCAGGTACATTCTCTTCTTTCCAGAGAAAATCCTCTTTAAGACTTTGAGTAGCTTGAGTGTTTTCACTTGCCTAACCATACGTTCCAAAGTTCCATTCACCATTCCCACACAGACCCAAGAACAAGTGCTGACATCCCAGAATTCTTGAGATGGGCATGCAGATTAGCATCCTCATGCCACAACCCTCACCATATCACCACAAGAATTTTTAAATAAACACATTCAAAACTGTGTTTGGAAGGCTTACAAGAACCCTTAACATGTCACCAAGACACAAAATAACGTAATAAAATTAGCATAGCATTGGAGGCAGAACCGCAGTTCCAGAAACACAAAGACTATACCTCTTATTATTTTCACTAAGCCAGGCAATTGTCTGGTGCAGCTAGCTTAGAGATAGTAGGGAGAAGCAGCTCACATGTTAATGAATAAATGCTACTGAAGCTCGAGTTTGAATCTGCCTTGAGTATTATTAACCCAAGAGTGGAGAACAGCACGAAAGGCCACCAAGAGTCCTTGATTAGATGGATTTCCTGGTCTTGCTGTTGAGTGAGGCAAACATGGTGCTCTGATCAGCAATAAATGGCCCTGTTGTTTTTCTGGGTGTGAAAGCCATCAGAAAATCAAGACTTTAGAACAATAAAGCCTATTGATGGGACACTAGGAATTGTTGCTGCAGAGGCATTCCTTCACCCCAGCCACAGCATCTCTGATGCCCTGTAGGTTACTGGGGGTGAGGTGGGCTACATTAGAACATGCTCTCCCCAGAGGCCGTTTAGGTGCTTTCCTGCTCTGCAATCAAAGAGCATGAGGCCTTCCAAGCCAAAGACCATCTCCAGGCAAATCATATCTCAGATGAAGGCATGTTCCAGTTTCCCAAAAAGGATCCTATCATAAGCATAGCCAGGGGGAGATGCTGATGTTTTGTGCTGACACCATGCCCAAATGACTAGTGTTTTTGAGACATCTCTAAGATTTATGTTTCTGTGCAGGTTGCATCCAAGCAACTTGCCATTTTGTAACTGCTGGTTCTTTATAAACGTGTGTATATACCTTAGTGTTTCCATACTTTATTTTCAAATGCTGTTGGTTGTAATAATTTAGAACAAAATTTTGAGATTACAATTTTTATTTTCAATTTAGATATCACAGACCAAAGTTGACAGAAGAAAATGAGAGAATATCCATTACAAGACCAATAATAATATCAGTTATAAACTACTGATTTTTTATTGGAGCAGCAAAATAACATGGAAGGAATATTTAAAATATCAAACTATAGCAATAGTGATCTGAATGGGTACCTCTGTATATTTTTGTTGTCTAAATATTTCTGTACCTTTTAGGTTTTCTATCAGCACATGTATTTTTAATCAGAAAAATAACTTTAATGGAAAAATCACATGATTAGAATTACTGGCTCATTTGCCCAACAGATATTTATTGAATGCCAGGGGAGGCTTTCATGAATGGCATTTCATAATAGTTGAGACCTGATTAATGAGTAGTTTCTGGCCAGATAGAAAGGTGAGGACACAGAGTGGTGATCTGGAGGCTGAGATGGGAATGACCTTGGTCAGTTTAGGGAGCTGAAAGAAGACCATGACAGCTGAAGCTTCTGAGGAAGAAGAGTGGCCAACATGATGCTGGAGAGGGAAATGAGTTTAGGCTATGCAGAGATTTGCTAGTGATGTTAAAGTTTTGAGAAATGGATGTCAGAATGTCTTTTGAAGGTATTTCTCTGATCTTATGTAGAGAACATGCATGTCAGGAAAGCAAGAGTGGATTGTAAAAGGCCAGTTAGAAACTCACTGCAATAATCCTGGCAAGACATGATGGTGGGCTGCCTGGGTGTAGGCAGGTTGACTCTTTCTCTTAAAAGAAGAGAAGACATTTGGGGAGACAGAGTCAACCAAACTGGATGACTGATCATATTCGAGGAATAAGGATGAGGGTGATCATATTAGTCCGTTTTCATGCTGCTGATAAAGACATACCCTAGACTGGGCAATTTACAAAAGAAAAAGGTTTCATGGACTCATAGTTCCATGTGGCTGGGGAGGCCTCATAATCATGGCGGAAGGTGAAAGGCACATCTAACATGGTGGCAGACATCAGAAGAGAGAGTTTGTGCAGGGAAACTCCCCTTTATAAAACCATCAGATCTCATGAGACTTATTCACTATCATGAGAATAGCACAGGAAAGACCCTCCCCCATGATTCAATTACCTCCCACTGGGTCCTTCCCACAACACATGGGAATTGTGGGAGCTACAATTCTAGATGAGATTTGGGTGGGGACACAGCCAAACCAAGTGGTATTGAGAATGACATTCGGACAGAGAGGAAGAATTCAGGTTTTCTTTCTTTCCATAATTGTTTTCAATTGTAAAATGGAATTCCTGCTCAATTTAACAAGAGCAACTGCAGAGACACATTAGAAAAAACTGATTCTTCTTCTCCCACTTCTGTACCAAACAATGTTACCAGTGTGATGTAACTCTATTTTTTTCTCTCATATATATGTGTATTTGTTGCATTTTTTGTTTCAGTTTTAAACTTGTTAAATGTGAATTGCTTCTAGAATTTACAAGTACATACATCAAGTAGAAAATTAGATATATGAGTCTAAAATTCACAAGGGAAGTATATGCAGGGTGTATAAATTAGATATATGGGTCTAAAACTCAGAAGGGAAGTATATACTGGGTTTATAAATTTGGCTGTGTAAATATTACCTAAGCCATGAAGATAAATAAGAGTGCTGGGGAGAAAGTGTTGAGTCACAAAGAAGAAAGTCCTAAGGAAATCCAACCTTTAACAGATGAGGGAAGAAGAAGTCACAGAGATAGGAAGAAACCAGGAGAGTAAGCTATCATACAAGCCAAGAGAGTGACAAGTGTAGCAAGGTCAATTAAAGAAGAGTCCATTAGAGTAAGCAGCAAAGATATTATTAATAACATTAGAGGGCCACATCAGTGGACTGATTGGGGCCAGTGTCAAATACGTATGTGTTTAGGAGTAAACAGGAGATGAATAAGTGGTGTCACATAAAAAATTGCACCTGACAAAGTTAAACAGGCAAGGAAGACGTTATTCAAGGCTACTGCAATAGGAGAGAGAGGGCAGACTTAGTCTGAGCTCAATTCCATTGAAACAAAGTTCAGGAGAGTTTTTAAGTATTGATGTAAGAGAGAGAACACACTTCCTTGTGTTTGCTAATTGGCTCTACCCAAAGGAAGGGTAAACTTTCTCATATCTTTGTGACAGGAAGAAGGTTTACAACTTGGCACAAGGCTGAAGTTAGGCTCCTACCCTCTCACAGAGCCTGGAAGATAGTGGCACTATCTTCTCCATGATTACATTTTAAAGGAATGGCTCCCAGGCCCTTGAGAAAGAGGTTCCCAGATTGTAAAACTAATAGGAGGCTTTTAGAAAGATTAGCATCTCAAAGGGATAGTGAAAGAACTTACAAATACAGATTTCTAAGGCAAGGTCTAGAAAAAGAGAGGTCGGGGTCTGGAATTAGGAACAAGCCTGTCCAAAGTTGATTCCCGCTGAGGGAAACATTAAAGGCTGTCTTGGTCAGTGGACGCAGAAAACACTAACTACCCTTTTGAGAAAATTATCCAGAAATCGGAGGAAAGAGAGTAACTTAAGGGAAATGTGTGCTGGGGAACTGTATGCTTTTTGTGTGTTAAGTTTAAAGAAGGTAGAATAGGTAGGTAGTCAGAGAGAGAAAGAGAAGTGTTAAAGAAATTGGCCAATTTTAGCTACACTTTATTTAACTTTATTACCAAATTGGCCAATTTCACCTGATAGCAATAGGTAACATCAATAAGGAAAATCTCCTAAGAAGGCAGAGGGCATGGGAATCAGAGAATTTATAGAGGAAACAGCCACTGATAAGAGATGAGACAGCTCATTAACTACACCCGGGTGTGCATGCACATGGGTTGGTACATTCATTGACAGGAATTAGAAGTGGTATCTGAGGCCTGGCACAGTAGCTCATGCCTGCAATCCCAACTCTTAGGGAGGCAGAGGCAGGAGGATAGCTTGAGCCCAGGAGTTCAAGACCTACCTGGGCAATATAGCGAGACACCATTCTCCACAAAAAGGGAAAAAAAAAAAAGTGATGTCTGAGAACTTGTATTTTTTTCAGTGTAGTCACAGGCAAGTCACCTGCCCGGGACTGTAGAGTCTAATGTAGTGGTCTGAGAACAATAAAGCATACTTGAGAGTAGGGAGAGCAGATCAGAGATGCTCAGATACATGGAGAGGCCAGTTGAAGTGGCCAGATGTGGTTTTGGAGTAGTGAGTATTTATCCCCAGAGGTGTGATGTTTCTCCGGAAGCAATCTCCTTAAGAAGTCACAAAGAAGATGCATGGGGTTTCCAAAGCTGGAATTATTTAGAAGAATATTTAACAGGAATATTTAACAACAGGTGAGAGAGACAAAGCTGTTTGCACAAATGACCTAGTATCCATAAAAAGCTGTTACAGTACTGTTATCTGACTACTTACACTGTTACCCATTGAATGTGTTAAAAATTAGTGGATTTTTCTTTGAATTTTAAATTGTTTTTACCCCCCTAGGGAAATGATGAACATGAAGCTGGAGGCCTGAAAGGAGACAAGGTAATCAGATTTCTTTTTTTTTTTTTTTAGATGGAGTCTTGCTCTGTTGCCAAGGCTGGAGTGCAGTGGCGCAATCTCGGCTCACTATAACCTCCACCTCCCAGGTTCAAGTGATTCTCCTGCCTCAGCCTCCCAAGTAGCTGGCATTACAGGCATGTGCCACCACTCCCGGCTAATTTTTGTATTTTTAGTAGAGACAGAGTTTCACCATGTTGGCCAGGCTGGTCTTGAACTCCTGACCTCAGGTGATCCACCCGCCTCAGCCTCCCAAAGTTATGGGATTACAGGCTTGAGCCACTGCACCCGGCGGTAATCAGATTTTCAAAGTGAATAGAAGGGTCCAGTATTTTCTACAGATTTACACATTCCCGTGTAGTGGCAGCCCCCTAGCAGCAGTTGGGTTGCATCTCTGGGAGGGTGTCCAGCCTGCAGTGGGCAGGGGCCTCTGCCTGCCTCCTGACCAGGCAGTAGGATTGGAATCTGCTTCAGGGTCCAGCAAGGACTGCTGAGTAGCAGTTGGCTGCAAGAAAGAGAACATATCAAGGGGAAATTACTGTAATAAGATAAATGAAATCAGGACACAAGACTTGTTTTGTAATTAAATGTGAACCCGTGTAGGTGGCAAAAACAATCTGAAGACCCCTTTGGCAAAATGCCTCATGCCCAGGCTCACTATTTTGTGTCTTCCTAAGTACCAAAACGTAAGCTGCCCTGGCAGCCATTTTTGGTGGGGTTTTATACTGTCCAGTAGTGGTTTAGCCAAGTAATTATTTCAAAATAGTTTTAAAATTAAGACACTGATAAATTTCCATTGCATTCTCCTTGTCCTTCGCAGGTTTCATTATCTTAACTGTAAAGATGACAGATTCACTTCCCCATTCAATAAGATGTTTCACTCCTGTTTGATTCTGAAATTGTAATGACCTTGGATTCCATGCAAATGTACCATTGTCAGAAAAAAAATGCACATTAAATCTACAGGCAGAGATGAGTAGGTTTGAAAATACTCTGAGGGAATGTGACCTGTGAGTGCTAGCTATCTTCATTCATTCTCCTGTAAAAATTCTCTAGATTGAGGGCAGGGGATTTTGACATGAATCCGAGAAAATATGACTTCTGTGTCTTATAAATCAGTGCAACCAATCCATTCAAAAAGTCGTACACTCATCATCAGAAGTTACTACTAAAAGACAGTCTCACCAGAAACTAGGAGCTTCTTGCAGATTGATGATTGAAAATGAAATTTTCTGCTAAATAAATAAATAATAAATAAAACCTTGACATTCTGAAAAAAGACATCCAAAAATTGATTACACAGCAATGATAAGTCACTTGTGTGAGTTAGATTTTATTGCTAGTACATTAGCATTATTTCCTGTAACCTAATAGCTAACAGAAACCATACGCCACCATAACAAACGCATTACATTTTAGGCAATGACTTCTGGACATATGCAGGCTAAGGGGAAAAAAAAAAGGAAAAGAAAGCCACAAAGCTTGTCACATAGGACAGCTGAGCAAAGAAGAGAGTTGTGACTTTTAAAGTATTTAAATGATGATTCATTTCTTGAAACAAAACAGCTGGCTTCTGTTTTGCTGTGTTCATTAGGAAACATATGTTACTTAGACATTCTTAAGACCTCACTGATGAGAAATTTGATTCTGTAAAACAGGTGTATTTCAAACTCTAAGGACCTTTTCTGTTGCTCAAAATCTTTTCTAATTGCTTCAGAATCCTAAGTAGAATTAGGAAAAGCCAGTGGCATAACTGTTCCCTCCTCTCACTCAAATAAATAACATAGAAGAGTCCACAGGGAACTTGATGCCATACATGATATAAAGAGACACACAAAAAAAAACTTTTAAAAAGCGTGATTAACAGGAAATTGCCAATAAATAATGCATAAAATAAACAAAAATTACAGGCGGTAGCTCGCATCTGTAATCCCAGCACTTTGGGAGGCCAAGGCAGGAAGAACGTTTGAGCCCAGAATTTAGACAGCCTGGGCAATATAGTGATACCCCATCCCTACAAAAATTAAAAATATTAGCTGGGCATGCTGGTAAATACCTGTGGTCCCAGCTTCCCAGGGAGGCTGAGGCAAGAGGATCACTTGGAGCCAGGAGATAGAGGCTGCAGTGAGCCATATCACACCACTGCACTCCAGCCTGAGCAACAGAGCAAGACCTTGTCTCAAAACAACCAACCAAACACAAACATAAGCACAGCAGTTGCTAGAAGGGTGAAATCAACTCTACCTATGCAAGTCTACTTACTATCTCTTCTGAATCAATACATTAGTTTTAAAAAATTATAATGTAATTTAATGTGATGTAAGTCACCACAGTGATAATTTAGAGCTCCATCAAGCTGTTCTCACAGATCTCTGCTTGCACCTGTGGTGAACCCCAGTGCTTCTGAATCCTGGCTGCACATTGGAATCACATGGAAAGCTTTGACAAAATACCCACACTCGGGCTCATCCACAGAGACTCCGATTTGGAGTAGGGGTTGTAGCGCTATTTAAAAGTGTTTCAGATGACTCTAATATACAACCAGGGCTAAGAACCACTGAGTAATAGGAAGAGCATGAGCTTTGAGACAAAAAGTTGATTGTGGCATTAACAGCTGGGTCACCTTGGGAAGGTCACTTCATTTCTCTAAGTATCCATTTCCTCATTCACACCATGGGCATAACTGTATCTACACAAAGATTTGATAGAAGTTTAATTTAATTAAAATTAAATAATAGGAAGTTACTCAAAAGCACAATAACTAAAACATATATAAAGCCCTCACTAAAGATTTGTTCTTTTCTATTCACCACCTCAATCTTTCCTTCCTCTCATGAGGTCTCATTTAGCACTTTTGAGGATTAATTGTTATTCTCATTCTTAGCACCTGGTCTTGCTCATCTTTGTATCTCCACCATAATTTTCACAAAGAAGGGACTCAATTTGTGCTGTAGAATAAAATATTTAACCAGTAGAATAATTAAACACATAAGTGATTCATCATTCCTTTATAATATGCTACTTCTCAATGCACTGACCAGCAAAATAGAATTACTAAAAGAGTCAACCCTTTGGAACCCGATGCTACAATGAGCACCAGAACAAGCACAAACAGCACTGGAATATACACACCAATCACCCCTGGTTTAGCAGCCACAACCTGTATCAAGAACACTACGATACAGGGAGAACCACGACTTGCAGTAAATGGCCATGGAGACTGTCCATATGACCAGTCTACCAGTGTGGAAATGATGGATGATCCCTGCTCTGTGGCTTGACTGGGACTGACAGGATATGGAGAAGAGATAATGTATTTGCAAGTTACTTGAGGAGAACTACTGCTTTATAGAGACAGTAGAACAAAATATCAGGATATCTAAGCATTCCTGAGAAAATAGCAGGTGTCTTGTCGGGGAAGACTGTCGGGGAAAAGGTGGAGTCGCTACAGCACCAAGCTTTTCAAATAGCATCAAAAGTGTCAAACTGAATGAGAGTCTTTCCTGATGCAAAGTAAATTCATCACTTATGTTTCAACTCATCTCTACAGTGATAAATCATTGAATGTTCAATTTAAATAAAAAAATACAAACCCATATGTGTCTAAGGTTCAGGTGGAAAATGCTTTTTTTGCAGAATTTTATGAGGAAAGAGGTCTCTAAGATTTCCTTCCAGCCCAACGTCATCCAATGACTATGTGGAAAGACAAGCCACAACCCCTTTTTTGTCCTTCCTCTGTATTTCCCAGGAGACCTATGTACAATGGTTCACCTGTATAGCAGCTATGAATATAATTACTCTTATTTCACCATGTACATTCTCCTCCCCTTCCCTTTTGATATTGGCGGATTTGATTTTTACAAGCAATTTCTAGACCCCTTCTCAGCTTTCTACTTCTATTTTATTAGGCAAGTGTAACTAGTAGGCATATTTTTCCTTCACACCTATGCAATGGAGATTGTAGCACCTACCAGATCGCTAAAATGAGCTTCACTCTGTACACCCTAATGCCTATACAAGGCTAATTGTTTATTTTCTCTATAAAACCAACAACAATTGGTCCCTAAATGTATCCACCAACTTCTCCCTCTCCTTATCTTGAATATGATTTACTATGTCCAAGAAAAAAAATGGCTTATCTTATAATGTGGTAAGAATAAGACTGATGATACACAGGATGTTTAGATACTATCATAGAAAAAAACAATACTTATGTAGCTTCCTCTGAATTAGGAAAAAGCCTGTATCCAGCACACTAAACTTTAAATTTTATGGATACTGCTTCAAAAGGCTTATTGAATATTTAAATTAAGAATGTGAGTGAATTTAGAGAACAAAATAAGTTATGTATATATAGGTGGTATGTGGACATAGCGAATATTATGCAGTTGGGATGTGGATGACTGAACTTTGGGAAACACTGCTCTAGAATATTTGTACTGACAGGTCTGCAAATTGGCTTCTTATCCATTTGGTTCCTTGGCTCTCCAACAGGGCCTTACTATTACTAACTGAAAGCTTAATGGTATAAAAAATTAGTACTGAGGTGAGTCATAAAAACAAACACTTCTTTCCTAGTATCAACTCTCACAGCACCAAATACCTCTATGACCAAATATGTGAATGTTTCACACACAGCAAGCAAGCAATCAGTTCTGCAATAGACACCAGCTGGTTGTCTTCTAATTCCATTCAATTCTAATGCGATTTACCTGGTGGTAGCAACAGATCCCACAGATTGAGGGCTCAATCCCACAAGACTGCCTTCTACTTCATATGCCAACCGAAAGTCCCATGTTGTTTTTTCTGTGCTTTTGACCAAATGGCTATAAATCGGGGTCCTCATGACCCCATCCTTGGCTTTGACTGATCTGCTGGAATGGCTCACAGAACTCAGGGAGATATTTACTTATGCTTACCAGTTTATTATAAAGGATGTTACGAAGGTTACAGATAAAGGACTGCATAAGGCAAGGTATGTGGGAAGGGGTGCCAAGCTTCCATGCCCTCCCTAGTCATGCCACCCTCTGGGAACCTCTACAACTTCAGCTCTACAGAAGCTCTCCAAACCCAGTCCTTGTGGTTTTTATGGAAGCTTCATTATGTAGGTGTGATTGATTAAATCATTTGTCATTGGTGACCAAGTTAACCTTCAGTCTCTTGCCCCTCCTCAGAGGCTGGAGGTGAGGCTGAAAAGACTCTAATCAAGCCTTGGTCCTTCTGGTGACCAGCCCAATCCCAAAGGTACCTAGGGGCTGCCAGCTACCAGTCAACTCATTAACGTACGAAAAGACACTTATTGCTTTGGGGATTCCAAGGATTTTATGAGTTGTATGCCAGGAAACTGGGACGAAGACCAAATATGTATTTTACAATATTGTTATCAAGCAGATGGGCTCACTGCCCAGTGTGCACCGAAGTCAATAACTATGGCACCAGCTTTTCAGAAAACAAAGATTTTATTGCAAAACCAGCCACCAAAGAGACAGGAGTCAGGCTCAAAGTTGCCTCCTGGATTTGGGGATTGGGGCAAATTTTAAGGGATCAGAGGGCAAGAGACAGGATCTAGGAATGTTAGTTTGGCAGGGTCTGATTGGACAGCTTCAAATTTGACCATTTGTGGTAAGGTATGTTGAGGCAGATTTTTGCCCTGGATATTCCAGGCCAGTGGACCCCCTTGCTTCTGAAAGAGTTCAGGTTCTGGTCATGTCCCGGTCTTCTTGATTCCACCCAAGGGGAGGAATTGTTGGTCCCAGCTGTTGTTACAAGTCAAAGCTTTTTCTGTTATGCGTGCCTAGGCTGCATGACTTGGAGTTTCGGGCTCTGTTATACCTTAAAGGTACCTTGACATTTTATTATCAGCAGAGTAGGCCCTGTTTGGCTGGTTCCACAGTTACAGTATCGCATGAGGTTTTAAAATTTTAATAAGATTAAGATTAAATTTAACAAAACATATCCCATAAATCTAGAAGACTAATTAATACAAACATGATCTTGTCTATCCCTTACAGAAAATCACAAGATATGGATTAGGATACACATATAAAAATAAGCCAGAGATTTTAGGGCTGTAGTAAATTTGTACTTGAAGCACTTTTGGGTAGACTGAGGCTTCAAAATGAACAGTTAAGCACATCCACACAGGGGTCAGGATTAGAGATGTTCACTGCAGCCTTATTTATAATAGAGACAAGCTGATTACAACTCAAGCACCCATCAGTAGGGCTGAGATAAACCCTGGTTTATTAACATGTTAGAATGCTACTCAGCTGTTACAGTGAATGAATGAGATCATATGTATCAATAGAGATGGATATTAAAAACAATGTTGAGTGGAAAAAACAAGTCGTAGTATGTTCTATATGAGATAAAGCTATTTATGGAATTTGTTTCAAATATCCAAAATAATGTTTATGATTCCACATATGCAGTAAAAGTACAATAATATAAACTGAAAATATAAATACTAAATTCTTGAGAGTGGTTCCCTCTGGGTGGAAATAGGAAATATAGGAGATTTCTTCTTTGTAAATTTTTTAATTTCTTTCATTTCGGGTACCTGGTACATGAAGGCTTAGTGTATTCTACTTTATGCTTTCTGTATTTATTCTTTTTTTTTTTTTTGAGACGGAGTCTCGCTCTGTGGCCCAGGCTGGAGTGCAGTGGCCGGATCTCAGCTCACTGCAAGCTCCGCCTCCCGGGTTTACGCCATTCTCCTGCCTCAGCCTCCCGAGTAGCTGGGACTACAGGTGCCCGCCACCTTGCCCGGCTAGTTTTTTTGTATTTTTTTTAGTAGAAACGGGGTTTCACTGGGTTAGCCAGGATGGTCTCGGTCTGCTGACCTCGTGATCCGCCCATCTTGGCCTCCCAAAGTGCTGGGATTACAGGCTTGAGCCACCGCACCCGGCCTTTATTCTTTTGAAGTAAAAAAATAGGCCAGGTAGGCAAAAACGGTACATGCTCAGAAATGTAATGGTGAACATTATTTTGCAAAAATGCTCTTGAGGTTGGGGGAAAAAAAAGTAGCCTTACAGATCTTCTAGGGACTATGTTTAATTTAAAAACTGTGTAGGTATTCAGAGATCTTGGTAAACACTAAAAGGATGCACAATGCTGGGACTCCTCTGAAGTCTCATCAGTGATATAACTCCTTTCTTTAAGTATTACTTCTCAAATTACATTTTCCAAAAACACTCTGTATATGTCACATACAAACCTCTCTTCAAGGTTTTTGACCAGAACCTCCTAGACATTTCTAAGCTACTGCCATCACCACATCTACAAGAATGCCTTATTTGCCCACAGCCAATCATCTAAGCAGCATTATAAACCCTGGAAACAGCTGAGAGACTCATTTTGCTTCATATGACTACCGACTCTGCTCACCTCAACAAAAAAGTGCCTGAAATAAAATGAGTCTAGATTATTGTGCCAGTTAAACAGTCTGATGTCTTTGAGATCACACACAAAAAAATTGGTTTTGGCACACCAGAACAAAATTATAATTATTCTCCTCTAGATATTCTTTCCTGGAAAAATAATTAACTTTGTTTCAAATTACATTTAAGTATCATAATGAAATGTATGGATTTCTAAAAGACATAAAGCCATTGTGAAGTACTGACAAACACATTATCATAAAAATAGTCTAACGAGATTCAGAACTTTGCATTGTCTGTTGGATGCTATATAGTTAGGAGAGCAAGCAATCATTCTGTTCTGAGTCACAATAGTGCTTCTCTAACCATCTGCAAAATCTCTCTTCTGCTTTGTCTTGAAAGGGTGAAACTGGACTACCAGGATTTCCAGGGTCTGTTGGGCCTAAAGGACAAAAAGGAGAACCTGTAAGTATTTTAGCTTTGAGAACAGAGGAAGAATATCTAAAAAATTGGATTAAAAATATTTTTCCAAATCAGCCCCAATTCCACGTACCTTGGTTGATCCTGTCATGGGAAGCAACCGATCAGATTTTCAAGCGGGTATTAGCTATGCTATGCACTAAGTCTTTCACGTGTATTTACTCACTTAATCCACAAGAAGATTCCGTAAGGTCGTCTATTATCACCTGCATACTTCAAATGATAAAAGTAAGGCATAAAGAGGTTAAGTAACTTTGCCCAGAGTCACACAGTACTAAGCATTGGAGCTGTGAATCACACCTAGGTGAGCTGATTCTGGAACCTAAAGTTTAAAATCACAATGCTCATCTGGTATAACTAAACACTGCATCTAAAATAATAAAATCAATGTATCAAAAGACTAGTACAAATTGATCCGAAAGAAATTGGAAACACATCTTTCTGCTCAAACAACTGTTCTCAGTGTACCTTCTGAAGTTATTTTTCTTTCTTGATTTTTGTAAGATCAAAGTGGCTTCCCAACCACTTTTCAGTATTATTGTGGCCAATTTCTTTCAAAATGTAGTTCTTTTTGTGGGGAAAAAGAGAAAAACCCTACAGTATCATTTATATTCAAATAGGACCACCTAAAGTGATAAGAGAAATCGTAGGTACAAAAAATGACTTGTTTTAATGCTCCTTTTAAAAAAGCAGTTTTCAAGAATCAGTGAGAATCAGGCTTATCAAATGTTTCATCTTTGTTTAAAAAAAAGTAATACATCTTATTAAACCACTCTATCCCTTTCTTTATGAGAGTGAATAAAGGATATTGGTTTATCAGGGGATAAAACATGAAGAGGTCACTAAATTGCCTGCATGACAAACAGGAACATTATTTAAAGCATTCAGTGTTACAAAGTCAAATTTTCCCTGTGCTTCAACTTTAAAAAATTAACAATGACAGTAATTTTTGTAGCTTTAGAATCAGTCTGTGGCCTTGTAGCAGGACAAGCAGCAGACAAAACTCCTCAGACACTTAGTTAAAGAAGGAAGGGGTTTATTCGGCCAGGGGCATCGGCAAGACTTCTGTCTCAAGAGCCGAGCTCCCCGAGTAAGTAATTCCTGTCCCTTTTAAGGGCTCACAACTCTAAGGGGGTGCATGTGAGAGGGTCGTGATTGATTGAGCAAGCAGGGGGTACGTGACTGGGGGCTGCATGCACCGGTAATTAGATTGGAGCAAAACAGGATAGGGATTTTCACAGTGCATTCCTATACAATGTCTGCAATCTATAGATAACATAACCGATTAGGTCAGGGGTCAATCTTTAACTACCAGGCCCAGGGTGTGGCGCTGGGCTGTCTGACTGTGGATTTCATTTCTGCCTTTTAGTTTTTACTTCTTCTTTCTTTGGAGGCAGAAATTGGGCATAAGACAATATGAGGGGTGGTCTCCTCCCTTAGCCTATGTACCCCAGTTCTTCTACTTTCAGGAGTCATACTTGCCCTTAGTATTCAGTTCAAGCTTTCTTACACAACTACAGGATTTGGCAGTCTTTAATGGGTTTCTCCAACTGAGTATTTCCAATAGTGTCTGGAAAATCTCATGTCTCAGAAATCCAGGCTGGTGCATGCCCCTGGTACCTGCCAACTCTCTAGGTGCTCCACGCTTGGAAGTTCCTCTTACCATCTCTTAACTGCTTCTCTAGGTCTCCACTATCTTCCCTCCAAAACTGAACATTGACACCCACCTTCTCTTAATTTCCACATGACACATGGAGGACCTTGCTGTAAGATTTACAAAAATTTTACTGGAAAATTAAGGATTTTTAGAGCAGAAAGGAGAAACTTTCAGTGAGTTAGAACACTGCTTCTCAAACGTGAACGTAAACTTGAATACCACCGATTCTAGGTCAGTAGGTTTGGAGCAGGATCAGAGTTTGTGTTTCTCATAAGCTCTCAGTAATGCTGGTGCTATTGTTCCATGGACCACACTTTAAGCAGCGAGAGTTGGAGGAGTTCATAGTTCCTAGGAGTGATAGGCCTTTTCCTCCTGCAGAGATTTCCTCTGGCTTTCTCTCCTACCACTAATGTTCAAGGGCAGTCCATGTACCTCATGGGGACTGCCTTTAGCCCTGTTTTCCTTAACTAGAGCTTCTTTTCCTCCTAACTCTTCTCCATACCAGGTCCCTATTCATCCCCTAATTATCCCACCACCCCATACATCTTTGCCGCCTTCCCCTACCCCTACATTAAAACAACACAAATTTTACATTATTATGGAGAGCAGTTTAGCTCTTTATGGTCTCAACCTTTCTATTCCAGAACAGGATATAGACTTTACTTTGCATAGTAATCAGAAGGCCCAAACAGAAGAGTAGTATTCATTCAAAGGTAAATTCTGAACCACTGATCCCAAATGGTAACTAAAATGGCAAATTTTCCCCCACCATAGGACATTCAGAATATGGTTTGATGTGTAACACATCAGAGCTAAAATATAGTTGAGATCACCTAGTTGAACCCCATGATTTTATAGATAAGGAAAGGGGGCCTCTAAAAGAGTAAGTGACTTGCCTCAAATAGTAGCCATTGGATCTAGGACTAAATATCAAGTATCTAGACAACGAGGCTCCCTGGTTTTTCTTTTTTCTTTTTATTTTATAACCAGTTACTTTAGTCAATGTGGCCACTAAACTTGACAGTGGCTGTAAATAAGCAATGACATGAGCAGTGTCATGTAAGCAAAAACAAGCAGGGAAATAAAAATATAAATAAGGCCTTGATCTAATACATAGAAATTAACCACTATTAAGATATTTCATCACGTTGGGTAGATATGGATATATAGTTGTTCCTTGGTATCTGTGGGAGATTGGTTCCAGGGCTCTGAGGATACCAACATCTGAGGATGCTCAAGTCCCTAATATAAAATGGCCTATTATTTGCATATCACCTATGTATTCTCCTGTATACTTCAAATCATGTCCAGATTACTTGTAATACATAATATAATGTAAGTGCTATGTAAATAGTTGTTATACTATATTATTTTTAAAATTTGTATAATTTTTATTGCTGTTTTACTTTTTATTGTTTTTCTTTTTCAAATTTTTTTTATCCACAATTGCTTGAATCCATGGACACAGAACTTACAGATATGGTTAACCTCTTCAAGTCATTTTCATTAAAGTAAAAATGAAAACTAGAAAACTATTTTTTAAATAATGATTTTATGTATTTAAGCACACAATTAACCAAATGGAAGAATTCAAATGAATGTCTTTCCATACAACATTTTTATCAATTTCTTGCTGTCACTCCCATTTCACATCCAATTGGATGTGTGCGTGTGATTGTTTTCTATGTGAACTAGGCAGTAGGAAGCTTTGGCCTTGGGCAGCATTCCGATTTGCCAGCCACTTGGGATTTTATAAATGATATTAGAATGATTAACTCATTGTTCATTTGGGAATATAAAGGAGTTTTTAAATTAATTATCATATATTTCCTTTAAGCTGCAAAAGCAGACTGTGTGGCACTCTGGGTATTTTTAGAGGTCTGTTTGCAATGGGGATCTGAGTTTGGCCTGTAGGGTTTATCCACACCCCGGTTTGGACAGTTTATTTCTAAGAGTGTTTAATTCTATCATCTACCCCTTCTCCTTAGGGAGAGCCTTTTACAAAAGGAGAAAAAGGAGATAGAGTAAGTAGATATTTTATCACTACCTTGGGTTTTCTACTTCATTGATTTTTTTCTCTCTGATTTTCTGGTATGTTTACTTTGGAGTCTAATAGATTTGATTAAATAAGGTCCGTGAGCATTTTACTTTTTCCTCTGTGATTTTTAACTTTTTTATTTTGATAAATAAGAAATTTTAAGCCTTGTTAAATGTTATCATGCAAGGAGACTTCAACATTGGTATGAGTTTTCTAATACATTGTTTAACCAATTACTAATAGTGATTGGCCATGAATGTTATATAAGACATCCATGTAGGATATCACAAATATCAAATTAAAATAAAAGATACATTTTTTTTCCAAAAATTCTGTTAATGGCACAAAGTGGATTTATCAAATATGTTAATAAGTCACAGAAAATGTAAAAAGCAAACTTGTTATAGCCAATGTTGTCCTCTTTTGTGTAACCTTAATTTTGTTGTGATTTTTTTTCATTAAGCACATATAACTAATCATTAAGCACATATAACTAAAAGTAGAATCACCAACACATATTACTTTAAATTCTACTCTCCCTAATTCCTTCTCTGAAGTTTTAATTCTCTGGGACATGAGATTAGTTGGTGGCAAATTATAACTATGTCAGCTAAGTAGAGAATGCAGTAATTGCTAATGGGACGTGATAATTACAGTGTCAAAAGTGGCATTGGGGGAAAAACTATTATAATGAAAAAATCAAGAAAGTATTGTTCATTAGTAGTAAGTATTTTCAATCATGTTTTAGAATGAACTTTCCTTGATTTCATTATGTCTTCCATAATTTCCCTTTTTATTGTATGTTAATTACTAGAAATTCAATTAAAGTATCAGAGATGTCCATTTCCATCTGAATTTAAGCATTACCCCTATAGTAATTATTTTATTTACAGGGAGAACCTGGGATAATAGGATCACAGGGAGTAAAGGTAATTTCCTGGCATTCTTCAATTTCATCTCCAACCTTAATTAGATTATGAAAATTAAAGCAACATTGATCTTTCCTTCCCCCTACGTGTTTAGGGTGAACCTGGAGATCCTGGTCCCCCTGGTTTAATAGGAAGCCCAGGACTAAAGGTATATAAGAAATAACTAAGATTTATTGGGAAATAATTTGGGAATTATAGCCATTCTCTGTAAAACAGGGTGCTTTGGTGTGCCACTCATTTTCTTCACAAATGCTCTTCAAGACTTTATCCTGTTTCCATGGCGATTTCAATTTTCCCCATCGGCTGTATTTATTACACACATAGTAACTATCTTCTGGTTCACAATAGGATTTCTAAACTCTTTTTCAGAGCATATTCACAATAGCATCCCTAAAGGCTTTAAGAGTAAACAATGTGAGCTAAATCTATGACCTTGAGCTATATTCTTAAAAGTAACAGAATTCAAGATTCAGTTTCTAAACCAAAATTTGCAACCTTGAGTTGCTTGAGTATCCCAAGTGGGATTCCACACCAGTGTCCCAAGAGAGCAGCTTTTGGAAAGTGCAGGATAAATTAATGTGGTGTACTCCCAGACAATGGGTAGGGCAAGTTACCTAACTTCAGTTATCACCTGCTGGAGAGAACACATAAATTAAATAAAAGCATCTGGAAACTATCCTGGTAAACCCAAAGCACATTTCAGTACTATACAGATAAAGTGGGAAAGTGGGATGGTGGAAAGTTGGTCTTCCTATACATGAAGATCACACTAGGCTTTGCAAATACTCAGGTACAATCTATCTTTTTTTTTTCCTAGCAAAGCTAAAGCATATACCACCATTTATTTTAGGGTCAGCAGGGATCTGCAGGCTCCATGGGACCCAGAGGACCGCCAGGAGATGTTGTATGTATAATGTCCTTGATATTTTTGAAATGAAATTGAGACTAGGACATGTTTTTTGAAAACATCAACATCTGTTCAAGTAACTGAGTTATCCCTCATTTCCCAAAGACATGGGTCATCTATGCCACTAAAACTGATTATACCAAATGTCAGGGGCTATTGAGAAGACTAGGCCCATCATATATTCACGTGAGGTCCTTTTGAGTATCATTAGCCTAATAAATTGGTTTTTGGAGCTCAAGTTAATTAAATTGTCATTTTGGACATACTTGTCAGTGCTGTACCAGCAGTAGAGAGATTGGAAATGTCAATAGAAATAAAGAACACCAAAAGAGAAAGAAAACATTTTCAATATTCACAGTTTTTAGTTCAAGTCTCCATCTAAGGAAGACATTTCCAAAACTTCCATCATTTTCTAGCAAAAGCCTTCCAAAGAAAAGCAAGTCTTTTAGCTAAAAGTATGTCTGAAGGAAGATCAACAGATTGCATTATAACCTAGCTTTAGTGGACTTAAAATACTCAATGCACCTTTCTATTCATTATCTGGATCAACTTTCTATTTCTTGGACAATCTTCCTAGCCTTCTGACAACTTGGGAGCTGCGAGCTCTCCGTCAGTTCACACTTGAGCAAAATAAGAAAAATCCTTGGCTATAACTCCTTGGAGACTGATCACTATCTGACCATGATTACAGTTCCCTCCAGGCAACTCTTAGGATCTCTCCTTTTTTCATGCCCTGAGAACAGACCCTTAACCTCACATTCTATTCTCCATGCTCACCGCTTGAGCCTCTCCTGTCTATTGATCGGTGCACATGTTCTGCTTGGTACTTTGAACACCCAGTTTATAGATCAAAGCTTTTGATAACTTCCCTATGCCAACTAATGGGTCACTGTAGATAAATCTAGTGAACAGATCTCATGAAAAGAGAGATAATCCTGGTGGCACAAGTGGAGCCACAATGCTCAAAAACTGAGATTAAGTGATAGTGGCCAGAGCTATAAAGAGAACAAAATCAAAAGAGAAAGAGCCACTGTTTCTAAAACATAGTAAAAGCACATTTTTCTAGTTGCCCTAGAGTCCTTCAGAATCATTATGTGATGCTACCAACCACCATCCCTCTTCCATGGCAATAATATGGGTGAGACATTCGGTTCAATTCGACTTTAGTTTCTTTCCTATGGCATCCAGGTGGCTTCACTTGAACCAACAGACCACGTAGAATCACTAATATTTTTCCAAGTCTTAAAGGCCAAAATCAATCCAACTCCTTGTATTAATAGGCTGTATGTTAAAATTCTGTTCTCTCGACAAAGATTCAGATATAGGGAAATGTTATTGTAAGAGATGTTCTCATTGCTCTTTCCTATTCACTCTGAGTTTTCTAGGGATTGCCAGGAGAACATGGTATCCCAGGAAAACAAGGCATTAAAGGAGAAAAGGTATAGTTTGCATTTTCCTCATTGTATATGTTAAGTAGATAGGAGGAAGAGACAGAGGGAGATGAAAGGACACCCCAGGGCTTCTGGGATTGTGCAGGGGGCAGACATTCACATTAACTACAATGTAAATGGTACCCCCTAGAGTTGTGCATTTGGCAGCCCTGGTTCTGGCACCGGAATGCCATGTGACAAAATGAACTGAGAGATGAAGATATCGGGAGTCTGAAAGTCAAGCTCAGTTACCAATTCTGATATAAACCTAAGAAGTCTCTTAATCTTGCAGGATCTATTTCTTGATATCTACATGGAAACAGTGTATTAACATTGAACTGTTATTGGGGAATAACTTAAAGAAAACATAAAGATCATCTATAGAACTTTATTAATAAATATGCCCTTTTGTGCATATATATATACATACACACACACACACATGCATATGTTTCGTGATACTGCTAATATAACTAACTGCAAAATCTAAATGCACTGAACAGGCATGAATTAGGTACTCAATAAATATTATTGAGTCGGTGAGTGAGTGAATGAAGTTTGACTGGCTATGATGACAACTTAAAACGATGGAAACCACTACCTCCTCTCTTCCCACCATGAACCTGAGCATCAAAGTAAGAATCTTACTTTGTTTTCCACAGGGAGATCCAGGTGGGATCATAGGCCCTCCTGGGCTTCCAGGTCCAAAAGGTGAGGCTGGTCCTCCAGGGAAGAGCCTGCCAGGGGAACCGGTAAGTATTAGCCCTTTTGTTAATATATTTCTTGCAAGTTCATTAATTACTGCTTGTGGGTTCCTAGTTTCAGATCACAAGTATGGGAATAAGTTTAGGTCTGCAAAAAAAGGAAAAAAGACCTTAAAACAGAACTACCTTTTGACCTAGCAATCTCACTACGGGTTTCTTTTCCCAAAAGAAAATAAATAGTTCTACCAAAAAGACACATGCATTCGTGTGTTCATTGCAACTCTATTCATAATAGCAATGACATGGATTCAACCTAGATGCCCATCTACAGTGGACTGGATAAAGACAATGTGATATATATAACCATGGAATACTATGCAGCCATAAAAAGGACAAAATCATGTCCTTTGCAGCAACATGGATACAGCTAGAGGCCATTATCCTAAGCAAATTAATGCAGGAACAAAAAACCAAATACTGCATGTCCTCACTTATAAGTGGGAGCTAAACATTGGTTGCACACCGGCATAGTAGAGATGGGAGCAAGAGACATGGAGGACTACTGATGGGGGAGAGTTGAAGGGAGGCAAGGTTGAAAAACTGTCAGGCACTATGCTTACTTCCTTGGGTAGTGGGATCATTCATACAATAAACCTGAGCAATATGCAATGTACCCATGTACTAAACCTGTACATGTACCCCTGAACCTAAAATAAAAGTGAGGGGAAAAAATAAACATTCATCTATTCATCTTATTCTTTTTTTTTTTTTTTTTTCTGAGACAGGGTCTTTAATCTGTTACCCAGGCTAGAGCAGAGTAGTACAATTATGGATCACTGCAGCCTTGACCTCCGTGATTCAAGTGATCCTCCCACCCCAGCCTCCTGAGTAGTGGTGACAACAGGCACACGCCACCACTCCTGACTAATTTTTATATTTTTTGTGTAGATGGGGCTTCACCGTGTTAGCCATGCTGGTCATGAACTCCTGAGCTCCAGTGATCTGCCCACCTCGGCCTCCCAAAGTGCTGGGATTACAGGCATCTTATTCTTTAAATCAGAGATAAAACCTCTTAAATGTATGATAAGCAAAGGGCTTTCTTCTGAAGAGAATATACATGCATACAACATTTTGCATATGATTTTGGAAGATTCCTAGGTCCCCTGAATCCTACACATGGATTCTGTAGAGATCCATGAATCCCAGTCAGGTACACTGGTTTTAAACCATAAAACTTCCTAGGACAGTATTGTAAAACAGAAAAACTACCTGAATTTTCCCTTCCAGAGGTTTTGCAGGTATCACCATGGTTTGTCATTTGCAGAAAATGTCTTTGTGACCCAGACTCTTCCCAGGACATTGAAAACTGGACTGCTGGAAAATCTAAATAACCAATGTTTTTAAAATATGTTTTATGTGCCTTTGTTTCTCATCGCCTTTGAACTTACATTATTAAATAATAATAATAGTTCTCAATATCAGGTGCCTCATTTTATAAATAAAAATCTTTTATATTTTAAAACAACTATACAAAATCTATAACCTATTGAAATGTGTACTCCCTGTTCCTTATTCTTTTATAGAAAAAGATTTATTCAAATAAGATGGAGTGATAAAACATTTTAGTTATAACTTCTAATGTGTTTATAACCTTTCTAGAAGAAGATACGTATTCAATGTATTCATCTTTTTTTTTCTTTTAGGGATTAGATGGAAATCCTGGAGCACCTGGTCCACGTGGGCCAAAGGTATACAAATATTTAGTTAATTTTTAAGAAATTAATAATTAACAAAATACAGCAGAGAAGTTTATATCTCTTGAGGCTTGCACTAACAGAAGCCTTTCATTTCACAGGGTGAAAGAGGACTTCCAGGTGTTCACGGTTCCCCAGGGGACATAGGCCCACCAGGGGTAGGAATTCCTGGCAGAACAGTAAGTGAAATTCATTCAGTCCTTGTTGATTCCAATATTGTGAAACAAAATCCAGTGTCAGATTTTAACAAGGTGAAAAGAATAGAAAGGTCAGAGGAGGAAATACAAATAAACACTATCCAGAAAGGATTGATGGGCACTGAGGTTGTATCACTTAAGCACAGAGACGGTACCCGCTGTTTGTTTATTAACTTACAGATGCTGGTCACACATACACTAATTTGGATTAGAAGCAATCATTTAACCTATACCTCTAATCTATATATTAAAAAGCACAAATGCATATTTGTAAGATGGTATGACTGCCTAATATTAGGTCATTATATATTATAGCTTGTTTTTAATTAAGTTAAAACAAGAAGTTAATATTTAAAGTGAATGGTGTACGCATAAGTGAAATGACACCAAAAAGGTCTGAGTAATGTCTTCAGAGTGAAGAGATGGTGTTTTCAATGGTAAAAACAAATAATGGGCAGTTTTTAAAGTATGTAAACTATAAGGACAGAGCCTAGAACAGCCCCTATTAACAATGACCACTATATCCACACTTGTAGACCAAATAATAATAAATATACAATTTTCATTTACTATGAAAAGACATAAAATATTTTTGAACAAGAAAAGTAGAAATAAATGGTTATTCTAATGACATGAATTTAGAAAATTGTCCTGTGTGGTGTAATAGAAAAACAAACTAACTTTTTTCCTATTATGCTCTTAATATTCAACATAATACAATTCTGACACCAGATGTGTGGGGTTTTTTCCCCCTACTCATCAATTCTCCAATGGACATCAACTGGATGTTCTATTAGTCAATTCATGTCTGACACTATCTACCTGGAGTTAGCGTCAGATTCCACTGGTTAAGGGCTCAATCGCACAAAACCGACCCCTACTTCAGAGGTCAACTGCATATCTGGGCCCTCATTACTTCTGTTCAACCAGCTATAAACTGGAAGTTTCCATGACCTCCACCTCAGGTTCTGTAGTTTGCTAGAGTGGTTCACAGAATCAAGTAACTCTTTCTTACATTTACTGGTTTATGGTATCAGTAAAGGATACAGTTGAAGAGTCAGAAGAAGAGATACAAAGGGAGAGGTCTGGAAGGGTCCCTGAGTGTAGGAACGTCGGTCCCCGCGGAGTTGGGGTGTGTCACTCTCCTGGCACATGGGTGTTTTGGCCAGCCTGGAAGTTCTCTAAACCTCATATTTTGGGATTTTATGGAGGCTTCATCATGTCAGCAAGATAAACAACTAACTATATTTCCAGCCCCTCTCCCCTCTTCAGAGAATGCGGGGTGGGCTGAAAGGCCGAGTTTCTAACTGTGGCTTGGTCTTTCTGGTGATCAGCTCCTATCAAGGAGCCCACCAAGAGTCACCTCATTGGAACAAAAGACTCTCCTGTCACCCAAGAAACCCAAGGGATTAGAAGCTCTGTGTCAACCGGGGCCAAAAAACAAGTATTAGAACAAAAGTTTATGTTAGCAACCTATTGTTAAGGAATTTACGAGGGTTTTAGGAGCTCTGTGCCAGGAACTAAGGGCAGAAACCAAATATTATTTTATCACAATATCACATCTTTATATTGAAGTTATCATGAAAAGTTAAAAGAAAGCGTAAGTAGTGAAGGGATATGTTGTGAATGAGGGTTGTCTGATTTGCCAGGGCAAGAATGTAAAAGACCATTGGAGATGGAAATTAAACCAAGTAAAAACTTGTATCAGAAAATTATTAGAGGCTGGGCCTGGTGGCTCATCCTTGTAATCCCAGCACTTTGAGAGACCGAGGCAGGTGGATCACTTGAGGTCAGGAGTTTGAGACCAGCCTGGCCAACATGGTGAAACCTCATCTCTACTAAACATACAAAAATTAGCCGAGTGTGGTGACGGGTGACTGTAATCCCAGCTACTCAAGAGACTGAGGCAGGAAAATTGCTTGAACACAGGAGGCAGAGGTTGCAGTGAGCCGAGATTCTACCACTGCACTTCAGCCTGGGTGACAGAGTGAGACTCCATCTCAAAAAAAAAAAAAAAAAGAAAAGAAAAGAAAAGAAAATTATTAGGGAAGTGATGGTGGTTGAGCATAAATAGAAAGAGAGGGAAAAAGTAGCTTTGGCAAGAGCTGTGATATGAATATTTATTTCTTTAAATAAGAAAGGAAAAGTCAGTGAGTAAGTAGTTACTGAAGTCAACTGCTAAGAAACCAGCTCTTGACTTACTTAGGTTGCAAATTCCTCTTACAGAAGTTCATGGTTACATAAGAGCAGTACAGCTACCATCATTAAGTTCCCTGATAATCCCCCAGCCTCATTTTATTTATCCCAAATTCCAATTTTCTAAAAGTAGGAAAATATCATTGATTAGTGTTTTACCTCCTACTCTTGTCACTGAACACTGGTTCTAGTGATGTCTTCCGAGAGATAAATGACTCAAAGTTGAAAGCAGAAAAGAAAAGAAGCCCCGAACCAGTTACCCCTGTGGGCGGTCAGTTTCTGACAGATGGAATTTGGATGCATTCTTTGTGCCCTCATGAATGTGCAGTGACAGATTATGGTAGTGAGATAGATGTCCCAGTCTCTGAACAAAATTATGTTGATGTTTCCAGCAACAGGTATCTGGTTAAGTTATTCACCTGCGACCTGAAAGTCTTGGCCGACTTTGCAGTTTTCCTTGTGTGTACAGTGGCAAACCCTGTTGTGCCTCCAAGTAAACTGCAATGCTTAGTCTTTTATGTCACTTGGATAATTTATGGACATTCTTGGTGGAATTTTGATAATAAAATGTCATTTGTACTCAGGGCTCCCAAGGACCAGTTGGAGAGCCAGGTATTCAGGTAAGCTACTTAACTAATTTTTTAGCACAGCAAAGCCAGCTTGCTTACTTGGGGGAAATGACTGAAAGACCGTCTTCATAAGTAACTATTTTTATTTCCCTCCTTTTCCAGGGTCCTCGAGGTCTTCCTGGGTTGCCAGGAACTCCAGGGACTCCAGGAAATGATGTAAGGACTTTCTTTATCTACCCTCTCCCATTTTAATCTGCATCTGTGCCAATGTGCAAAGATTCAACATGGACACCTCTGTTTTCAGGGAGTTCCAGGGAGGGATGGAAAGCCAGGCCTGCCAGGCCCCCCAGGTGACCCGGTATGTAGACAGACCTTGTCTGATTTATGTATCTTAAATGCACCCAGAAGCCAAACAGCCTCCCAAGCAAGTTTTGCTGTCCAAACTAATTAGAATGCTCAGTGACTGCTTGGTGATTTTGTTTATCCCCATTATTTTGTCGAGAGAAAAAGAATTCAGGCTGGGTCAGCATTTCTGTGTGTGTGATGAATACTTATTTCCTAAGGGTATAATTCAACTGTACGATTTTGCCCCAGGCTGAGCCTTGGCATATAATGTCTCAATCCCATTGAAAATTGAGATAAAATATATCGCCATGATTTCTATTTTTTCTAATGCTAGTGGCTAAATGAATTTCATTTTTCTAAATGAAATTTTGCAGGTAAGTTGCCTACAATATGGTACAGATCCATTGATTCTGTAGCTTTAAAATGTCGCAATGATTAAATTATGAAAACTGACTTGAGTAGGCTCTTAGAAAATGGGTTTAGGCACTAAATGTGTGTTTCAAAGTTTTATTCTAGGTTAAACCTTGCTTTGAGCAACAGTGAAATCCCTTTAAATAGCCTCAGACTCGGCAGTTATAATTTGAGAGGCCATATGGTACATGACATTGTATTAAGAGTCTTGTATAATAAAATCCAAATCTGGCTTCTCAGTTCTAAACCTCACAAATCCTTTCTACCTCCCACAGTGTTTGGGCCTTATGTGCCTTTATAAGCTACGTGTGGAGGCATATTTTGGCATTACTTTAACACCACTGTTGAGTGAATCACTTGTGCATTTTTCTGGGAATCTTACAAAATTTTACTTGGGTTTACACAGTGTCTCTCTGAAAGAACATCTGAAGACACGTGGCCAAAATGTGGTCCAAATTCCTTCAGTGTTTGTCTTGCCTATCACTTGAGCCAACTGTAGGTTCTTTTGAACTTCCATGAGAAATAACTTTAAGGCAAACTTACCTGGTAGTTTTCATATTTCTCAACAGCCTGATAATGTGTTTGCCAGAGGAGTGATTTCCTTTTAATAAATAATTTATCTTTATGTATTATTTAAAACCAATAATATACCAGGGATGGCATAAAGGTTACCATGAAAATATAAAATAGGGATGCCCAGTCAAAATGATGATGTGTGTGTTTGCACGTTCATGAGAGAATAGTGAACATTTTTCAAAATTTGTTCTGAATTCTATCAGTGCCGTGTACACATTTCTTGATACGAAACATAATGTTAAGCCAGTGATTCTAAAGTGAGACACTAGAAGTTTCATGGCATTTTGAGGAAAAATATCTATATTGTACTGTGTGTTTATATTGTATTGTGTTCATATATAAATACATATCTTTGGTTTTACCCTCTTAACCACAGATTGCACTTCCTCTCTTGGGAGACATCGGTGCTTTGCTCAAGGTACTCTATTGCCGTGTAAGAAATTATGTGTTAATTTCCAGAAAAATCACAAAGAAAATATTTAGCAGAAATTGAGTCAATTGCTTAGCCGGAACTACAATTCAGTTTTTAAATGGCAGGACATCTTTAAGATAGGAAAATAAACATGTATCTTATATATCTTGTGCCATTTATCGTAATTCTTTCATTCTCTTCTTTACCAGCCTCTCATTTTGGGTGGAGCATGGGTGGAGGGCAGTGGGTAGTACAGTTATGAATTGGCTACAGGGAAAGAATTATGTCATTAGCACCCTGGAGTAGATTATTCTCTCTTCTGGAAGAACATCTTTCTCTTAATGGGTGTTGACTCACCCTGGCTCACTACTGTGAAAGTGAATCCTTCTCGCTAAATCTGGCCTGGTCAGTCCCAAGATGAAAATCAGTGCTGCTCTATAAATAGCCACTTACAAGGCTGAATTTTGATGTCATGGGATTTTACAAAATTCCACAGTCGAAACCTGCCCTAATACCTGTTACTCTGTTCAGTAAAAATCACCTCTACCTATTATCATCTCAGGGAATTAATCTTGCTATCTCTTTTTTAAATCTCTAACACTTCCCTGTATTTTATCAGTAAAACATACTGGGGGGTTGATAATGGCACATATGTAAGGGTGTGTATTTGCATGTTTCTGCCTGGTATGCTAAGACCAAGTGAGCCCACATGAAAATCAGACTCTTGACTTCATACTCAAACACAATGTGTTATATCTTTCTTTGTATGAATGGACATTGTGTATGTGTACGCACACACACACAGACTATAGTTAGATATATATAATTTAGTTTGTATTTCTAGCATTTAGCCCAGTGATTTACACAATTATTTGCACAATAGTAAGCAGGCAGAAATATCTGTTTAGTTGAATTCAAAAGACTTGAGTTCTAGCATATACATTTGTAAAGTAGAGTTTTGAGAATAAATATATAAACATAAGTGTAAATATGAATATAAATATAAAAATATATTAAAGGAGTTTCTAAGACCTCCAAAAGCCAGCAGTTTTTATAAGCCAGAGAAGAATATTGGTCGGAATTTCAGGAAAATCTTATATTTATTGAGTTAAAATTACAGGACAGTCAATATGCCACTTTACTTATATCATCTCATTTAATTTCCATAATAATCTTATGAGTTCAGCCTGTTGCAGCATTCCCATTCTATAGATGACAGACCTGAAGTTCTCAACAGTTAAGTAACTTTTTCAGAGTCACACAGCAAGTAAATGTAACGTTAACACAGGAACATAGGTCCTCAGACATTAAGTCCTAGATTCTTTACGAGACAGTGGTGTTGGAAATAGCAGGATTGCAGGAGTTATATCATTTCAGAATACTTAGGGTTCTTTAAGGATGAGAAACCTGTATGCTTTAGTGGAAATGAATATACTGGTAGAATATGGGATCTCACAGAACAGATCAAAGGACCATGAATAGGCTCTGACAGGAAGCAGAACCAGGGTTCCATGGCTCTCAGAAGTGGAACTAATTGACAGTCTCACCCGGGAATCATCCCTCTAATGAACGCGCTCTGCCATTGCTCCAGTCTCTGTGTCATTTCACTGAGGTTCTGAGTCCATAGAGAGCAGGACATCTTGACTGATAGTCTCCACAAACTGTATACAATAGAAGCAAGGGGAGGCATGTAGTTCCCCGAACAAAGTCCAAATACAGGAATTTAGATTCTGGGTTGGATCTGTCAGGCCAATGTAATAACATCATGTTAAATCCTGATCCTGTTACCCCATACGTTAACACTATATCTCTATACCTTGAGTCTTTAGCCAATTTGATCATCCTGCTTTCTGTTTGCAAAAATATCTTTGATTAAAGTATTAAAAAGAACTGGCATAATTACAGGCCCCTTCAAAGGCCTCCTTTTAGATTAATCAGTGTATCAATCCCTCTTTGAATGACATTGTGTATTGGTTAATAATTGATGCATCTTTATTCTTTCCATGAGAAAATCTTAAGACATTTTTCCAAGAATGTTAATAAAACTCAGTTATTGTAAATTTACCATTCTGGTAACCCTAAGCCAAAGAAAATGAAGTCAGTTTCAAATGACTCTTAGAAATTGTATTTGTCATAATGATTATCATTTTTTAATGTTTTACTAAAATAGTCAGTTGAACACTCTCTTCTAAAATGTTGCTCCATATTGATAAGCCAAGGTTTTGCTCCATATTGAGATGTCATGTTTGTGTCTGCAGATAATTATCTTTTTCATACTTTTTGAAATATGGAAATCCTTTTGTTTCTCTTAAGTTCTCAAGTGTCTTTTTATCTTCATAGTTTTTCAGGTATCATCAGTAATGGTTCTATAAATATATATATTTAACTCCTGTGCCAATACATTGTCCCTGTGAAATAATCCAGGTGGTAAAATTCATCTGGAAATTTTATATATTCAGACTCTAAGAAAGACCACCATGAAGAGAGCTGTTTAACCCAGCATGTTTTTATATACTTTAAGTTCTGGGGTACACGTACAGAACATGCAAGTTTGTTGCATAGGTATACATGTGCCATGGTGGTTTGCTCCACCCATCAACCCGTCATCTACATTAGGTATTTCTCCTAATGCTTTCCCTCTCCTAGCCCCCCATCCCCAACAGGCCCCCTTAGTGTGTGACGTTCCCCTCCCTGTGTCCATGTGTTATTGTTCAACTCCCACTTATGAGTGAGAACATGCGGTGTTTGGTTTTCTGTTCTTGTGTTAGTTTGCTGAGAATGATGGTTTCCAGCTTTATCCATGTCTCTGCAAAGGACATGAACTCATTCTTTTTTATGGCTGCATAGTATTCCATGGTGTATATGTGCCACATTTTCTTTATCCAGTCTATCATTGATGGGCTTTTGGGTTGGTTCCAAGTCTTTGCTATTGTGAACAGTGCCGCAATAAACATACATGTGCATGTGTCTTTATAGTAGAATGATTTGTAATCCTTTGGGTATATACCCAGTAATGGGATTGCTGTAACCCAGCATTTTTGAGATGATTTGCCTCATGTATTCATCAGGGTTCTCCAGAGGGACAGAACTAATGGTATATGTGTATATATGAAAGGGAGTTTATTAAGGAGAATTGACTCATGTGATTACAAGGTAAAGTCCCACAATAGGCTGTCTGCAAGTCGAAGAACAAGAAGCCAATAGTGGATCAGTCCAAGTCCCAAAACCTCAAAAGTAGGGAAGCTGACAGTATAGCCTTTAGTCTGTGGCCAAAGGCCCGAAAGCCTCTGGCAAACCACTAGTGTAAGTCCAAGAGTCCAAAGCGAAGAATATGGAGTCTTATGTTTGAGGGCAGGAAGCATCCAGCACAGGAGAAAGATGAAGGCCAGAAGACTCAGCAAGTCAACCCCTTCCACCTTCTTCTGTCTGCTTTATTTTAGCTGCACTGGCACCTGATTAGATTGTGCCCACCCATATTGAGTGTGGGTCTGCCTCTCCCAGTCCATCAACTCAGATGTTAATCTCCTTTGGCAACACCCTCACAGACACACCCAGGAATAATACTTTGCATCCTTCAATCCAATCAAGTTGACACTCAGTATTAACCATCA
Organism: Colobus angolensis palliatus; assembly: GCF_000951035.1. NCBI lineage: Eukaryota > Metazoa > Chordata > Mammalia > Primates > Cercopithecidae > Colobus > Colobus angolensis. The sequence continues at coordinate 2,379,805 of NW_012117722.1, read as the reverse complement.
CACCTTGCAAGCTTTTCAGTATCATGCAGATTTAGCGTTCCAAGGAGCCCATGTTTGAAAATCAGATTTACAGTGCTATTCATTATGTCAAAAATATTGAATTTGAATAGCCATGGGCTTTCTTGCCAGCTTCTTATCAATGGCAAGCTTCACTTCTTTTTCATGTTTAAAGATTCTTCCCTTTAGGGAAAAGGATGGAAGAATGGAAACTTAGGTTGTCCTACCTTCTGTCAACTGTTAAACTATCTCCCCCACTCAGTGGCCCTTATTCTGTGCCTTTCTTGGTCATATTCTTATTCCAACAATTTATTTAAAAATAAGCCTATATAGAGCTTTTCACACACACTCTTTCTTTAGCTGTGTGATGAGAGTTATGTTTATCTTATGAGCTCAGACACTGGAAGTCAAGCTTTGCCACATCAGCTAAAGGTTGCACAGAAGGCAATGGAAAGGTAATTTCACTTAGATTTCCTATTGTCACTTGGATTTGACCTAGGAGTCAAGTCTATGTCAGTCAAGTAATTATTTCTCTAGAGTGCCTGCACTGACAAAATGTTAGTAAACTGTATGTAGTTGGATAACTAATTTTGCTCCCACAAGGACAAATCCTTTCTTTGCAGTTTTTTTTGTTGTTGTTGTTGTTTTTAAAATGATTTATGCTATAGGTTGCATGAATTCTGTAATCGTACTGGGTTTTCTAAACTTTATTACCACTCCCTTTTAAAACATTCTACTAAACAATTGAACGTCAGTTTTTGTTCTTGACTTAGGTGTCTTTTCCTTATTTATTTGGAATTTTCTATTATATAATAAATGTCATTGGAGACCTGCTTTTAAAATAAAAGCTCATCAATATCATAAACAGATATCACTGATGAGCTTTGAAAATAGTTTTTACCTCACAAAATTAATGTTTTTAAATTGGATAAATCAAGTTTCTGAAAGCAGAGTGACTTATCTATATCACTCATCTCTGACAAAGGTTCCAAAAGAACTTCACATCACATGAAACCTCACCTTTATAGATGGCTTTTATGACTCTCTCAGTAACCTTATCTTTATACTCATTAGAATTTCTGTGGCAACTGCCAAGCCAGTGTCCCAGGGCTGAAAAGCAACAAAGGAGAAGAAGGAGGCGCTGGTGAGCCTGGAAAGTATGATTCCATGGCCCGGAAGGTGAGAAGCCTGACTGAATGTTTACGAACCCTATAGGTTACATGTAGTGCATCCTCTCAGTTCTGTTCTTCCTCTGTCCTCTAGGGTGATATAGGGCCACGGGGTCCTCCAGGAATCCCAGGCAGAGAGGGACCAAAGGTAAGAAATTCTCTCCTCCACTTTCACCTTGGGACCCTCAATTCAGTATGAAAAAAAGGAACCCGATATTTGAAAATATGCAACTTTTAAAATACATACATGTATATATAGATATATATGGAGAGAGAGACAGAGACGAAAAAGCCACTTGCAAATGTTGCCATTTATTTGTTCCCTGACCCTGTCCAAATTACATGCCCCAAGTGTTCTTAGAAGAGATTTTTTTCATTTCCAAAAGATAAGAAAAATGATTGTATGTGCTAGCTGAATGTATTGTCTTTTTAGGGAAGCAAAGGAGAGCGGGGCTACCCTGGGATACCTGGAGAGAAAGGCGATGAGGTAACAGATTCTTTTCTGATTATACAGTCCTAATATTGATTCTCTTTACGTGGCTCAACAGAGTAAAAATGTTAATTTTTCTATAGCTCAGATCTAATGCTAGAACCAGTAAAAACAAAGACCACTTAGAGCTTTTAAAATGTTGACACATTTTAAATGACATGTTTATGTTTATTACCAACGGTCCAGTTTTAGAGACAAGGAAATTAAGGCACAAAGTTAATATGTCAGTTATAATTTTTCTGTTTTCATTTAGCAGATAACAATTCCAGCTCTCGCAAAATAAAAGTAAAGGAAAGGAGGAAAGGAAAGTTTACTCAAAAAACTCCCAGGGTAGCTAAGAGATTTAAAGGAATAGTAGTTGGACAACCAGACTAGAAGTAAGGGCATGAGAACCCAGCAGAGCTTCCCTGGGTACCACTAAACTCTGATTAAACTTCAGCGACCTTGGATTGTCTGCGTCTTTGCTCAGCTTTCAAATTCTTGGGAGAAAAAAAACTGTCAGAAGAATCTTCTTGTTCTAGTTTACATCAGCTGCTCACCCTCTGGACTAAGGTTCCAAGTCCAATGTGCTTTTGAGATAACAGTATAATTTTCTGACTCTAAGCCATGGTGATGCTCAGGACATAATTTTTTTCCTACATAATTCACATTAACTCTTAGAAAAACCAATTAGAATGATGAATTGCTGTTAGTTTAAACAGTTTTGATACTAATAATTCTTAATGAAAGTAAGTAAGCCATCTGGCATGTACTAACCTTGATGTTATTGTGGAAAATCATAACTATATAAAGAAAATCTGTTTTTCTAGGTGGAGTTATATTTTACATTACAGCAATCATCATGTACTATTGTTTCTAATTAATATTGCTTGTAATCTAGAAAACTTTGAGGTTTGATTTTTTCCCAAGTTAAAAATTTAATACCAAATACATTCAATATTTATTTTCATCCATAAATAAAACATTATCTTCAAAGTAAGTTATTATGCTTTTGCTTCCTCATGTTCCACAGAAGGTTTTACTAAAGTACAAGCACAATAACTGATTTTCATAGTCCAACAGCTTTGAACTGCCTCCACTCAAAAGGTAGGCTTTAGAGGCAATTGAGAAGGTAATAACGAAAAGATCAGGAAATAATTGGAATTCAGGTTTTGTATAAGTAACTCTAAGTTAAAGTCACTAGAAGTTAATTTTCATTGATTCTGAAGGCACTTTTCTCTCTTAGCGAACTGAAATCCATTGTTAATATTCCCCACACTTTAGTGGGCTTTTTCTTTAGTACCCCTCATAAATTCTTTAACACAGTTCACAAAACTGTGCACAATGCTTGTCACATGGGGAGTTCCAGCAAGTTCAGGAGATTCTTTTCCATTGTTTCTTCACATCACGTGAATAATATGAATAAATCTGAAGTAACCTATTGACTCCTTTAGGCCTTGTAGAGGGAATAAGGTGTTGCAGTTTTCTCTCTAGCAGATGGGAAATAATGAATATAATCTCATCTTCTGCTTGGTCTCAGATATTATTTGAAATTACAATTTGTTGATTTGTCAAAGTGAATAAAACTTTGACCAAAAACATATGCATTTCCAACTGGCCAATAAACTATACCATTTCAACACACTGTATGAACTTAATATCTAATCTTACAAAATCTCAAATGTCTATTCTACTCTAAGTGGAAAACATACAGAGGGACACCCCATCTCTTTGAGACTTCTAATGATTATGTTTTTCATCTGTTTGGAAAATGAGAGAGAGGAGTTGCCTGCTTGTTTATTACTCTTAGAAAAGCAACATTTTCTTCCACATTTCTCACAGATGTTGTTGCACAGCTCATGGTAGCAACTTGGAAGATGCTAATAGAACACATGCTAACCTTTGATGGAGTGATTTCTTGCTTGAAATGCAAGTCTTCCTATAATATTTTAGGGCAATAATTGATAAATTAGACATGAAAAATATCATCAGCCAGATATTATAGCAACAGAAAATATTCTTGGTAGCAACTGATCTGGGACTTGCAAAATGAAATATCAGAGCAGGGTAAGAACGTAGCTCCATCCGAATATCTCTGCAATAAATTTTAATTTGTATGTTAGTTTGGCACTGTATATTAAATTGACTGTCCTACTCTTTAATATGCATTTGTCTTCTTTAATGACCATCTTGTCTTATAAAATTATCTTATTGCCCTTTATGCATCCATAGTAACTTTTACTTTTACTACAGAATTTCAGCTTTTTCAGAGAAAGGCTGCTGAGAATGATTTTTTATTTATGGACTGAGGTTTATTTTAAAGTTTAATGTGGTCATCAAAGGTTAATGAATCCCAAGCTTATAAATTAGGCTACCTAAAAACTCACTCAATATCTCTGGACTGATTCAGTGTTGAGACTAAAAGTAGCAAAAAAAAAAAGGAATACATATATACATATATTTTATGCATGTACATATAGAAAGAATTTTATGGAAATATGGGTATTTTGAGGTAAAGAAATTTATAGTATAACATTTATTATCTCCAGTCATTTAGAGGTGCCATTATCAATGGAAATGTTTTTACCTTGCATTTATAAACCTGTATACAAGTTAATGTTAGGGGAATAAAAAGAACTAGCACCATATACCGGTATGTAGAGCCTGCACATGCACACATGCCCATGTACACACACATGCATACATACACACACACACACACACATACACACACACACACACAGACACACACACACACAGCCCTGCCAATGAGATTGATAAAATTTTGGAGAAAAAATAGGTCAACATTCTTTAACACAAATACACACAAGATTTGGCCCAAGGATATGAGGATATGACATGAGGAATTCTAGCATGTTCAAGTAGAATTTTTAAACATTTCTTCATATCATATCACATGAATAGACCTGAAGTAACACACAACACCATTTGACATTGAATGGACAAACCTGGAAGAACTTGGTCCTTGATCCCACTGATGCAAAGAACCTTGATCCACCTCACAGTCCTATAGAATGCTCATAATCAATATGCAGTAATATTTCCATGGCCATGTCGTATAATATTTATAAAGTATATGAAAATGCATATAATAATGAAAGGTAAAGGAATTGTATCATGACAAAGAATGGTATAGCAATATAGAAAGAATATTTTACTCAGTAAAGGAGACTAAATCCTGAAAGAGTGGAATCATTCAATCTAGAACTTGATGTATCACATGGTTGTCTGATATAACAAAAGGATATTTTAAAATAGTTTTTTCTCATTATAGAAGTGATATCAGTTCATTACTGAAAATTAGGAAAATACAAAAAAGCACTAAAAGATAAAATTTCTTCCTATTCCCACTACCCAGGAGGGACTTCTGGTAATAGTAATGTCATGGTCCACAACTGTATTAGTCCATTTTCACACTGCTATAAATAACTTTCCTGAGACTGGGTAATTTATAAAGGAAAGAGGTTTAATTGACCCACAGTTCCACATGGCTGGGGAGGCCTCAGGAAATTTACAATCATGACAGAAGGTGAAGAGGAGGCAAGCACCTTCACAAGGCGGCAGGAGAGAGAGCAAAGGAGGAATTTCCAAACACTTCTAAAACCATCGGATCTCCTGAGAACTTACTCACTATCATGAGAACAGCATGGGGAAAACCACCCCCACGATCCAATCACCTCCTTCCCTCTACATATGGGGATTACAGTTTGAGATGAGATTTGGGTAGAGACACAGAGCCAAATGAGATCAACAACACCCATCTATAAATTCCAAAACCAAAGCCTCTGAAAACCCTGCAAATGTTTCCCAAGTTTGGCTTTGTTTCCCAAGCAAGTTCATTTGGCAGCCAAATCAGGCCTAACTCACACAGAGCTCGTCTATCCCACTCTGTCAGAATATCGTGTTTTGCCACAGAAATATTCGTGTGTTTATTAGAGGGCACTGCTTCAGGCACCACTGCAGTGTTACATAATATTCAGTATGTATATCATGTTACTTGTGAAATGAAGTGATAATCCAGAATTCTAAAACACACATCTAACGCTAAAGTTTCTGATAAAATTTTTATCTATTTGCTGTGATAAAATAATAAAAGCCTGTATGTATCATTCCCATCTTTTAGGAAGTACATTTAAAATTGTTTAAAAATGTAGACCCTGTGCTATATAAGATTTGTGACTTGTATTTTTGCATGTTTTCTAACTTTTTTAAAACATGATTTTAATAATTGCAAAATATTTCACATTATAAATTGTATGTAATTTATTTAACAATATTCAAAACTAATTACATAAGTTAGCTAATCTTGCCAGTTCTTCCTTGATATATAAATGTATCAGCATCCTAAATCCTATCCGGTATAATTGGTGCTATTCTACAAATCTGAGGAGGGGAGGGAGGGGAAATCTATCCATTATTATGCTTAAGCCATGAAAGGGTTCCAAATTTAAATTCACCAATGAGCCAAATTTCTCCTTGTAATAAACTGATGAGCTAAAATAAATATTATATCATAAAACATACTCCATTTTTCCTAAGCTGAATGGAGCTTTAGTGTAATCATGTATTTCTTCAATGGCATTCTGCCAATCTAAAATTTGTATTTCCATGTTTTACCAGTACGAGATTCTTAGATACTACTGCTGACGGAATGGCTCTTTAAAATAAGAAATGCTCTGTGAATCACCAGATTAAATTATGTTTGCTTCAGATTCCATGTCATGGCATTTTATCTCACCCTTCTTACTGTTTAAAACTGAGTATTTGCACATATTCTTACTTAAAATTAGAAGCTAAGCTATCAGTAGGCAAAAGCATACAGAGTGATATAATGGATGCTGGAGGCCCTGAAGTGAGGAGTACAGGCAAGGAGTGAAGGATGAAAAACTACCTATTGGGTACAGTGTACACTACTTGGGTGATGGGTGCACTAAAATCACAGACTTCACCATTATACAATTTATCCACATAACCGAAAATTACTTGCACCCCTAAAGAAAAAGTTACATTTTTGAAATTAGAAAATTAGAATTAAAAAAGGGTATTTGCATATGACATACATTATGTTTCTCAATTAGCTAAATAAGTGTTTAATGTTCAATGGTCAAAATATTTGATTAACTAAAATGCCTTCTTCCCAATGATATAACAGATTTTATGGTAGGAACTATCTTTTCCAGGGTCTTCAAGGAATTCCAGGCATTCCAGGTGCTCCAGGCCCAACTGGACCCCCTGTAAGTATTTGTTGAAATGATTGCACTCATGGTTTACATCTGCTGGGATGATGCAAGGTGAATTAATTTTCTTCATTGCATTTTGTTCTCTGTGCCTCTATGTAGATTGTCCAGCTATTGCCTGGAAAAGTAGCCTCATCCAAGCTCTCAGATTTTCATTTAGTAATTACTTAAGACTGCTCAGTGTTCTGGGGACTTGCATCAGAATTCCACCAGACCAGAAAGCAGTCTGTGATTAAGCTAGTCTGTTTGAAATAGAAATTGCATATAAAAGAGGATTCTATTTTTTATTTATGATTTTTTGGCACTAACCTTTAGAAGAGATAGTCAAATGGCAGCACAAACTGAGAATTTATTTTCTAAAGGAAAAAAAAGTGGGCTAAGGATTATTGGATTTCATTTATTGTTATTCCTATGTATAAATTAAAATACCTCTATTTTAGTCAAGGCTTTCACTGACCCTCAAACACACCATCAAAGCCTTTGTGTCTTTCACTGTCTTGTTTTCCTAGAACAGAATCTCTTTTCCTTTATGCTTGCCAAACCCAATCTCTCATTCAAACAGAGTTTAATTCTAGAGTTGCCAGATAAAATACAGTGCATGCAGTTAAATTTGAATTTCAGATAAACAAATAATTGTTTAGCATACATTCATCCCAAATATTATGTTTTTATTTGCTAAATCTGGCAACCCAGCACATGCTTCAGCTTCTCCACCTCATCCTTTCTTAGAGTTCCTATGCCGACAGTCTTTACCACACCAGTAGGAATGTAATTATGTATTTTTAATGTTCTGAAATAAGGATTTTCCATAATTAAAGTTGTGTCATTTATGCTTTCACCACAGTTACATAGAACAAACCTGGCTTTAAATTGTTCACTAAAATTAAAAACGATGACAAAGAGTTGTGAAAGAAACCCTGAAAATTATGGCTAACTCTGTTCCCAAAGGATTAAAATTAAATTTTATTTTTCAGTGGTAAAATGCAGATCATTTAACTCAATATGCACACTGTTAATTCTGCCGCCTTAAAGTGTTTAAAATATTGATCCCTACCAAAACTATAGCTTATTTAGGAAGGCATAATGTTATGTAAACTGCCATTTAAACAGCAAGACTAGGTTCTTAAGTGTATCAAAAGGTTCCAACTAAGGTCATTACATGTGGTTGACCAAGGTGAAAAAGCGACCACAAATACACATTTTACCCTTCCGAGGGCTTATCAGCAGGATACAGCTGCTGTATCAGCCAGAAGAAATATAAGCTTCTAGGGCTTATTTAATTAAGATCAAATGACCTTCAAAATGTGTAAGTTTTAGTAACCAACTTCCAATACCCTTTGGCCATTTAATTGTTGTTTCTGTAACAAACTTAGTTTTGTGTTTTACAGGGCTTACTGGGAAGAACTGGACATCCTGGTCCCACAGGAGCAAAAGGTGAAAAGGTACAAAGGAAAACCCTCACTTACCATCCAAACTGGGGCTTGGAGTGGGAGCATGATGAGACTCTTCACAGAGAGAGCCATAAAATCAAGCAAAGCCTGAAAGTAGAAATGATGGCAGAGAGTAGCTATTCTTGTAGTGGACTTGGAAGAACATCGGTCCAAAGGTTATTCTCAACATGGGAGATATTTTCCTAGGAGAAAGGATAAATAGAACATTGGAACCATAAAACAAAAGTTCAGGCTGGATTCAGGATCCTGAGCAACCATCTACGTGGAAGGATTGGGTGGGGGAGCCTCCTGAAAGGATGCAAGTAATGTAATGTGTACCAGGGAGTTCCAGCCACAGGGGCCGTCAGTTTTCTATGACAAAATACCATAGATGGAGTGGCTTATAAACAACAAACATTTATGCACATTTCTCTCAGTTCTGCAGTGTGGGAAGTCCAAGATCAAGGTGCTGGAAGAATCAGTGTCTGACAGAGTCTGCCTTCTTGTTCATAGATGTCTTCTACTAGCTGTGTCCTCACATAGTAGAAGGGTGACCAAGCTCCCTTGGACCTCCTTTATAAGGGCACTAATCCTATTCATGAAGGCTCCACCCTCATGACCTAATCACTTCCCAAAGGCCCCACCTCCAAAAGCTCCAGACAGCGGGCTGGCTCTCAGGACCAAGATTCTAGTAACCAAAGAGCTTGCAGAGACAGTCTAGAAGTTGTGTTCCTAGACGGTCATGGGGGAAATGTACTGAAGAACCAGGATAGCTTGTTTCCTGGGGAGATCAGTTATTGGGCAGATGGGTTGCCATAGTCAGAAAGGAGGACCAGCAATAGATGAGTCTCAGACAGGACACCACGCAGTTTCACATGTTTACCCCATTTAAGATCTAAACAGGCCCTATTGCCCTAGTCCAGGCAGATCCAGCAAGTAAGTGGATAAGCCTAGCTATTTAGATTGGGGAAATAAGAATCAAGAGTCCACATGAGCCACTCAAGCAGCTTCCACCCACTCATCAGGACACGAGTTCCCTGACCAACATGGAGAATAATGACATCAAGGAGCAAAGGAATCTCAACACATTTTGAAGGAAACAATGCCTTTATTCTAGATAGTCGCCACACAATTTTTTCTGATTTTGTCCCAAGGAGCTTGCCCAACTCCACCAGCCATTTTTCTCTGTTCTCTATGGAAATTATTCAGTCATAGACTTGCCTTTGAAGTTAATGGGAATCCCACACTGAGATGAGCTTTGGGGCACAAATGAGAGTGAAGATATGACTTTTAATTGTGCCAGAGGTGGAAAAAAAGGCTTTTCAATAGGCACATATTTTTCCTTGTTTGTTGACTCATTAGAACTATGACATAATTCTTTGAAGGACACTGCCAGTTGTCAGCAGAATATGACATGTCTTAGAGAGATAGCCACCATCAAAGCAGTTTGAGAAAAGAAACTATATGCTTGTTCTTTGTTATATATTCTCAGGCAGAAGCCGTGCAAGAAAAACTTTACAGTTTATTTTTATTGATAGACATACAAACAAAAGATTTTATGATACTTTCGTTACCAAAAAATGGGAGGGTATTGGAATGAAGTCCTTGATTACATTTGTGGGCTAAAATGGACTAAAATCCCTCAAAATTCTTGGACATTGTGAGTAGAAATTTTATTCTATCTGAATTCTTTTTTAATTAACCATGTCTTGCCATTTCCCCTGCTATAGAGGGACTTAAAAGATTTTATGAGGCTACTATTTTAAGAGAAAAGCAGAGTTATAGGAAGAACTGCTGAGAGACACCAGAGGGACTTCAATAGCTCTGCTTATTATGGACCAATAAACATCTATGGTTTGTAAAACTAAAAGTGAAATACATTTTTCAACTTTCAACTTGAATTCATTTTCACAAATTCTATTTTCAGTCTGCTTCTCCTGTAAGACTAAGACCGTTTATATTGTAGTGACCATTTGCTTTAAACAGTGCTATACCACAGTTGCTTCTGTTCAGGGAGATGTGTCTGACTAGGGTGTAAAGTCAGATATTAATGTAGGAAATGGAAGATGAAGTTTCCCTTCTGCAGACACAACACAGGTTGTGATTTTTTTACTTTCATCAAATTATGTTCATGTCCCCTCTGGTTTCCAAAAGATGAAGGTGGTAGAAATGAGGCTCCACGTTAGGGCTGACTCAGAGCCACAATCCCAGAGCCCACTGCCTGCTCGTAGGAGAGTTCCACATTGGGAGAGTTCCCCCAGCTGCACTGGAAGTCCAGGACATAAGCACCTGGGTTGTCTGGCTCCATCTAAAAACAAGCTTCATTTCTGGAGCTCACACTGTGAGAATCTGAATGGGTACAGGAAAAGGCCTTTACCTGTCCTGTGGTCTAGAAATGTATTTCCTTGGTAAAGGAGAGAGCCCAGCTGTATGAGACTACAAGGCTGAAACAACATGGCAAGTCATATTGATTTCAGAAGATGGCTCTGTGATTAATTTCAGAAGATAGTTTGTAAACCTGGGGTAGAAACGTCTACGCCGCTGATATTAGTCTATATATCCCTTGCAGGGCAGCGACGGACCCCCTGGGAAACCCGGACCACCTGGACCACCTGTGAGTTGTTCTAGACTTAAAACTTAAAATTCATGTGTTTACTTAAGACTTTTATAACTCAGAGGTAAGACTACATTTAGATGTTTTCAAAGATAAAAGTCTTCTGAATTTTGTATATAAATATAAATGATAGCCAATGTAGCTTTAAAGAGACCTGATTTGTTCCCCCTTTAGTTCAGCCTCAATGTGCAATGCTCAGATTTGCATGCTGAGTGTCTCCCCATCTTGGATTTAGGAACCTGGGTTTGTGCTCCGACTCTCCAATTCCTGCCTCGGGGCCCCTGGGAAAGTCATTTCATCTCAATGTGTTTCATTCACAGAAAAGAGAAGGGCCAGAAAAATAGATCCTTTCCGCTGATGCGAGTTGGTAGAAAGTCTGATATTATGCTGTATGTGTTCATTCCCATTCATGATGTCTGAGATGCAAGGAGACTCTATTTATGTAGCTCCTAGTGAACAAAAAGTACAAGAGGCATCGATGTTTTTATTATTGTGATTGAGACAGATGCACGCTCCGTCAGGGAAACGGTGGAGAGGAGAGGAGCCTCTCTCCGTGGCAAGTCTGCCCTCATGTGGGGCCACGCTCGAATCGCAGCCGAGCCGAGCTGAGAGTCATGCCAAACACCCTTTCCTACCCCACCTCACTGGAATACTTTAATAAACCAAGCTCACCATAGAAAGAGCAGAATTGACCGTGACTTTCTGGAGACAATGAGGATTATTATCAGTCTGCGTGCAGTTGCATGCTTTGTAGACGTAAATGCAGAGATTAGCACTCTATTTCCCGAACTTGTTTCCTAAATCTGTTCATCTGTGTTACTGACCTTTTCCCTTGACAAGAAAGCAGGACAGAAAGTATTTAGAGTTCCAATCCTAAAATTCACTCCTTCCCCAGTGGGCAGAACAGCAAATATAACATGAGTTCATGAAAAGGACCTATAATTTTATAATGCACTTAAGATATCTTTGTCTTCCCTCTGAATTCTCCAAAACCATCCATCCTTCAAAACACTGATTAAATGTTTTCTTCCCTGGGAAACCTCCTTTGGAAATCTCAGATGAAAATATCCTTTGTCTGTTCAGGACGTAGCACAGTAAAATATAGTAGACATTCAGTCGCTGTCAGATGAATGAGTTAAATAATGAAGTAATAGATGGATGGAGCGTTTTTCTTCCATCACTAGTGTTTGGAAGATGCATGCAAATTGTCTTCACAGAACACCACTGGCCACCATCATACAGAAACAATGAAACAGTGACTTCTTCAACTCTTCAACTAATATGTGAAAACTGCAGGAAGGAAAAGACAGATTTGACTATGATTCTATACAAATGTTTAAAAGGAAAGACAAAAGATCCTAACTAAAATTTTCATATGCGAATTTTTCCTAAATGCTAAAATGTATGATTTTTTTAAACTATAGAATAAGTTCTCCTTTAAGTGTTGGTTACTCTAGGACATGTCAATTTTTTTCAAGATGTTTCTTATTCTCTTTTGTCCTAAAGAATTTATTTTTGTAGAAACATCCACACAGCATTGTGGATAACGTCATCTCCCCATTTACCTTAATTTTCTATTTGGTATGAAGAGACTGTGGAAAAAAATTACTTTTCAGTAGTCAAATTGTTCACTATTCACATCTTCATCAGCACTACAGCATTATAGCCTGCCTGCAGGTCAGCAGGCTGTAAACAGTTAGTCTAAATTGGCAATTCAGAAACTGAATTTTAATGAGCAAATATTTTCCTCCAAATGCATTAGTGTCTCATCTGTCAAACCTGAACATTAATCAAACCCCAGCTGAAAGTGTCTGTCTGCTTCAGGTGTAGCTCACACTCCCTTTTCATTTCTTTCCCTGCGTTTGCTTTGGAAAAGCTAAAAATTAAAACGTTGTATTATTTTACTTAGAGTATTAAACTCCCTTTGTAAAATAGAATAGAAAAAAGTAAAAAATAGAAGAGGAATAGTATCATTTGGTAAAATGATAAAATGTAGAGATGCAAAGTACTAACTTTCGAGAATAATTCTGTATCTCACCTCTTTCCTCAGGGTATTCCATTTAATGAAGGAAATGGCATGAGCAGCTTATATAAAATTAAGGTATTTGTATTATATTTGTAATTATTTAAAATCCAGTTATAGACTGCTGTAACTTCTTCTCATCTTTCTCCTTTTCTTTTCTTTTCATTTTCTTTTGAAGGGAGGTGTGAATGTTCCCAGTTACCCAGGGCCACCCGGTCCTCCTGTAAGTACAGTTGTTTATCGTCAAACATACTTTAGCTGAACGACCACAATGAAAAACAAACAATAAAAACCTCTTAAGTTCACTGAAAACTTCATGTTACAAATATAGCCCAATTTTACAGCAGAAGAAAATAAGTAAAACCAATTATAATAAAATTGCATGGCGCTGTAACTTTTTTCATTGCAAATCTAAGAACTAAATCAATGTCCAAGCAATCACTTTTATGAAATTTCCATCAAGTTATATTTTTTCATCTTATTCCTCAAATTCAAACTGTAATTAAAGGAAAACTTGGTAATATTTGTATATGTATTAAAACAAATTGGCCAGTAGTGTTTCTTATTCTGTAACTTTGCTTTGGTCATTATTTGAAAAATGACTTTCCATGTTTCTCTTACAGGGCCCAAAAGGCGATCCTGGCCCAGTGGTATGAATGTTCCCGTGTTTTGTGTCATTTAGAATATTGGTCTTTGTTAAATTTTGAAAGAAAAGCATCAGGCAAAATGGCCTGCCTTCTTAGGTGTTCATCAATTAACATGTTAGTGTGACAAGCAGGCCACAAAAGGAATGCCAGCAATGTGTTCTCTATTTCTGAGATGCATTAGTCCTGATGTTGTCACTGCCCTTGAGGTTTGTCTCTTTCCATCAGTATGTTTTTAAAATCATCCTGTGATGGAGGAAGACACATATAAAGCTCTGATAAATGGGACACTTTCTTCTAATAGCCCTCTTCTGATGATTGATTCAATTTTAAGTAGATTGTGGAAGAGAAATACTTACTGGAAAAAAATCCCTTAATATATCTGCCATCTCCCCAACAAAAAAGGAAGGAACTGTTTATTTGCTTTAAACGTCTTAGGCAATTATTCTGCAGGAGATGTGTTTTGTCATAAACCTGCTTATTAGGAGGAATGTATCAGGAGGTTACACTCAGCATGGAAGGAGATCATGTCCTCCCCCGCCTAAAGGACGATAATTGTTCTCAGCATCTTTCTCAACCATGGAGCCTGACTGTAAAAGTTCTGCCAAATTCAATTAGATGCCCTTTATTGCCGGGCATTTTTTCCTGTCATGTCCTTTTCAAGCATATCCTTCATGTTTCATTTGTGTATCTTTTAACCTTTGGGTATATACTTGAAACTCAAATGTACCTAACACTGAAATAAATGTTCAAACCACTTTCTATTGCCATGTGAAAAAAATTTAAAGCCTTTTCATTATAGTACAGTTTGTTAAAACTCAATGAATAAATTTTAAATCAGCAAAGGGACAAGTCATAACAAGTAATGTTTTTATGTCTAAAAACATATTTTAAAGAGATGCATTAAAGAGCTGTTTGATTTTATTATTGGGAAATATACATTAAAAGCCAAATTGTTGTCCCCTGAAAGCATTATTTCAACTAGTTAGGATCATATTCTGTAATTCAAAGTGTCCTTTGTTTTACTATTCATGCACCCTGTTTACCCTATCTTTACCTGAAACCAACTATATGCTTCATTCTAATCTTAATTTTCTTACATCTTGTTGATTAAAAAATGTCCTCCTGGTCTTTCCCTCTCATACTCATATGCACAAAACAGCTTCTCTGAATCATTTAAGAGTACCTAGGCTTCTCACTGACTTTTTGGGAACATTATTTGAAGTTCTTGCATTAATAACTGCAGACTAAGATAAGAACTTTTTAAGTATTATAATAAAGGATAAATTAAAATTTACTGGCATTGACAAGGGGCTGGCAACGAAAATGTAGACCTATTTGAGTAGAATTTGAAGATTAGTCTTCAAATTTCTTAGCTGCCACAAAGGATAAAGAAAACTGATGGAAGCGTGTTCCTTGGTTTTAGAGATGTGAATTAAGTGAGTGAAGCACAAAAACAGAAAACTGCAATCATGAAATTAAATACGCATTTAGTGTACACATTCAGGCTTATCCTAGATAAAATTTTGAAGTTACTCTTTTGGGTTCTCTGTCAGCACCATCCTGCAACTCTCATCTTCTCCCACCATCTGTCCTGTAGGGAAAAATAATAGTTCATGCCAGAGAAATAATCCAGGAATGATAGAACTGTAGATCACAGAGCAAAAACTTGAGAAGTCTTTTTGAGGTGGGAAATTTATTCTTCCAACATTCTTCAAATCCCATGACAATAGATCTGCCTCACTATTTCTAATCTTCTCCATAAACCTTTCTGGAGGAATATTACCCTTAATTGAATTTGTTATCTTCTGAGGTGCTCCATTTTGTTCCTTTGGTATTCAGTTTATAAGTGATCTTTAATTAAATATTTAATTATTAGCTACTTTCAAGCAATTATTGATTGATTGAGCACTTCTCTGTCTTAAGGACTGTTGAGAATGTAAACAAAGAGAATCAAAGAGTGTGTTTCCTTTGTC
The DNA here is from genome assembly GCF_000951035.1 of Colobus angolensis palliatus. NCBI lineage: Eukaryota > Metazoa > Chordata > Mammalia > Primates > Cercopithecidae > Colobus > Colobus angolensis. The sequence goes on along the minus strand of NW_012117722.1, from coordinate 2,364,225 downwards.
AGCAACCTAGGGACTCTTCTACAGAACTTTATGCAGAACAGAATCTGAACTTTTTTTTTTTAACCAATTGTCAAGTTACATATTAGGGGGCATTTTAAAAGATTTCTGAAACATAGAAAGCATATCAATTCATATGTTCACTCATTAAGTATTCTGTAATAAGGGCAATGTTGTAAATAATAATAAAGTTATATCCTTGGTAATATTTTTGAAGCAGATTAGAATTATGTATGTGAAAATACACTTACATAGAATACAATTTGAAAGCTTCTGTTTCTTCGTGATTATGTCTAAAGCATCCAGTATCCTAAGAAAATATTTGCAGTGAACATTAATTTATTAACAAGAAGGCATCAAACAACTCCCCACTTTATCTCTTTTTTAACTTAAAACCCTAGTGCAAGCTTGTCCAACCCATGGCCCGTGGGCTGCATGCAGCTCAGGAAAGCTTTGAATATGGCCCAACACAAATTTGTAAACTTTCTTAAAACATTAGGAGATTTTTTTGTGTGATTATTTTAGCTCATCAGCTATCATTAGTGTTAGTGTATTTTATTGGAAGACAATTCTTTTTCTTCCAGCGTGGCCCAGGGAAGCCAAAATATTGAACACCCCTTCCCTAATGCTTTTTTTGTTCAAAGTTAGCAACTTCTTTCACCACAGCTTCTCCCAATGTGTTCCTTGAGGGTCTACAGGCTCCAGTTAGCCTGGGATCATACACTAGAACATGTAAAGATTTTTTAAAATAGAAAACACTAATCCAACCCCTTCCAGTGACTCATCAACTTGAGCAATAACTTTTAGTGTTATTGGAGATAATGATCCTGGGGTCAACTTCTTAAGCATTCACAATTCTTGTCCAGCTGCAGAGAATACTTACAGATGATAAACACTGCCTTGAGTGCTCCATCTTCATCTACTCTTAAACAGTTTATTCTTATTCTCTGAAAATCTAGCAGCACCAGGTAGCTCACAAATTTGCAAACTTTATTAAAGCCCCGTCTTTCATTCTAGTTCTTATTGAAATTGGAGTTATCACTGAGCAGAGGGATTCATTCTGATTAGATTCTCAATCAGAATAAAAATGATTAATCAGAAAATATACCTCTCTGGAGAATAGCTTTCACTCTCAAACTATTTTCAAACACCAAATGCAATAATACATTGCTTAAAAACAGGGCTTATCATTTCCTTGCTAAATTACACATCAATGTTTGGGGTGGGAAGGTTAAGCAAAAAATATCTTTGCTTTGGAAACCAATGCTTAAAAACGTTTTGATTATTGCTCCTCCATTTCTTATGTTCATATTTAACAGGGAGAGCCTGGTGCAATGGGGTTGCCAGGATTAGAAGGATTTCCAGGTGTAAAGGTAAGCACAGAAGTTAGAAATGTGTTCATTTATTCAACATTCAAAATTGTTTACTGAGCACCTAATGTGCCAAACACTGTTTTAGGTTAGGAATATATAAAGGAACAAAACAGACAAAAATGTATGTACTCATGGGACTTACATTCTAGCAAAAGGATATAGAAACTAAAAGAGTAAACATTTTAAAATTACATCTTATGGTTGGGGCTATGGAAAAAAACAAAAAGTAGATTGGGTTAAGGAGTGCTGAGGGGGTAGGAGGGCAGTATCTGAGCAAAGACCTGAAGGAGGTGAGAGGGAAAGCCAAGGCCCCTCCAGTCTGGAAGAATAATGTTCCAGGAAGAGGAAACAGCAGGTCTGAAGAGCCCGAGACATAAGATTTCCTGATGTGTATCCAAAGAGACCAGGGGAGGGAGTGAGGGGATAGTGGTAGGAGATGAGGTCAGAGTGGCGGGGATGGAGGTGAGAAGTGGACTCCTCATATAGAGCAGTGCTACTCAATGTACAGCCAGTGGAGAACCAGTGCCAGTCTGCAGACCCTTTGTTATGGGTTCGGTGGCAAGGTTAGTACAGAGACTGAGAGTAAGCACCTAAAAACATGTCCAGTAATTAGTCTAAAATGTCTAGCAAGCATGTGATGGTAGAATTATCTTTGTTCATGATATATTAGAAAATAAATAAGAGATTGCTCTTTTACCGCAGGAAGTTTGAGAAACACTAATAAAAAAGGGTTAATAGTCATTGTAAGGCCTTTATCTTTCACTCTGTGTAAAATGCAGTCATCAGTGGTTTCTGAGTATTGGCATGAGGGAACTTGCAGCCAGAGGGTGTGCAAGAGTGGAAGTAGGGAAGCCAGTTAAAAGATATCCAGTAATCCAGGTGCCAGTTAATGTTGGCTCAGATCAGAGAAGAAACAGTGGAGACAGTTGCTCCTACAATATAGTGAAATAACAATTTCTCTGGTCAAGGTCATCCATGACCTCTACATTGCTAAATCCAATGTTCAATATTTGACCTTTCTACCTGGCCCCATCCCCATTCTACTTGACCTGTCTGCAGTATTGGAGACAGGTGATCACTCCTTTGCCCTTGATTCATTATTCTCTCTTGGATTGTAGGATGCCAAGTTTTTCTCCTACCTCCCTGGTTACTTCTTAGTCTTCCTTGCTCCTTCTTCCTTTTCTTCTTGATCTCCTAATACTGGAGGGCCTCGGGGCTCAACCCTTGACTCTTTTCTCTTTCTAAAAACTCTATTGTCATTCCCTTGGTAATCTTATCTCGTCTTTTCCGGCTTTATGACAGCATCTCTATGCTTAGAACAGCCAAATTTATATCTCCACTTAGACTTCTTTTCCACACTCCATACTTTTATATCATACTGCCTACTCAATACCTTCACTTTGCTGTCTAACGGATATCTCCAAATTTGGTCTCATGTACAAAATTAAACTCCTGATAATTCCACCCCTTCAAAATAGGCCTTGCTCATAGCTGTCCTCATTTCAGATGATGTCCGCCCTATTTTGCAAACGGCTCAGGTCATAAAACTGAGGGTCCTCTTTGACTCCTCTTCATTCTGTAATAATCCAATCAATCTGAAAATCCCATCAGTGCTACCTTCAAAATATATCCATATTTAGCAATGTAGAGGTCATGGATGACCTTGACCAGAGAAATTATTATTTCACTATATTGTAGGAGCAACTGTGGACTTGAATGGATTTAAGAGAGAACAAGGAAAGAAAATAGAGACAGCAAGTCAGTATAAATAATGCTCACAGAGTTTTGCTGCAAAGGATAGCAAATAAATAGGCCAGAGGCTACTAGAGGAAGTAGGGTCAAGGTTTTATCAGATAGATTTTGAAGATAATAGAAATATCAGACTGCTTATATGCTAAAGGAATGACTCAGTAGAGGGGAAGATGGGGATGATGATGCTGGAGAGAGAGGAGAGAGTGCTCCACCAATGTCTTTAAGTAGCCTAGAGAGGAGGGGACCTAGTGCATATATGGAGGGTTTGGCTTGAGAGAGAATAGTTTACTTACAGTGAAAGGGGAGAAAGCAGAGTATGGGGGCAGAGGCTGATAGGTGGGAAGATGTATTGGATGGAGTCTACAAAAGTTGTTTTCTGATTGCTTAAATTTTCTCAGATAAAGAGGAAGCAAAGCCATTATCCGAGAGCAAAGTAGGGAAAGAGGTTGGGGATTTAGGGAGAAGGTTCTCTAGGAAAGAGAGAGGGTTCAGGGACCGCAGAAGTGTGATTACTGCTCAGCCCTAAGGACCCTCTTGAGGTTCATGGTCATGAACAGAAGTGAGACCTCTCAACAAGACTACATGTGCTGGCAGGGCACAGTGGCTCACGCCTGTAATCCCAGCACTCTGGGAGGCCGAGGCGGGCAGATCACCTGAGGTCAGGAGTTCAAGACCAGCCTGGCCAACATGGTGAAACCCCATCTCTACCAAAAATTAGCCAAGCATGGTGGCAGGCACCTGTAATCCTGGCTACTCAGGAGGCTGAGGCAGGAGAATTGCTTGAACCCAGGAGGCAGAGGTTGCAGTGAGCCAAGATCGTGCCATTGCACTCCAGCCTGGGCAACAGAGCGAGATTCCACCTCAAAAAAAACAAGCAAACAAACAAAGAAACAAAAGAAAAAAAACAGGACTACATGTGCTTTTCCAGCCATGTTCAGACATTCAGGTAAAGACACAGAATAGGAGGGGAGTTGGATTTAAACAATGTTCTGCTTTTGACAGGTGAGTACTGGAAGGAAGAATGGGACAATACTCTTATTGGCTTATTGGCATGCACAAGGGATTGATTATAACAAGTAACCATGGTATTTTAACTAGGCAAAAAAGAGGGAGAGGCCATCCAGGGAGTGAATGATAACAAATGTGTACCATCAATGGATTAGGGTTTAGGGGTTCAGGTACTCAAAGAGTGAATTAGAATGATGTGGAATGGTGGTCCAAAGTTGGAATGCATGAAATTGACATTATGGATGGGCAAAAAATATTTTTATTGACAAAGTGCCAGGTGTAACTATGAAAATAAGAGGCAAGTTCGTTCGAGGACAGTGGTTAAGGAATGAGAGAAGTGAGGCATGCAAATATTTCATTGAATGAAAAGTTCTAATATATTAATTTTAAAAATGAAAATTTCATAATTCAAAAGGAACAGAGGGAAGTTGATGTGTATTGCCTGTTTATGTCCTTTACCCAATTTTTCTATTAGTTATTTTTTTCTTTTTGATGATGGTTATGCTTCATATATTAAAGACATTACTTCTATCTTATGTGTTGGAGTTTTCATCCTAGTTGGTCTTTGCCTTTCATTTTTATGTTGAATCTTATTGTAAATATAACCTTAATGTAGTCAAATCTAACACTATTTTTCTTTATGATTTCTTGTTTTGCTTTTATGCACAAAATGACTTTTACTTTTATTTTCAACCAAGATCAGAGTGTCACTAATACATTCTTTGAACTCATTTATAGTTTATATTATTTTATTTTTATATAAATCTATGTGGAATTCATATGGGATATAATATAAAGAGAAGAATCAAACTTTTTTCAAAGAAGTTATCCAATTATTAGAACTATTTGTTAAATAAAATCCTATTATAAATGCTGGTCTGTTTCTGATATTTCTGTTATAGTATATTGATATGCTGCTTAATCTTATGCCAATATTCCATTATAGCTTTATTTATTATATGTTTAAATGTTGGTATTACTAGTATCTCTTTATTATTCTTTTTTTCATTTTTTTATCCTCTCAAGTTATCCCAAGTAAACTTTAGTATCATTTGATCAAATTGCAATTTTGTAAGAATTGCATTAAATTTATAAATTAGTTTAGTTAGCAATGACACCTTTACAACATTGTCTTGCTCTCCAAGAACAAAGCATATCTCTTCATTAAATCAAGCCTTTTATGTCCCTGAGTAAAGTTATGAAGTTTTTAAAATTCAGTTTCTGCCCAATGAAATTGCCATTTTATTATCCCATATAATATAGTCGTTAGTATTTTTAGCATTGTCAGCTTTATCTAAAATATCACATCGGCTCTTAAAAGGAGTTGAGTCACTCTGTTGTTCAGAGCAATTCAAAGGATCTTCTAATTGGCCAAATGAGAACTACAAATCATTAGCTGTAGGTGGTTTTATTCTAACTCTACATCCAATGAGACAAGGATAGGAAAAGCTTGTTGGAAGACACTCAAAGTGCTTAATCTTTTAAGTAAGAGAAATTATCTTTTGAACATGTGGAATAAAAATATTGACTGATTTTAGCTATAAGTGTGTAAAGGGACATTAAAATAGGTCACAGAAATGATAACATCTATGCTTGCTTTCATTAAAACTATTATTTACTTTAGTTTTATGGAAAATAAAAAAGCTGGAACAAGTTCAGCTGGCAATTAGCCACTCAGTTTGCTATTTTTCCATCTACACACTGGCTTCACCCCAGCTAATACCAGTAACATTTATCAGCTCCAAAGGAAAGCTTTACCAAATCCAAATTATTATCTGAGAATTAATTTCATAACTAAAGACTTCATTGATGTCATTAAAGTAGCAATATTTTTAAATCCCAACAGGGAGATCGAGGCCCAGCAGGTCCCCCAGGAATAGCAGGGATGTCGGTAAGTTCAGATTATTTCACATAATTTTCACAGGTAAACGATTCTATCTCCATGATACACCTGTGGCCAGGGATCAAGACGGGCAGCCGACCATACCATAACTCCCATGGCATTAGGTTCCTAACCATTCTAGTTTCATAAATAATGCCACCTGTATTTTCCACCTCCAGAATCCTCTATTTCTTAATTTTTTTTGTTTGTTTTTTGTCCTCTTTTATTTTCTTCCCAAGTCACTTTCATGGAGGGGAGAGGAAACCCAGTTACTATACATTAATTTATGAGCACAGCTTTGGAGAGTTTATTGTGTTTCTCTATTCTTGTCATATTTCAAGGTTTCTCAGTCTTCAAAAGACAGAGTTCTTATCCTCAGGCATGTACTTCAAGTTCCTTGTATTAAGTTGCAATCTGCCTGAGTTATTCCTTAGCCTGGTGTTATTAGCAGAGCTTTATTGCTGCTAATGTTTCCTCGTAAACTAGCCCTTCAATCCTCTCAATCATTTTTGTTACTCTCTTGTGTCAAACGTTTTAATCTCATCAAGGTCTTTTCAAATGAATAGGAAGCACTCCAGGAAAGGCTGAAATTATTTCTCTGAACCCTAGAGATCATTCTGATCTTCATTCATGATGCTCTAATTAAAATTTTGTGGTCATGCTTTATGAATAAGAGGCCATTTATCCTATTGCTAGGTGCCCCTGCAGGGCAGGTCCAGGATAACATTACAGGAAAGTCAATGGAAACCATGGGCTTGTATCACAAGAAAATAAGAAGATAAGATAAGGGCCCTAAAATCACCACCCACAGTCACCCACTGAAATCTGTTGACACCCAACACCACCCAAAGCCCTGCTCATCACCCACTGCCATCCCACAAAGTACTCACAGCCACTTTGCTTCACTCCATTAACTTCTAAGTCTAACAACACAAAATAGAGCCTCATCCATCATCTGCATCCTTTGTAGATGATGACATTCCCTTACTTAGCCATTATAGATCAAGTCAAATATGTCTATGACTGTAAAAGTAGCATGAAAATATCTTCTTTGAAAAGCACTTCCAAATTTTTTATAAAAGGAAGTATTCTTGAAAGTTGACTACACACTTAATTCTATTCCCTCACCACTGCCCCACTCACAGCCATTCCCAGCAACATATTTGGAAATCAGTTTCTGGAAGTATCCTTAGAGAACCCTTACAACCTGTTCCTCTTATACTCACATCCTGTGATTTGAATTTTTGTTTCCTTGTGACAAAATGAAGCTTAATTTTTTCATTGTATTCACCCAGGTGTGTCTACAAATTACATTTTGCTGTTACCCTAAATTAAGCTTATCTTCTAGCAAAAAATACTGGCCACCATTGAAAATATTTAAAAGACATGCAACAGTGGCAACAGGCAATCCAAATGAGAAATTCCAAATATGTTTTTCAAAGAGGCAGCATTATTAAGATAGAGGCTAGCCTGCCACTTAGTTGGATGCCTAAGATCTGATATATTTACTTAAAAAGCAGTTTTCATATGTCATAATTAAAAACATAAACTGACTAGGCACAGTGGACTCACACATGTAATCCCAGCAGTCTGGGAGGCCAAGATGGGCAGAACACTTGAGCCCAGGAGTTAGAGACCAACCTGGGCAACATGGCAAAACTCTTGTCTCTGCAAAAAGTGCAGAAATTAGCTGGGCACCTTTAATCCCACTGCTTGGAGGCTGAGGTGGGAGGATCACTTGAGCATGGGAGGCAAAGGTTGCAGTGAGCTAAGATCGTGTCACTGCACTCCAGCCTGGGCAACAGAGCAAGACCCTGTCTCAAACAATAATATAAAATAAAAGCATTGACTGACAATTACATACATAGGAAAGGGTAAAAAATTTACATACTACAAATACGTTCAGTTAGAGATGCATATTTGATTTTTATAACTGGCCCTTCTGTGACTCAGAAGATAAAATCGTTAAAAGAATCTAGAAATAGACTATGGTGATGGCTAGATGACAGTGTGAATGTACTTAGTGCCACTTCAGTGTACACTTAAAAATGGTTTAGAGGGTAAACTTTAGGTTATGTATATTTTACCATGATAAAAAATTTTTTTGAAAAATGGTGATTGTTCTAGTTGAAGCAAGGCTGAGGCCTGCCCACACAGACACACTGGTCACTCAGCTGATTACCAAGGGGACCCATTCCTGCTCTTCTAGAACAGACCAGTCTATCCCTTTCCAGTATATTCAGGGCTAACCAGGGATTTCCCCTAGAGCTTCTTTCTTTGCCTTTCTCTGAGGATGGCATGTGGATTTGCACGAGGAAGTGCCTGTGAGTGCTGGTGGTGGGGTGGTGGGGCTTCCGGTCAGCACACTCTCCCCTGGATGCTCTGAGTTCTCCGCTGGTCCTACCTGACCTTAGGGATGACTTCCATCAATGTCCCTGATCTCTTCATCTCAGATCCCAATGCCCGAGCCCTCCATACCCGCCATGTCCCGCAGTAAGAATCTTCAGGACATTGGCCTTCTCAGCTCTAACACATCTTCCCACTCAGGCCCCCAACAACTTCAGCACACACAAGCTATGGGGACCCAGGGATGCTCTCTCTAACTCTCTGTCTGCCTAGCTTTGCCACTCAGCACCGTATCTGTACCTATGGAGGGATCTTCTTCCAGAATTCTAAGCAGCAAGTCGGAAAAAGCCCATTTCTTTTCATATTTCTCCAAAACCTACTTGGCTTTCTCAGGTCTCAGCCCCACACCTACATCCCACGTCGTCCATCTTTCCCAGCCACATTAGGTCCAAGGGACAGGAGGTGGTTCCTTCTCAGAGGCAACCCCACAAGCCTCACCTGCACACTTGGGCCTTGTGTGCTTTCAGTCTCCACTGGACCATCTGCCCCTCTCATCCTTTCCTGTGGTCTGTCTGCTCCAGGATCAGTCGTCCAAGCCACAGTGTAGTGACACAAACTAATCTGTTTCTTTTCCTGCGAACAAAACATGGCTTTTCAAATCAAACATGATTTTTTCAGGTTGTCTTACTATGAGCTTAAAAACTCTCTTGTGAAACTCAAAGCCTAGAAAAAAACTTCTTTGATGCTTTGTGCGCATTTCTCCACTCCCAAAGTAAAGAGGAGCTGCCAGGAAAATAAGCACAAGAGGGATTTCCAGTAGTGATGATACTTTGGGCTAATATTTTCAAAAGTATTCTCCTCTCCTACTCTCCACCATCCACACAAATATGTATTCAAAGAACTGCACCCCACTCTGAAACTTACGGCCTGTGGAGTTGACTATATGTTCCCCAGACTCTGTCCCCTTAGAAATGCCACTTTATTTATTTATTGAGACGGAGTCTCACTCTGTCACCCAGGCTGGAGTGCAATGGCATGATCTCAGTTCACTGCAACCTCCGCCTCCCAGGTTCAAGTGATTCTCCTGCCTCAGGTTCCCGAGTACCTGGGATTACAGACACGTGCCCCCATGCCTGGGTAATTTTTGTAATATTTTTAGTAGAGACAGGGTTTCACCATGTTGACCAGGCTAGTCTCGAACTCCTGACCTCAAGTGATCCACTCACCTCGGCGTCCCAAAGTGCTGGGATTCCAGACGTGAGCCACCACACCTGGCTAGAAATGCCACTGGAGAGCATCATCCTTGGGAGCACTTTAAACTCAACTGGGGTTGGGGGAAGAGAAGCGTATGGTGTTGTTCAGCAATTTGGCTCCTAACATTTCTCTTCAATTGCCTTGCCAGGGGAAACCTGGAGCCCCAGGGCCTCCAGGAGTTCCAGGGGAACCGGTGAGTTGGCAGTTGCTTTCGTGACAGTTGTACTTGCATGCAGTTTTAAAACATTTCTTGGCAATTAATTTTTGTCTGTGGATGTGTTTATAGGGTGAGAGAGGACCTGTTGGAGATATAGGTTTCCCTGGACCAGAAGGACCCTCAGGAAAGCCAGTAAGTACTTCTTACTACTTGAAATATGCCACTTAGAGAAATACTCTAACATTATCTCCTCATCTACCACCTCAGAAATTCTGAGATTTGAATAAGCAGTTTCCAAGAACTAAGAAGATTGTGCAGATGGATTTTTGATGGCATGGGCAGAAGTTCTCATTGAGTTCCCTAGATCTGTGTGTGGTATCTTTATGTCTTAAACAGTGTTGAAAACGGTGAGAGTTTTAAGTGTCAGGAAATCTGACTCATTATTTTTTAAGCCTAATGTTTTCAACAGACTTAAAGAAAATATAAACACGTCCTAAAGTATAAAGAAAGCAAAGACTTATAGATATAATACCTGTATGTTAAGCCAAATCCTAAAGTAGAAGTTGTTTTCTCAAATTTCCTCCTTTGTATACAGGCCTTGTTTTCTTACACTTCCATAAATCACTACTGGTGAATGTCTCATCCCCTTGTGTCCTAAAAGAGCCCTTGGTTACTGATCTGTGGTATTGATGTAACATTTAATAATCATTATGACTAATTCAGTCCCACATAAATTCATCTAGTCACTGCTGTTTGCTAAGAATGTGCTGGGCCCTTAGCAAGGGGATCTAAGATGAATAAGACACACCTCACTCTCAGAGTTATGCTTTATAGAAGGTCACTGCTGATTTATTTGCTGTGGTGTGTACGGGAAAGAAGGCGAGGTGAACGAGCAGCACAGAATTCAGGAGGCCAGTTCGGCACCTCTGTGAAACCTTCAGAGTTGGTGGCCACCATTTCCCCACAGAAGACAACATGAAAAAAATGCAATTTAGAGTCAGGAAGATCTGGGTCTGAATTATGGCTCAAAGGATTTTATGAGTCACTTAAGTGCCATGACATCTGGAAAGCAATTCCAGTGCCTGGCTATGGGAGGTACTCAATAATATTAGTTTAATTCACTGCCCCCTCTTACCTCATCATTCCGATCTCCTGCAAGGCATATCATCAAAGCCTGCCATTAGGTCCCCAGGAGATTATGCAAAAAGCAATTCGTTCATCACCAGATATTTCTTGAGCACCTCCTACATGCTAGGCACTGATCTAGGTGCTAACAACTCATAGCTTTTGCATTCTAGTATAGGAAAACGGATAAAAACAACACACACACACACACACAGAGTTTCAAGTAGAAGAAGGTATAAGTAAAGTAAAGCTCTGGAATATTGTTCAAATAGTGAGCTCAGAGAAGATTTGCCTGCAATTTGAGTAGAAACCTGCATAAAGTGAGAAGTCAAGCCATGGGAAGGTCAGGGGACCATTGTCTCAGGAAAAAGAAATGGCTGGGAGAGAAACGAGCCTGATGAGGTCAAGGACCTCATCAAAAGGCATGAAGTCAGGAATGAACGAAGTGAAGGAAGAGTGGGAAACATACGGAGGGAGATGTAGGTGGTGGCCAGACCATAAAGAACTTCCAAGCCAGGGAATGAAATTGGGATTTCATTTGAAATATGATGGAAATCCACTGGAGCTTTTGTAGCAAAGAATGAAAATGATTGAACATTTTCAGGATCACTCTGACATTGTATGGAGAGTAGGCTGTAGGGATCAGGGTAGAGGAAGACAGAGCAGTAAGAAAACATCTCCATCATCTCCACAAGAAGTAATGACAGTGGGAACAGCCATGAGTAGAGGAACTTAGGATGTACATTGAAGGGAGAGACAGCAAGCAAGAAAACTTGCTGATAGACTAATCTAGCAAAGTGTGAGGGGAAGAGACCAATCACAGCTGTGGTGTAGGGTCTGAGCAACAGTGTGAGAGTGCTGCTGTTTGGTGAAATGGGGCAGACTGAAGGTAAGTAGGTGGATTTGGGAGGGAGAGCCAAGAGTTCTGTTTTGGATGTGTTCATGTTGAAGTACTAGTAGATATTCAGGTGGAGATGTCAAGTACACAGTGAATATTTAGGAGAGGCCAGGATTGGTGAGACCAATTAGGGTATCTAAACCTGAGCCTGGAAAAGTGGAGTCACTGTGGACAGTAAGGGAAGAGAGCACTTCAACTGTTAGGAAGAGGACCCAACAAAGAAGGCTAAGAAACTGCAGCCAGAGAGACAGGAAGAAAATCAGGCAAGTGAGGTTTCCTGGATGTCAAGTGAACTGTTTTAAGAGAAAGGAGAAAGGAGTGATCAACAAACAGATAAGTAACATGAGGGCTGATAATTCTCTACTGCATTAGAAATGTGGAGGTCATTGGTGGAAGAGATCATCGCATTTTAGTATCTTGGTAAGAATGATCCAGTTGAGAGAGAAAAATTTGATGACACAGGAGAGTGAAGACTACTTTGAGTAGAACTGGTATACTCACAAGTGGGAATGGTCTTAACTGGGAACAGGGGCATGTCACCCTTCCTAACTGTGGGGTGTAGGGGTGCCAAAGTTGGGGTGCAAATCCACGAAGATTGATGCAACTGGTGGAAGGATGGTGAGAGGGGTCTCTTTTGTTTATTAGTGAAAGAAGAATGGAGGTCGTCCAAGTGTGAGGAGTGGGGAGGTGATGATGGAGATTGGAAGAGACAGGAAAATATGTGAAAGAGTACTTCTGGAAAGATAGAAGGGGAGTCAAATTGAGAAATACAGTAGGATGACCTGGTAATGCTGAGGGGGCTGCTTGCAATCTGTTGTTGTACATTTAGGTTGGAACAAGCAAGCAAAGATACGTGGTTTTCTTCAGCCAGTCCACTGCTCAGATGCAGACGTGAGGTAGGCAGAAAGTTGGATGTACTCAGGAATGGGGCTCTGCCAGATGAATGAGATGAGGGTAGAGAGGAGCAAATACATATGAGTTATTGTAAAAATATCTGAAAGTAGGGCTGCCCTGTGGATAGAAAGTAACACCTTCCTATACAAAGGAGAACACTCATGATAGTCTTTGATAAATTACTGGAGACAAAAAACAGGTTATAGGGTTACTTCTTTTCTTATATTGTTACCAAAAACATGAACTACACTTTTTCACTAGATTTATCTTCTTTTATTCAAGTGACACAGCTGTTTCTTTCACATCCTCTCCTTAATCAGCTTTATCTTTGTTCCTCGTGTGTCTGAATGTAATAAATTCTTTGAACCATACACTTCAGGTAACATGTTCTTAGTTAATGTACTCTCAATAATTCCCAGGATGGTTCAGAAAGGTTGGCGAACTATGGTTGGGTTGTCAACTGTGACAGATTTCAGCGTAATTTATAGCAGTGAAAACATGCAGTTCTTTGCAGTTCCATCCCACAGAATCCATTCCAGCACAATAAAAGTCCCTCGGGCTTTTAGAGGAGCATGTCCATGCAATTGCCTGCTGGCTAAGAAATCATATTCCTCACCTTGATCTTCCTCTTCAAATCAGATCTCAAAAACACACCTGCTGTTGGGCCCTGGGTATTTGATTTGACCTCAAATAGTTTTCCTTCTTATATCTCCCAGCCAATAGTTCTCTCAGTCTTAAAATCTTTAAGCAGGACTAGGCTTCATTATCACTTCTAGAACTCCCTATTAAAGTTCAAGAAACTTCCAGTTTTCTAATAAAAAGTAGCTATTTAATACTGCCAAAAACCATGATTATATATTTCTTGCTTTTCTTTCATATTTCTGACTGGAAAATAACAATTGTTCTCTGACAGTTTATTTCATAGTAGGATCATACTCTGGACATGTTATGAAATTTCCCCAGCAGCTTACTGAGACCATTTACTGAGAATGATTCTCTGTGCTGGAAAACCTGTTAGAAGGTAACAAAAATGTCGTACTCCAGCCACCTGTGCCCTGAGGCACCTTCTTATTTCTCAGGATGATCTAACAGAAGAATAAAAAAGGAAAATAATCTTTGTTCACTATTTATAGAGGACCATGCATTTTTCATGTTATTTCACTTAATTCTTAGTTTTAAGATTATTTATTTTCCTCACTAGTGAAGAGGCTGATGCTATTGAGATTAAGTAAATTGCCCAAAAAGGTTAATGGGACTAGTAAGTGACAGAGTCAGAATCTGAACTCAGGACTCTCTGATTCTGTTTATTTGTTTTCCATTTTACCACCTTGCTTTACCAAGCTCTCAGTAGAAATATGATTAAGGAACTGTCCTTGAAACTTTACTCTTTTGTTGTGTTTAACTATGTTAATGCAGAATTAGAAATATTAATCCATTTTTTCTTTATAGGGAATAAATGGAAAAGATGGAATACCAGGTGCTCAGGTATGGGAAATATAACTTAAAATAAAAATTATAATGGATACTACATCCAGAATACCTACCAACATTTAGATTAATCAGACTGATGAAAAATCTTGGCAAGCAGTGATTTTCATGTTGGTATCTTTTTCAGGGCATCATGGGTAAGCCTGGAGACAGAGGCCCCAAAGGAGAACGTGTATGTATATTACTATTGTGATTTTTATTCAAGTCTGTTACAACTGTCCCATCATTTGAGTTGCACAATTATGTGTGTAGACCCCTGCAAATCAAATCTATAAAGGCTAGGGTGTAGGTGATCCAAGATCTCTACTAGATATTAAATATGACAAAGGACTCAGAGCAAGTTATATGGTTACATCTATGTAGCTGGCCTTTGTACACAGCCAAGTATACTTTGCCATTTAAATTAGGAAAGCTTTAATATCCTCCTGTCTCAGACATATATCTCTACTATAACCATCACCCACATTCTTTTTATATAGAGTAAGGTTTCTCAACTTCAGCACTGTGATTATTCAGGGGCAGATAATTGTTGTGGTTGGTTCTTTTGGAATTGTAAAATGCTTAGCAGCATCCATGGCCTTCATCCACTAGATGCAGTAGCACCACCACCCCTCCAATTGTGACAACCAAAAGCGTCTCCGGACATCACCAAATACCTCCTGGGAAGCAAAATCACTGCAATTGAGAGCTGCTGACATACAGAAAAACTAAGTAGAGTAAAGAAGGTGGTGTGAGGGGTTAGAGAAATGGAAAGGGTAAATGAAAGTATAGTGAAGTTACTAGTAATGCCAATTATGTTCTATGTTTTTGTGTTGTTTGGAGCGTTAATGTCATTATTGCAATTTCTCTTTATTTCCTTTAATGAACCTCAACATTTTCTAGTAGAATTAATTTCTACTACAATTAATTTCCACTAGAATTAATAGAATTAATTTCTAGTAGAGTCATGCCACTGCAAGAAGTTACTCAAACATTGTTACTCAGTGTAATTCTATTAAGGGTTGCTATTGTATGTGAGTGTGGGCACATATGTTTGTATACTGGTGTCTAATTTGCTAACTTTTATTTATTATTATACAAGTCATCCATAATAACTGAAGGAAATGTGAAAATATAGATGATGTAAATTTAAAAGGAAATTTCAAAAATCTACCTTATCCCACTACACAGAGATAAGCCCTGTGATATTTGGACGTATTTCCATCTCTCTCACTCTAATACATAATATACACACATATTTATATGTATTAATATAAACATATACTTTTCCAAAAAGGAGCTAATGCTGTCTTGTAAGTGACTTTTTTCACCTAATAATATATATTGATTATGTTATCTTGTCTGTAAATATAAGTCTGTATCTGCCTTTTAATTGCTGTATGTTATTCTACTCTTTGACTATACCTTATTTCACTTACCTAGTCTGCTGGGCATTTGGATTCCTTCTAGTTGTCATAATAATAAACATCACTACAACGAACATCTTTGTACCTAACTTATAAAATAATTTTAATATGTTGAAGATTGCATTTATCTTGCACATGATCAGAATATTAATCATTGATCAAAGTGTGCTAATATTTTTTCTAGTCATCTCAGAAATGTCTCCAAATGTGAGCTGGAGTGAGACCTGTATGCAGATATATTTTTATAACTAAGACAGTAGCATTGATACTGGGCCCAACTGCTTTTATTTCTTTCTACATGGCTTCTTTCTGTATCAGATTCTATGATCACATAAATCTCTGTAACTGTTCACTTATTTTTATTTTTTAAGCCAAGAGAAATAGAGTTTGGCCTTCTGCAGAGTAGTCACAGTTAAAAGAACACTATAATGAGATATAGGGCAGCTTCAAGCATCATTCCATCATATTTGGTGTGAGGATCACCTCCTGGAGTTACGCAACTGAATATTTGAAAATTTATTACTGAAGCAACTGCCATGATCTCTCTCTCTCTCTGTCTCTATCTCTCTCATTCTCTCTTGCACAAATACATACATACACATTCCAGGATAAAAAACAGCATCAAGCAAGCTTCATATCAGATTTAGGCACATCTAATATAATATTTTACTAATTAATTATGACATCTTGTTCAACTGATTCTTGTTTTTTGTTTTGTTTTTTTTAAGACAGAGTTTTGCTCTTGTTGCCCAGGCTGGAGTGCAATGGTGTGATCTTGGCTCACCGCAACCTCCACCTCCTGGGTTCAAGCGATTCTCCAGCCTCAGCCTCCTGAGTAGCTGGGATTACAGAAATGTGCCATCACGCCTGGTTAATTTTTTTGTATTTTTAGTAGAGACGAGATTTCTCCATGTTGGCCAGGCTGGTCTCAAACTCCCGACCTCAGGTGATTTGCCTGCCTCAGCCTCCCAAAGTGCTGTGATTACAGGCGTGAGCCACCACGTCCAGCCCAACTGATTCATCTATAGTTCATTTGTACTATCGAGTAAATGATCTCAGTGACATCTTCCCCCCAGTCACCTGCTGTGATCTTTTCAATGGCTCTCCCTTCTCACCTTCCTGTGGGTATATATTTAGGGCACAGGGATCACACTCACATGCACACACACACAAACATGCACACACATGCACATGCATACAAGTGTAAAGCGCAAATACAGAAAACAAACCTGAAGAGTCTAATAAAGACCAAACAAATGGGAAAGCCACGGGTGAGGAGAGCACATGATTTAGGAGAGATTTTGAGTGTCTTACAGTTTTTTTAAGTGAAAAGTCTCAGTAATGAGATCCTCTTGGCAATCTTCCTTTATCATTGCGAAGGAGACCCAGACCGCAAGTGATAGCTGGTATTGACTTTCAAAACTGCCATCATCCTAGATGGGCAACCAAGTACAACTAACATTCTCACTGTCTTTTATATATTAAGTACTGCCAAGGTGCCAGGCATTGTTCTGAGTACTTTTCTTGGGTGAATTCATTTAGTTCTGAAAATAGCCCTATTTAATGGATACTATTAACATGCCCCTTTGTAGGAGGGGAGGCTAGGACACAGAGAGTTTAAGTTATTTATCCAAGGCCCAACAGCTAATAAGTGCTAGTATGAATCCAGAACTTTTGCTCTCAACTATAGCTGATGCTAGAAGAGATTATTCTTTATTATTATCTTTTCCTTAACAGGGTGATCAGGGGATTCCAGGAGACAGAGGCCCACAAGGTGAACGGGGAAAACCAGGCCTTACAGGCATGAAGGGGGCCATCGGTCCTATCGGTCCACCAGGAAACAAGGGCTCAATGGGATCCCCTGGCCACCAAGGCCCTCCAGGCTCTCCTGGCATCCCTGGCATTCCGGTAAGTAGTGCTAAGAGCTTCAGGGCTCCTGACTTGTACGGACCATATATCCCTTTTACAATGAAAGCGATGATAATGCCTTTCAAATAAATAAAACAAACTTAAACTGATCCCTGTGAGGGCAACAATAACTGTCATTTAAAGTTATGTGCCAGATCCTCTACTAAGCACTTTTCAGCCCACTTTTATAAATGCATAAAATGAGCGTTGACTTGCCCAAGGTCACAGATTTATTAAGTGGATCAGACCCAGGTCTGGATGGTTTCAAAACCATGCTTTTAAAATACAGGTACGATCTCTAATGTCTCCTTATGCTACACAGAAACCACATATGCCTGTTTCATATTGCTATGAAACATGTCCATTTCATACTCTATTTTGTTGAATATCAAAACAACAAATCTGCCATGAGTAGTGCTTTGAAGTAGAAACCACTTAGGCCAAGAGTGTTTAGTGAAGGAAGCCCATATCTTTATTAATCCTCAAGAGGAGCGGTGAGTGGCTATTCTGCAGAGGAATTTAATCTGAAAATATCCATGTTAGGAAGAAAGGAGGGTCCTGAAGTGAAGTAGGGCAGTTAAAGACACATTCTCCTCAGATAATCAACCAATACCAGATATAAAGCAAAACTGAGTTTTCACACAATTTTCGTACTTTATTGCCACTCTCCTGAAACTCTACTTCAATAAAGCCTGTGTAACTTCAGCTCTCGGTGTTGTGTCAGTAATTGGTATTAGATGCATTAACTAATGTTCATTAATGAAACAGAGCATTCTTGGAATTATTCTGTCCTACAGGAATCATCACTTTATAAGCCCGTCACATTGGATTGTTTTTACTTTTATTTTTTGGCTTTCTAAGTCCGTTTGTTGTTACAAATGAACTAGCACCATTGTGTGAGGGAACCCCACAACAATATTGTTATCACATATCACACAGACAGGATAGAGGAATTTTCAGTGAAGAGTGATGAGGAACCTACCCAGGAATGTTTATAAATTAAGGCTCACTATCTAATTAGGCTCTGCTTCATTCTTAAATTCATATTGCGTGGCGATTTTCCATAGAGCTTCCAACTCTCTCATCTGACCATCTTCTGTTAGGGTCTTTGTTCATGTATAGATCTCAAAGTGGATAGTTGGCAGTGGGGCTTATTGCCTTTGTCACAACCTCCAATCTTCAACATATTGTCTTTAATGCCACACATACACCCCTGGATAATAATCACCAACTATAAAGAGTAATAAAATACTTTGAAATTCTAACCATCAAGAAAAAAATAATAACTCTTTTAAAAATATCAAGGTACTATAATAAAACATCACTGTTATAAATGTTAGATTCTTTGTCAAATGCATGTGGATTTACTTCAACAGGTGGAAAATTCAGCTGACATTATTTGCCTGCTTCCTTTTACCAGATCCTAATTAAGAAAAGAAAATTACTTAATACCTGTATACTTGCAATGTATAAGTTACAGAATAAACTTTATGATGAAATGGGTACAGCTTGATTTTATCCCATGAATACAACATTTTTGAAAATAATCCAGCATACTTGCAGTTCTGTTCCAGGTTGTATTCCGTTGAAAATACATTGTATCAGTTAGACATTGACTTTGCCATCCAGGGATTGATTAGAAGTTAAATTGTGGTTAGACTACTAACATCATGATTATACTTTTTAGATTATTTAACCTTATAAAATGAAGTAATAGGAATGTCTTCCCTAACTGTATAAAGCCATGTGTCTCCATTTAATAGGAAACCTGTTGATACCACTGATTATGATTCCAGCCCATAGCTTTTAAAGCAATTATGCACTTCAGCTTCTTCCCAGAATTTGGTCAAAGCAACACATATTTATTGCCCAATATAGTCAACTGCCAAAAGCATTTTTCTTGATAAATGGATCTATACAGAAGTTCCAACCCAACATTTCTATTCTTTATTCATTTGTGCTATGCTCTATTTTAACAGACCTTTTTTTTTCCTTCTTCAGGCTGATGCAGTTTCATTTGAAGAAATAAAGAAGTATATTAATCAAGAGGTCCTAAGGATTTTTGAAGGTTAGATTTTCTTAATAACATTTTTTAATTTTTCACTGATTCCCACCTCCCATCTACCATGGGGAATCCCTCCAGCAACATTCTCGAAAGATAGCCATGCCACAAAAACCTTAAGGGGCAGCCCATTTTATGATGGGACAGCTGTTTGATGAAAATTGTTCTTTACACAAAGTTAACTTTTGCCTCCCTGGAACTTCCTTTCATTATACCTGCTCTGTAAAACAACACAGGTAAAGTACTTGCTTGTACTCACATGACAGCCCTTTGAGTATTTTTCCATATCCCTCATACTTATCCTCAGTTTTCTCTTTTATGAAGTAAATGTGTCTAGCTCCTCCACTATTATCACCCCTGGGAAACGTTTAATTTATAAATGACTCTCATTTACCAAGGAATATTTTGACCAATGCAGAGTAGTGTCTTTTTTTAGACCAAAGTCAGCAAACTGAACCCCCTAGCCAAAGCCATTGCCACCTGCTTTGTACAGCCTACAAACTGAGAATGGTTTTTGTTTTTTGGTGAGGAGCGGTGGGAGTGAGTTATATTTTAAAATGGTTTTTAAAAATCAAAAGAATATTTCATGATATGTGAAAATTATCTGAAATTTGAATTTGTTTCCATAAATAAAGTATGCACATTCCTTTACCTCTTTTCTCTGGCTGTTATCGCACTACAGCAACAGAACTGAGCAATTGTGGCAATATGGTCCATAAAGGCTTAAATATTTACTATCCGGCCCTTGCAGAGAAAGTTCTGACCCCTGCTCTAGATACTTCAAAAATTCATCCTAAGATGTATTGGTTTTTTGAAAAAGGCATCTGTATTATTCTGTTGATGCATTTTGAGTTTTCAGTTAACTAAGAGCCCTGGATCTTCCTGGTTAAAATATTTTTAAATGAGGTGTTTATCATTATGGACTGTGTGTTTATTTTTTAAATCTAAGTGTGTGATCTTATGTTTCCTCTTATTAATTTCAAATCATTTGTGTTCATATCTTGTTCCAACCTGAAGATATCTTTTGGAATGCCGTCTCTTGTGGAGCAGGTTGGCTGACCCTATAACATTGTGTCATGCTACATTTCATAAGCATGCCATCATTCTAGTTGTTGATAGAAATGTTGACTAAAAAAGCCAAGAGTCAAGGATTAGGTCTTTCTAAATGCCACAGGATTCTTCCTGTCCACTTGTAAATCATCTTCTAATCTATTATTTAGTGAGCTCTGAATCCATTTCGTTGTCCTAAAACTCATCCTACATTTCTTTGTCTATTTGCAAGGAATTGATAGTATCATGTGATTTTGACAAATGGTTTGCTAAAATCAAAATCACTCTTCTGAACTGTAAGATTTAACAAATAAATCCATGTTAGCTCTCATGGTTCTTACTTCCTTTGCTTAGCATCCACAAGCCAAAAATAGATTGTTGAATTTTTTAAGGAATGAGATTATAAGATGCCCCAAGTCGATCTTGAGTCCATTGCTTCAAACATGGAATCAGCTCTTCTCCAAGGAGTCTTGATTATTTTAAATAATAATTAGCAGTAGAGACTGAAATCTTGGTGCTTGGATGCACATTATCTTGTTTTATATGATAACTGGAAATCCAGTAGTGTAACACTGGGACTTGTAGCTACTTTAATGACAAAACAGAAAAAAAAAATTTTTGTTGTTGTTGTTTGTTTGTTTTTTGAGATGGAGTCTCATTCTGTCACCCAGGCTGGAGTGCATTGACGCGATCTCGGCCCACTTCAACCTCTGTCTCCTGGGTTCAATCTATTCTCCTGCCTCAGCCTCCTGAATAGCTGGGATTACAGGCACCCGCCACCACACCTGGCTAATTTTTGTATTTTTAGTAGAGATGGGGTTTCACCATGTTGGCAAAAAATGTTTTTTAAAGGTCATGAATTTATGCTGTTGATTTTAATTTATCTTGATCTTTACTAAGTATCTTTATCGTGCTCTAATATGACAGTTTACTAATACATTTGTCCACTCTTTTGTTGACCTACCAGTAATTTTAATATTGCCCTTACATTTGGAAGTCTTTTCTCCCTTCCTTCTTTCCTTCCTTCCTTCCTTTCTTTCTCTCTCTCTCTCTTTCTTTCTTTCTTTCTCTCTCTTTCTCTCCTTCCTTCCTTCCTTCCTTTCCTTCCTTCCTTCCTTCCTTCCTTCCTTCCTTCCTTCCTTCCTTCCTTCCTTCCTTTTACCCTTGAATCAAACATTATGGACTACACTCTAAACTTTGCGATCCAAACACTCATTTCCCCCTCAGTAAGTTTGAAAAAAGACAACTGTTTGAAAAAAGACATCTCAGGCTCTTCAGGGGAATACTGAAGAACATACTCATGGCTACATAATTTGTAGTGTTCAGTGCACAATGAAATGCTGGTGCACTTGTTAAAAAATGATTAAGAATTTTAAGACAGCAATAGTAAAGCCATAAACTAAACATGGGGCCCTATGTGACTGCATAGGTAGCGTGTCCATGAAAGGCAGTCCTGGGGAGAGGACATCTAGGATCTTAGATAGTATCCATGCATTTAGTTGACCTCAACCATGAAAAGAGAAATGCCAGCATATATGTGTTTTTGAATTGCAATCTAAAGTTTTCCTTTAACTCTTAATCTCTATGGGCTCTAGTGTCTTTATTTATCTTTTATCTCAGGGAGCTTTAATCCTGAACTTCAATCTCTTAAGATGCTTTAGATAAAATCATATATTTAATAGTCAGTAATTAACCCATCTTTTTGGAAGCTGATTAAGAATGTCAGAAAATATAACCAAGCATTTTCAGGAAAAAAAAAAAAAAGTGACATGTTGAGATATAGAAGGTGTTCGTTTTACAAGTCCATCAGACATTGGATGAAGGTGTGGCCCCTGGCAGCCTGCCCTGTGCATTCAGCAGAAGAGACACTTCTACTTCCTCCTGGGGAAGGCTCCGTGCTGCCCACTCCCAGGCCATTCTGTGACTCCTCTCAAGAACGGCTATCAGTCTTCTGAGGAGGCAGGTCAGGGGAGTTGGGCCATTCTCCATCTGTCTTGGGGCAAGCTCACCAGGCTTCTGCTTTCTGAGAAGCTCCTTCTCTGAGTCTGAATCTTTCCTCTCTGAGTTTCTGCCCTTCCTTCCTCTGTCAGAGCCCACCTGCCTGGAAGCTGACAGGTGCAGAGTCCTCCCCAGGTCTCTGGCTTCACACCCATCTCTCCTACTGCCTCTCTGTCTCTTCCAGCCTGGCCAGGTCCAGGCAAGTGGCTGGACCCCCACCAGAGCTAGTACTCCCTCAGAAACCACAGGTGTCTTAGCCTCAAGACAATATTTTAAAGTGACACATAAGGAAACTATTTTCTGAGACTTCTAAACTCTGAGACTCCATGTGTGATATCCCTCTCCTTTTATCTCTCTTGACACTAGTCCAGCAAAACTGTCCTCCCAAACAAAACTGTGCCTGAAACCCAGAATTTAGTTATTTAGCATTTAAGTTAATTTGTCCCAAGATCATTTCGATTTACTCCATTTAATTTTCCACTTAGAAATCACCTTTTCCATGGCTTCTGAACACCATTTACAAAAAAGAAAAAGAAAACTCCATTTTCACAAATCATAGAGCTCCAAGGTCACAGTTACCGTTTTCAGAAAGCTTTTTCTGTAAAAGCAAAGATTAATTTTCACATGTTAAAACAGTTACAGTTAAGTAGTACAGACAGCTAACTGCTACACTTAAGTAGCACCCGTCTCCCTCCCTTTTTCTTAGTGGTTTCACAAGAGACAGTGTCAATAACAGCTAATGCTATCTCTGCTGCACGCACCCCTGCACATCTGCAGCCTTGAGAGCCATTCTCTCTGAGCGGCAAGTCGCAGACTGTCAGCACAGGCTTGAGGGAGTCCTTGGAAGAGCCTGCTCTCCAACTTTATCATCCCAAGTGTCCAGATTACACCCTCTAGTGAAACCCTAGACCAGGATGACCCAAACCTTGAACCCTCCTCTTGTGGCTTTTTAACCCCCTTTGGGGCTTCCCAGGTGACTCCACTGATACAACACCCTGCAAATCTCACACCTTGAGCTATTTTCCAGACCACCTAACCTCCCTTCAACATCCTGGTGCCCCTTCCCAAACCTAACTGTGGCAGAAAGAGGTGTCTTTTCACCGATCCCATGTCTAGGTTCCAGATTGATCACTATGCACGAATATATATTCTTTTCGAAGTTCAATTAAATTCCCAATTTGATTGTCCAACAAATCAAGTCCTTTTGCTAGTAAAGTGACCACACAGGACAAGGACAGATATCATCCATGTGTCTCAGCTTAGCATTTGGCTTTAGGAGGGCTTTCCAGCTGCCAGTGATGCTGCCCACACAAAGGAGGGTCTTGCCAGATCTGAGAAGTTTAATTCTTGCTATTACACTGTCCTATTATGTTTGGGAATTTACATCAACATGCAGGAAAAATTTACCAACCTATGCAGAAATGTGTACTAACATCTGGCTCTCTCGGTTCTTGAGTCAGACATGGGGCCAACAAGCCCACACCTCCAGCTGTGGGAGAAAAGAAAGATTAAAGCTAAGTATTCCTGAACAATGTTTCTGCCTCCAGATTTTCAGTGTTCAGAAAATCCCCTTACCTATGTTTTCTTGATTTTTCATACATATATTTCATATATATATAATTCATATATGTATGAATGTGTGTAAATATGTGTGATCCTGTTTTCTTATTCCAAGGTTGTAACATCTTTTCTTACCTCTCTACAACTAAGATATTCATTTATATATACATATTAGTATATGTACTTATTTATATACATATCATCTGATAAATATACATCATTGATGATATATATATATATATATAAAGAGTTAAAAAACATATTTTCCACCACATAGTCTCCGTTTCTTCCAATT
Source organism: Colobus angolensis palliatus (assembly GCF_000951035.1). Lineage (NCBI taxonomy): Eukaryota > Metazoa > Chordata > Mammalia > Primates > Cercopithecidae > Colobus > Colobus angolensis. The sequence continues at coordinate 2,339,772 of NW_012117722.1, read as the reverse complement.
TGCTTCTTTCTGTTTTTTTGGTTGCAACTCTGTTGTTCAGTTTATAGGATTTCCTCAGTGTCCAGTAATCCTTGGATGTCTGCATACGTAAGAGCAGGGTTTTAAAAACCGATTGAAAGCTGTGAGTGAACAGTGGGGCTTGCCAATCTCGAGTTTCACTCAGCGTAGCCCAGTTGGACTTTTTAAGTGAAGGACCCTTAATTTCAGTGTCTTTAACTCTTTCCTCTCAGTCTGGTCAGATACCCCCGCGGAGACATTCCACTTCCTGCCTGACTGCGAGCTCAGCTGCTTCAGATTTTCAGTTTGGAAGCCTGAGTCTCAATGGAGCCTGGGCTCCTCAGTGCAGAGGCAGACTACTACCCTTTTCAGATGATAATAAACCTTCAGTATCTTGCTAGGGATGGGGACAGGCACCTGCCCAGTTTTATAGAGAAAGGAATTTCAACAACTACTAAAACAGGCTTTCAATTTGTGCTCCTTATTTTAGTTCCCCTCTTTCATCCCCACTTCCAGAGGTAACTTGTACTGCCAATTCTAAGCCTTCTGAGGATTTTGTAGTTTAGATCAAGTTATTCCTCTACTTCTAGTCTAAGAGTTTAGTTGTCTTGAGTTTGCTAAGTAATGTATCACTCAACCATCTGGTTCTCAACTTCCAAAATGTGCTGCTATTGTCTCCTTTCATATGCTCCCCCATTCTTGTCTGTTTATGCCTTTAAGAGGATTGTTTTGCTAGGATTCAGGAGGTAGTTAAAGCAGATCCATGTGTTTAATCCGCCATCTTTACCCATGATAGTTGAAAGCAACATACTCATAAAGGTGGCGAATGATTCAGACAGAGACAAATGAAATAGTAACCACCTTTGGGTCATAATGAACCACAAAATAAATATGAATCCACCAAGTGATACTGTTGAATTAACAGTTAAAAATGAAACTAGAATATAATTATAAAAATATCACAGGAAATTACTCTTCTGATATTTTTGCCCTTTAGGAGAGAACTGTATTTAATTTTGATTTCCACATTTAGGAGACATTTATGGAAAAGCCCTGAAATAATGGAACCAAAAAGAGATTTACAAAATAGATTGTGAAGCCTATGAGTAAAAGTTATTTAACCTGAATGCTGATATGTAACAATATGACTGATTTCCCAAGGGAAATACTCATTAACTGCTCTCTGTTTCCATAATGGGGTAGCAAAATGAAATAAATTGAAGTTATACCAAGAAAATGGATAATCAGACATTTCCATGGGCATTCGGAGAAGATTAATTTCTGTCTTTGAAATATTTACAAATTTTATCTGTGAAATAGTAGACACGGGCCAGATGACATGTGTGTGTTCCTTCCTCCTCTAAAACACGTAGTTTATCATCACATTAATATTAATGTTTATATTACAGTAAGGAGCCCATTCTCCAAAGAAGCCAAGCTTTGGTCTCATTTGTTAGAGTGACTGCTGTGGCTTTGCCTTGGCAGATGGCAAATGTGTATTTGGTTTATGCATGCTTATATCTGAACTCTTCAATTTCCTGCCTCATTAGAAAGCATAGCCAAAAACAGTTTAATTGACTGAAGATCCCTGAAAATAGAGGAAAAGCAATTAAGAATAAAGGCCTTTACAATTCATTTGGATGCTCTGAAACATATTATTGTAAATTATAGAGCATTAGGGTAGGGTTCAGAAGAGGTAATTACCCTTATGCTAAATGACTGTTTCTGAGTGTATCTCAAAGCCAGATAATTTACAGCTAGAAGTAGTAAAAATAATTTTCTGTTTTGCTAAAAATATTAAAAACCACCAAAGTACTTCTAAATTCAATTCATATATTAAAGAAGAAAAATTAGTACTGTGAATATTTGTGTTTCAACATTGAAGGTATTTAAAGAGACATGTTTTTTTTTTTGCGGCGGAGTCTCGCTCTGTCGCCCGGACTGGAGTGCAGTGGCCGGATCTCAGCTCACTGCAAGCTCCGCCTCCCGGGTTTACGCCATTCTCCTGCCTCAGCCTCCCAAGTAGCTGGTACTACAGGCGCCCGCCACCTCGCCCGGCTAGTTTTTTTTTGTATTTTTAGTAGAGACGGGGTTTCACCGTGTTAGCCAGGATGGTCTCGATCTCCTGACCTCGTGATCCGCCCGTCTCGGCCTCCCAAAGTGCTGGGATTACAGGCTTGAGCCACCGCGCCCGGCCTAAGAGACATGTTTCAAATTAAGAAAAATTGTACTGAAATACATCTCTCCTTTGAAGTGCAGAACAACAAATATTATGCAAAGTTTCAAACTGTGATTATTGAATTTCATATTTATTATAAGGCCCCAAGTTCATAATTTGATGTAATAAAGATATTATATGTACATTCAATATGATGATTTGTAAAACTAAAACTATATATTAATTACCTATTTGTTTTATCTATTAGTTACTAGAATAAGATGTATTAATATCAACCAAACATCCCAGGTAGATAGTGAGGTAGTAATACTGGAGGGCAGGTGATTTCATATCACTCCTTGGGACCAGCATCCATTAGATCCCTGTTGGCCTCCCATTCATCCTTCAGTCTACAGCCAGAGATTCTAGTCCTGTGCAGGTTGTGGTATGTTTCCATTCTGCTTGCTTTGTGACATGAGAATGTGAATGTAGGTGATTGCTTTTTGGATAATGACAGTCAATGCTTTATATCTATTGGGGCTTTTTCCTTAATAATTCTATATGAAAAAATAATTCTTTTTCTTTCTTAACCAGTATGGGCCTACACTGTTTTTAAAGGATTGTTTTAATTGAAAACTCATGGGAAAACAGATTTTCCTCAGAAGTAATTTACTCTTTATTTTAAAATTTACATAAAATAAAAGATACATATCTGTTTAAGTATGCCTTTGCAATTCAATTAAATCAACTAAACTGAGTGAAAAGACTGGAGAACATGGAAGTAACTCTTTACAACATCTATATGATTTGGGCTTTGTGTTTTCTAACCGACAGCTATAGTTTCTACTATGTTGTCTGTCATTTGGTCTTTACTTACAAAATAAATACTAATTTCCTCAGTTAAAAAAAACTTTTCTGGAAGATTTGTCTGCAGCAAACTCAGAGTGAAGTTTTTAAATTAAATATTCATTTCTTATGACACACATGTATCTTTGAAAAACTACATGTAAATTATTTCAAAATAAAACCATTTAAATTACTAAGAGATTTTTGAAGAAGTTATGCAAAAAGAAAAAGAAAAAACAATGTGGTTAACTTCTTATCATGACAAGGATAGAGCCTCCTCAAGTTTTCTGTTTGAAATCTAGTTGTTCATATATTAGATTTTTTTAATGTGAGGTATACCAAATATAAACAAACCAAGCAATTTTAAGAAAGACTCCAATGATAGATCATATTTATAATGGCCCTGGAATGAGTTAATGATTTTACCAAAATTAATTTTATATAGTAGTAAAATATTCTATATGCTTTTTTTTTAGTTATCTGTTGCTGCATAAGAAAATACCTCCAAACTTTGGTGGATTAAAACATGTATCTTACATTTCACATTATAAACATTTATTATCTCACATTTTTTATGGGTCAGGGACTTGAAGTGTTGCTTAATTGTATGGATCTGGTTAGGATCTCTCATGAAATTGCAGTCAGTATGTCATTCAGAGCTACAGTCATTTGAAGGCTTGACTAGGGCTGGATGATCTGCTTCCAAGTTCATGCATGTGGCCACTGGCAAGTAGCATCAGTTCTTCCCCACGTGGGCCTCTCCACAGGACTTCTTGGGTGCTCTCACTCCATGTCAGCTGCCTTCCTGCAATGAGTGATGTAAGAGACAAAGCAACTAGGAAGCCACGATGTCTTTTATGACCTCATCTCTCTAGTTGTCCACTGTTAATTCGGCCTTTTTCTTTTCACTAGAAATGAAAAGTCATTCAAAAATAGGAGAATTAAACTCCAACTTTGGAAGACAGTGTCAAAGAATTCGTGAATATATTTTAAATCACCACACATACGTTCACAACCTTGCTGGAAAGTGCCTTAAAGTTATTATGAAATCATTTTTTAATGTGAACCTGAACTCTCTCCACATGCCATTACCAGAGGTTAGATTCCATGCTAGTGTTCTGTCCACTAGATGGTTACATCTCAGAAGCACTGAAAATTCTCAGACTTTCTGAGTGACACAGCTGGTCTGCATCTATACACAAACAACTTTGTGCAATTGATTTTATTTGTGTGATCAAAAAACTCAGCAGTCAGACCAGTTGGTAAATTAGATGTGCTTAAATTAAAAATTAAATCTTTTTGTTTGTTTGATTTCATGTATTTTGAAATTTTTTGACATAAAATATTTCTGTTCCATGATATATTATTTTTTCTTCTATACATGAAGAGAGGATGGCTGTATTCCTATCCCAGCTTAAGCTGCCAGCAGCAATGTTGGCTGCCCAAGCTCATGGGAGGCCTGGGCCACCAGGAAAGGATGGCTTGCCTGGGCCACCAGGAGACCCTGGACCCCAAGGTAAGTCTTCAGATGTAATATTGGCTTATTGATTTTTAACCTTCTGTATTTATAACATGTTAGTCACAGTTAAGGAAAAAAGTATGTATGTATATATGTACTTTATATATTTTATATATACACATATATGTAATATATAAAATGGTTTCATATGTAACCATTTATATATTTATAATATTTGACATTCTAGAAGTAGATGTTTAACTATTACTACTTCAGATTTAAAACCAAATGAGAGTTACCTGGTATTCTAAATGTATTGTAATAATAATATTTGTTATAACAATAACAGCAATAATGTGTGTTTATATATCATTATCTAGGAATCTTAGAATTTTTTAGGCCTCCCCTTTTGGTGTAAGTTAAACAAGTCTCCATCATCTTAGTATCTTAAATAAACTGGGGAAAGAGCTTTAGGAGACTCAACTACAAATAGTTATTTGGTTCTAAAATATATTTTTTAAAAATTTTAGAATCTTTCTGCTTTGAATAGAGCTTGTGGATGGTAACTTGAATGTTAAAGAATTTTTCACATGATTTCTAAAGTTCTTAAAACCCAACTTATATTGGCAAAAAATTTTGTTCCACTTACGACAACTTGACAAGAGACATTATCTTAAGTATAGCTTAACTAAATTAATCTGACAAGGCCATTTTCTAGAAATATGATTAGCAATCCAGCAAAGTGGCCAAATAGGCCCAGGCTTAGAAGAGTCAACAATTCTGAAAGGGAAATATTAAATTCAGTGAGTATATATCATGAAAGATAAGACCAGGAAAACTGCTTCTCATAGTTAACAATGGAGGATCTCAGGTTCCTTCTTTGAAATAATCAAAAGCAACTTGTATAAAGAAAAGAGGAAATTAACACTAAAATAAGAATGCAGTCCAAAATAATATATACACAAAGAAGTGTTTTTCTGTCACCAGTTTCCTTCCTACTGCTATTCTGTAATATTGAGCCTTGTTTTCTGAAGTGTCCCAAAGTGATTGATGTGCCCTTCGTCTTCTGAAGGAGCAACACCTGTTCAGTTCCCAGTAGCAGTGCCTGTTAGTATCCTAATATAACCTTGTAACCTATAACCATGATTGTCAAGCCTTTGCGTTTAATTAGCACAATATAAAACAGGAACAGTTAAAATCTCTCTAGTTTTTTTAAAACCATACATATATTCCACCATTATCTTTAGATTATAGTGAAGAGAAAATAGGATGAGGAGCAGCCCTCTGGTATACACTATTGTGTAGAGGGGGCTAATTATTATCTTTTGCTAGTTGGGTCTGTTCTGAAGTCAGAGTATATGAGACTGGCATGCAGATCTCGAAAGCTCATCTGAAAATGTGTAGTGCCACAAGTCACATGAAGAATAAGCAGCGTTAACACCAATAGGAAGAAAACTTTGGATAGATCCTTCAAACAGTGGTAGTTTGAAAGGACAATAACAATGGAAAATTGAGATGATCAAGGAAAACAGCTCTGGAACTGAAGTCTCCTGTTCCACTCAAACACGGGGCTTCAGACACCTCACAGGTGCTGTGAAGGCCCATCTGGAAGGCTGTCAGTCAGAGGCAATTCTAAACCCAGAGTATCAGTGAAACTTTTGGAAACAAGCCCTCTGTTCACCACTCCACTTGCCCTTCCTTTTGCAAAGGATTTCTATGGATTTCATCTGCTGTTGTGCCTCAAAGATTTAGACTACTTCTACCCCTGATAGGGCATCTGGATGCAATTCTTGAATTTGGAAGATATCCCCACATGATTTCCAGTTTCTTTGTGAACAAAGGTTTACTAAAATTGTCAAAACTTTTGTCTCCCCATTGGGTTTCTGACAACAGATATATCTTGACTACAACTTAGTAGATGTCTCCTTAACCTTTCCATAATACTTCCTTTTCAGTATTTGTTAGATCTGCCTAAAATTTAGCAAAAAAATAAAACTTGCAAAACAGAATTCATTTTTAAGGAATATTATCAGTACAGTAGGCATGCTGTACTGATAATCCTGTTTAAAGGCACAGAAATCTCACTGAAAACAAAAAGAATGAGAGGCTGCTGTTTAATTTTTTTGTGCCTCTACAGAAGTGCACAAGAAATTGAAGGGTTTTTCTCTAGTAGATAAATAGGTGTGACGTGCTCAGAAGATGAAGTTATACATGTAACTTACAAGCTTTGCTCTGCTGGATTAAGTGTTTTTTTTTTCAAAAAGGAAAGAAAAAAATGCATTTAAAATCACCAGTCAACATGCAAACCTCAGGTTCTATTGTCTGAATTAGTCCTCTTAATGACACAGCATGATTGAGTTTAAAAAAGGGTTGAAGTCAGAAATGCAACATAGGTTGGGAAGAAAAGATGGCTTCTGAATATTACAGTGTGTTCTGCCACTCATCCATCCTGTCTGATGGTGGCTCCTCCGAAATTTCTAGAAGAGACATTTTGTTTTGTTTTGTTTTCAGTGATTGTCAGGGAAGAAATCCATTTGGTTCCGAAATATATTTTAAAAAAATTTTAGAACCTTTCTGCTAATAGAGCTCGTGGATGGTAACTTTTGAACTTTAAATAATTTTTCATGTGTCGTCTAAAGTTTTTGAAACCAAACGTTGCTTATATTGGCAAAAAACTTTGTTCCACTTATGACAACTTGACAATATTTGTTATCTTAAATATAACTTAACTAAATTAATCTGAAATTTAAAATTAAAATTAAGTGGTTGGTTTGAAATATGCACTATGGAGGCATGAGCAAGGACTTCATGTCTAAAACACCAAAAGCAATGGCAACAAAAGCCAAAATTGAGAAATGGGATCTAATTAAACTAAAGAGCTTCTGCACAGCAAAAGAAACTACCATCAGAGTGAACAGGCAACCTACAGAATGGGAGAAAATTTTTGCAATCTACTCATCTGACAAAGGGCTAATATCCAGAACCTATAAAGAACTCAATCAAATTTACAAGAAAAAAACAAACAACCTCATCAAAAAGTGGGCAAAGGATATGAACAGACACTTCTTAAAAGAAGACATTCATACAGCCAACAGACACATGAAAAAATCCTCATCACCACTCACCATCAGAGAAATGCAAATCAAAACCACAATGAGATACCATCTCACACCAGTTAGAATGGCAATCATTAAAAAATCAGGAAGCAACAGGTGCTGGAGAGGATGTGGAGAAATAGGAACACTTTTACACTGTTGGTGGGACTGTAAACTAGTTCAACCATTGTAGAAAACAGTGTGGCGATTCCTCAAGGATCTAGAACTAGAAATACCATTTGACTCAGCCATCCCATTACTGGGGATATACCCAAAGGATTATAAGTCATGCTGTTATAAAGACACATGCACATGTATGTTTATTGTGGCACTATTCACAATAGCAAAGACTTGGAATCAACCCAAATGTCCATCAGTGACAGACTGGATTAAGAAAATGTGGCACATATACACTATGGAATACTATGCAGCCATAAAAAAGGATGAGTTCATGTCCTTTGTAGGGACGTGGATGAAGCTGGAAACCATCATTCTCAGCAAACTATCGCAAGAACAGAAAACCAAATACCACATGTTCTCACTCATAGGTGGGAATTGAACAATGAGATCGCTTGGACACAGGAAGGGGATCATCACACACCGGGGCCTATTGTGGGGAGGGGGTAGGAGGGAGGGATAGCATTAGGAGATATACCTAATGTAAATGACGAGTTGATGGGTGCAGCACACCAACAAGGCACATGTATACATATGTAACAAACCTGCACGTTGTGCACATGTACCGTAGAACTTAAAGTATAATAAAAAAAAAAGAAAAGAAAAAAAGAAATATGCACTATGGAATGAGTCCTTTATTATCTTATCTTTAGGAAAGGACAAAAGTATAAAGGGGTTTTGTAAAGTTTCCTGTGTTTATTCTGAGAAGCAGGAGACATATAGACAGCAGTGAGAAAATCGACGTGAGACTGTGAGAGGTACACAATTCATGTTGAAAAAAGGAAGAGCCGTTCCTACCGAGATTCTGATGATGAAAGCTTGAGGATCCACCTTCAGCACCCTGACCTTCTTAAAGTGAAAAGAAAAACCATTCGGATTCTGAGTTGTATCACCTCATTTGCCGTTTTTCTAAGTTTCCAAAGGGGTGGTTGTTGATGTCTTTTTTAAATTGAAAACACTTCCAAACAGCTTTTAGATTTTAGCCATCCCGTGGGGTTCTGGGTATTGGCTTCCTGCTGCCTTGAGAGGACTTTCCTTGGTGTCCATTCCCACCTGGGGCTTGCAGCACAGGGCCTCATGGCTGGTTCTCCCGGTTATGAACTAAAATGTGCCACATCAGAATAAAAGAGACCCCAAGAAGCATGATTCAGCTGAGTTCCCCTATATAAACAGGAGAGGCGATTTTTCCTAACAGACCTTATTCTTTCAAGTGAGCTTTATGAGAAAAGACTTCACTTAAATTTTTCTCAGACACAGCTGATTCTCCATCACCTATTCCATTCAAGGAATAGATACCACACCTAAAGCCCTACTCATTTCAGAAGGAACCTCACATGTGGGGTCAGTAGGAAAAAACAGCTACATCCATTCCCTGCACCCTGCATCAGTTCCAAAAGGACAGTAGTGGGAGTAGTTGTTCTTACTTGTGCACTTTTAAAGTAATTTATCATACATACTGTTTATAGGAAGCACTTGTGATGTATAGATTCAACTTTTCAAATTTATTAGCATTAGGGGCCTTTGGATATGGGAGGACATGTGAGTGTGTGTCAGAATGACTGAAGGGCACTGCTATCAATTGGTGGACCAGAACCAGTGAGGCTAAACAACTTGTAAGGCACGAGGCAACCCCTAACCCCACCCCCACCATGCCCACCGTAAACAACTATCCCTCCTAAAATGCCAATAGCATCCGTTTTCTAGCCTTTTTCCAGTATGTATACAGGTGCACAGATTTACAACTTTAGAAGTAAATCTCTGGAGTCAAAACTGAAATCTTCCTACTAGAAATAAACACAGTCTACCACCTGAAAAACTACACCAAGCAGCAGGTTTCATCAATGACTAGTACCTCTAGATGCTTTCAATTAGGACACTGTTGGTGTTTTATTTGTTTTCCTACATGAGCTACAGTTATATCAAGCTGTCCTCCTGTAGACTTTTCTTTTTTTTTTTTTTTTTAAGTCGGAGTTTTACTCTTGTTGCCTGGGCTGGAGTGCAATGGCCACAATCTCAGCTCACTGCAACCTCCGCCTCCTGGGTTCAAGCAATTCTCCTGCCTCAGCCTCCCAAGTAGCTGGGATTACAAGTGCCCGCCACTACGCCCAGCTAGTTTTTGTATTTTTAGTAGAGATGGGGTTTCACCATGTTGGCCAGGCTGGTCTTGAACTCCTGACCTCAGGTGATCCGCCCACCTCGGCCTCCCAAAGTGCTGGGATTACAAGTGTGAGCCACTGTGCCTGGCCCAACCTGTAGACTTATCGTCTATGGAAATACGTGTCTCTTTGCAGATAGACCTGCCTCTTCCAAATTTAAAGACAGGCCCACGCTGAAGAGATGAAAACCTTAATTCTATAAATGGGGAAAGCTGTTATTGACCTTGTTAGTATTCCTACCAGGAGTTTGTTATGAAGTAATTTTTAAAAAAAAAGACCCTATGGCTTTATGGCAGCCTTCATAATGAATGAGCTTGGGACCTTAATAGGAAATTCAAGAGTAGAAAGTTCTTCTGTACTTGTGCAATTCAGTCACTTTATCTATTAATAGTAGGTAATTATTAACCTAATGAACTGAGAAATTTGTACAAAGAAATTGTTACATTTGACCAGAGAAGGGTAAATGTTACCTTATACAAATACACAAATTACAGTTTCTTAATTTGTAATACCACATGAACTGAAATGCATGTGGAATAATATATTTCTGCATTATACTGCAAATCTGAGAGCTACATTTAAATGAAATAGGTAAGTTTTAGCAAATATATTCTCCATTTGGAATTGTGTTATAGTCTTGCTAATCCTCTTACTAATCAAAAGTTCATGTATCTTAAATTATTATTCTTTATTCCTAATATTTTTAACCTGTAATCTTAAGTACTTACTGAGATAACCAAGGGTCAGCTTTATAACTTTTCTGTAGTAGTGGGACCTGAGTTAAACTATCAAATATACCTTAGGTAATAAATATTATTTTACTCCAGAAATGTTTAAGTAATGGATTTGGGAGAGTGCTTTCAAATGACCCTAAGTATACACATTTCTTCCTGCTGTTCACATATGTTAAATGAAGGTCACTTATATCAGAGAAATCCTGGAAACATTTTAAATTTGAACATAGATCAACTAAGGCTGTTATGTCACATATCAAAGCCACTGTTCTCTCTAGGGTCTAGGATTGTATTGAATATCTTTAACACAATTTTCAAATATAAATATGTGAAGGTTTCCTGCTGGTGGGTGTATTTCTGCTATATACTTCAAAATATTTTTAACATATATTCTTTTTTCCACTAGTTTCACATTTATGATCAGGTCATACACAAAAGGCAAATAAATACGTGTGTGGTGATTCCATTGCCAATGTTGTTCAGATAATGATGTGTACATTGTATGGCCTAGTCAAAGTGAAAATGATAATCCTAAAAACTGCTATCTAATTCTCAACAATAATGGGAAGTAATTGATCATACATACTGTTCACAGGCAGCATTACATTTTCTCCTCCTGCCATGTTCTACTGTAACAGCACACCTTTATGAAAAGGCACAACTAAGTCACAGCCTACTGTTTCCTACTGAGATGCTCTCCTACTGATATCTTTGCTGTGTGTCCACATGAGTCTGCACGGCTGCTCTGTCCATTTGGGACAAGGAGTGATCTTTAAGGGGCCGTTTAAGTGTGAAAAAGTTGGAAATAGAAACTCTATTTGCCGTCACTGTGAAACTCTTACAGCATGGAACATTTCATTCAGACAAAGTATTACATGGGTGCCAGTGTATAAAATGCAGATAAAAATGCTTTATGCTTTTTATAAGCAGGGATAATGACTTCTGGAGGCACAAATTTCTCTGTACTCTTGTGGCTCAGCCAATAGCAAGCATATTAAATAGTAAGAATAATTTTGTTTTAAAATATAGACAGATCTTAAACCTAATTCATTTTTATTGAAATATCTTAAGCTGATGGAGTGCATTTGGGAGACTCTCAGTCTCCTCTTGTTTCCTAGCTTTCTGAAGCTCCTTTGGAGTTATACACTGCCACATTCAAACATGGGGTGGATGTTTTTAAATGTTACTTAGAGCAGATATAATGTTTATAGTCGATCATTTGAACACAAACCTGACTTTTTAGATCAGTTAACCCACATATACTTGTGCTCTTGCTGTCATTTATTAGAGTCTTGAATTATTTGTTCCTTTCATTTCCTTTAATTCTTGGAGTAAGGTCCATATTCCTATTATATTATCTTGTTCTCATTTTAAGCAAGACTCTTCCAGTATACTTCTTTCATTTAGCCTATACCTCGCCTTCAATCAGAATTCCTACTGAAGAGGGCTCACACAGCTTGTCATAGCTATTTGCAAGATTGATTTATTTAGGTATCATTTTCAGAGCCAAAATCTCGCTATCAAGAGTTTGACTAGTTGGGGCCAGGCGCGGTGGCTCACACCTGTAATCCCAGCATTTTGGGAGGCCAAGGCGGGCAGATCACCTGAGGTCAGGAGTTTGAGAGTAGCCTGGTCAACATGGCGAAACCCTGTCTCTACTAAAAACACAAAAAAATTAAGCAGGAGTGGTGGTGAGTGCCGGTAATCCCAGCGACTCAGGAGGCTGAGGCAGGAGAATCTCTTGAACCCAGGAGGTGGAGGTTGCCATGAGCCAAGATAATAGTGCCACCGCACTCCAGCCTGGGTGACAGAGCAAGACTCTGTCTCAAAAAAAAAAAAAAGTTTGACTAGTTGGAACTTTTTATAGCAATTGCATGTTTTTTAAGCTCCTCATTGCCCTATTATACCTAATCTATTTGATATGTAAGTTTAATATGTGGTTAATGCCAAACAGTTAGCTAATATACTATTTATGTTAAGCAAATGTATCACATAATTATCACAGACTCAGAAAATGGTTCTTGTGTGTGCTGTGTTGCCATAGAACTCTTTTGGTGAGTCTCTTTTTTGTATATTTCTCACTTAGGCTACAGAGGACAGAAGGGAGAAAGAGGTGAACCTGGAATTGGGCTGCCAGGGAGTCCGGGTCTTCCTGGGACTTCAGGTAAGAGTGATATTATCTTCACAACACAAGCAAGCCTTTAAAAATGAGAACCGTGCTTCCCCCAGGGTCCTTATATGTCAAGCCGAGTGATCCATGTTGGCCAGAGGGTGGGAGAGAGGAAGGGCCATATGTGATCTGCATTGTGATGGTTTTTTTTTTTTTAATGTCATTAGCTCTGGGTTTGCCAGGTTCACCAGGTGCCCCAGGCCCCCAGGGCCCCCCAGGACCCAGTGGAAGATGTAACCCAGAAGACTGCCTCTATTCTGTGTCTCAGGCCCATCAGCGGACAGGTGGGAAATGAACACACCTGAAGAAGACTTGGTTCCTGGTGACACCTCCTTGCCATTGGAGCTATCTTAATACCATCAAACCCTCATCATCTGTGGGTTGCTTTTTTTTTTTTGGAGTAAGCCAGACATTAAAAGCAACCATTTGAATCCTATTCCTATAGCAATTGCAAATCAGCATTTTTTGATTTTTCCCAAATTCATTCCATATGTTTTGCTTTACAATTGCTATGATTTTTACTCAGAGTTTTATATGAAATATGCAAGTAAATCTTATCATTAGTTCTTCTTCAAAAGGAAATTGCATCTTGTGACTTAGTAGACTGATGATGATATCCATTTTGTAGACTCATCAACATGTGGTTGGCCTTTGATTTCTGAATTTTAAAGTTTCAGACTTTAAGTTTTCTTGGTGTTTAAATTTACTATCATTGCTAAACATTTTGTCAACTTTTTTGATATAGTGCATTGCTCCTGTTGAATGTTTTTTGACTACTTTTTATAACTTAAGAATTTTTTTACCATCTACATCTATCCTACTTATGCAGAAAAATAGGCAATAAGAACTTCATTTTACAACTTATGTTGTCAAAAAAAAAAAAGAAAGAAAAACCACAGGAAACTGTTTTATCAGGGAGCCCAAACACCCAGCATAGCCAACTACTGAGATGATTTTGTTAATTCTGTATAATGATCTCAATTCAAAGCAATCAGCACTGGCATGAATAAGTGCTGCATGAAAAGGGAGTATCAAATTCCAGTTGTGTATGAGTTATGCAAAGAAAGCCTAATACTCTGTGGTCCCCTCACTCAGTTTCTCATTTTGGTAAACAGAAAGCTGTTTTCCCTACAAGGTGCTTGGTGGTGAAGCCACCAAGCTGTCTTCGGTACTCTTAAAGTTTCAATGGCCTAGCAAGATCTTTGGGCCCTTGTATCCATCATCCTTATGACCTCATCACCCTCAGACTTTAAGACAAGAAGCCACCATCAGAACAAAGGATGGGATACGTAACGAATGGACTCACTTGTCCTAGAAGATGGATGTGTAGTGTCAGCAAATGCATATTAAGAAGGTGAAACCCAAAAGCTCTTAAGGAGAATTATATTTCTCCAGAAGCTGCAGCAAGAGGTACAGCTCAACAAAGGAAAACCATAGGACCGAATATGCAACTAGTGCTCAGACCAAAGAGTTCACACCCACTCCCAAACCATGTCCTCTGAAAAGAAACAAAAATACAGTGATCATCAAATGACTGAACAGTCTTTCTATTGATTAGCTGTACATTCATTGAGGAACTGTTGGTTGGCAGGCACTGATTCTCCAGAATAACTGGGCATGAGGATGTTGCAGAAGTTAGACGGTGGGTCCCACAGACGTGAGAACATGCCGTGAGAGCCTGCCGGCCACAGCAATCAGGACTCACTCCTCTTCAAGGAGCAGTGCAGATTTCAACTTGGCTAAAACAGGATGGGATGATTGCTTTTGTCTGTTAACTGCAAAATGAGTTTAGAAAGGCTAGGCCACTGAAGTTGGAAAAAGCTGTGAACAGAGTTGTGTCTGAGGAACATGCCTAATTTAAGGCACGGTTTGTTCCAATGCATCCGTGATTTGAACCGGTTTTTCATTATAGATTAATGAACTGCTGGTCAGGTACTGTCTACAATGGCTGTGCATACCTACAACATTTTAGGTATTTCATATTGAATTATACTGTATATTTCAATTCCAAGTTTATTTATTTTATTTTCCAAGGTTATTTTATTTATTGTAAGCGTTTTGACATTTTTTTTTTCATTTTCTTTCTTGTGCAATACCTACAATGGTGCTGTGTTTTAAACTTACACAATTGGAACATACGTATGTGTTTTCTTAGTAAAATGGTAATTTATCCCGAAAAAGTGTACATAGATCTAAAATTCGGTGCTATGTGTATATCTTGAGCTTTTAATTTGTTGAATTTCTAAATGCTTACAACTTATCTGCCACTCGTATTAATTTACTTGAATTTGTCATAAAGCTAAACATTTTATATGTTTTCAAAGATTATTTTTTCGTATTAATTAATAGATTGTTTATCTTTTTGCCTCTCTGCTAATTTAAAAATATTTATTTTATCATTTTAATGTTTTCATGGACTTTTTTGCTGATGGTAATCAACTTTTTTTGTTTTTTGGGTTTTGAGTTGTTCCTTTCATAGACATAAAAAGACAATTCATTTTCTTGTTTTATTAACTGTTCATTTTTATTCTACGAAATATGTCATGCATTCTTTCTTACAAATTGTATATTTAGAAATCTTTCTAAATACATTAATGCTTGATTCGCTAATTCTTATTTCAAGGATTTGGATTTATTCAGGTAATTTGATGGGATGGGTGATGCATATTACAAAGTGGACTTGTCACAATGATACAAACTCATTTTTTTGTAACTGGGAAATATGACTAAATTTGACATAACTAGAGAAACAGGCCCTGTTTCTCTAGTTATGTCAAGGTACATGGTACAAGCCTTTCTCACCCTACTCTATTATTTACCTTCAGATACTTTTTCCTGCCTCAGCTCTGTACACATGATATGCAACAAAGGGCAGCAAGAAGTGCTGGATCCACCTAATTTAACACCAAATGAAGTTGAGATTTGGCAATTGCCCAATTCCTTTAATAAAAAGAAAGTAAATTATTTGGGCCCCAAAGTAGGGTGGGAAATTTTCCTCTACATGACTTAATGGTTGCCAAATCCCTTGTACCATTTTATTCCATTCCAAAACGTGTTTATTTCCACATAGATGTTAATGATGTTCAAAGCAGGGGAGAAGAATTATTCAATTTCATGAATTATCTCTTGTTTGCACTCCAGAAAACAACATACGTGTTTAAATACAAAATAATTATGGCTCATGATGACAATTAATATTAAAACTGTGATTTCCATATACAAGTATGTTTGAATTCCAATCTGATATTTTATACCAAGCTCAAAACACTTCCAGATAGAAGTCTTTCTATGCCAAGATTAAAGTATGACTTCAATTAATATTTATGGCCTTTGGAATCCAAAGAAAAACAGAAGAGTAATTCATGAATTTGTTCATTGTTCTTTCCAACTGAAGACATTAACCATTACTTCTAACCATAACACAAACACAGCAAGTTTTAACCTTTTAAACTTTTCACTTTGCGATCAAAGTAACCCCGTAAGTTTATTTCCCTATTTCGTGATACTGTTTAAACTTTAAAATTTTAGTCACTTAAAGAACTTAAGCAATTATATTAAAATATGTTGTCTGTGAAAATTATCATTTGATATTTGGCTTATAAAGTAATTTTTATGAATCTGTTTTATGAGTTAGGTAAGATTTAGCCTTTCTGCAGTCTCTCATCTGTTGGGAACCTGTGATATACCTCCATTTGTCCACAAGATGGTGTTTAAAGCAATTTGTTCAGAAGAACTGAACAAACTAACAGAAATACAAGGCTACGAACAGTTTAGTGGACAACTAAATCAGACTCTTGCCTTTGCACTTTTTCTTTTTTACTTTTGTAGATAATTTTTGTAGGTAATTTTTGTTCATTTGTTTTGTTAATTTATGTTTTTCCTCATATTAAGCATCTTTATGAAACAGGCACGGTACCCTTTGGTTTGTTGACTGTTTTGATTTTATTTCTTTAGTGGATATATATGTACTTATACACTTAGTTAACATGCAGATTAACTATTCATAACTGTTTATACACCACTTTCATATTTTAGTGATCAATATGAAGACAGCTAAATAATTATCCTACCTTTTAGACAGGACAGATACTCTTTCAACAGATAAGAAAAAAGATTTAGCTTATCACAAGAAGTAGATAATTTATAAAACTACACAATGTCGAAACTCTATATTGTTCAGTGTACTTAAAATTTTACAATTAGATTTGTATAATGTTTATATTTTTCTAGAATACATCACTATTTACAAAAGTACGATTAGGAACACCGTTTTTGTTTTTGTTTTTTAAGTACCATTTTTATTTTCCTAAGACTAATAATACACTGGGATTGGGAATTTCTCAGTTAAGTGTTTTGCTGAAGTTGTTTTAATGGATACTCAGAGGAGTTTTGCATATTTGTCCATTGCTTTTGTTCTTAAGCTATTTTTCACATTTGTCTGTATCTACCTTCTGAAGACACACAAGTGTTTACTGTCACGGTTTCCCAGCGTTATTTCTTAATACTTGAGTGTTGACACATTTTTGTACCATCCCCCTTTTGTACCATCTCTGCTCACATAGATTATGCAGGCTTTGAAGAGGAGGAGATGCAGAAGAGAATTGAATTTGTATCTTGTATGCCTACATAATTCAAAGTGTCTTAGAACGTTGAATAGTGTTGATGTATTAGTTGGCTGGTAAAGGTAGCATTAATTATGTTAAATTTGTTCAACTACTAAAAGTCTCAGGCAATAGGACAAATGAGTGTCATCATTTTTATTGTGTGGCATACCTGGAGCTAAAATTCAAACGTTTTACTCAACAAAATCATGCTAGAGTAACTGATCAATTTGGTTAAATTGGATGAAAAACCAAGTGAACACAGAGAAAACTCATCCAGACAAGTAGACCCAGCACAGCAAAACTTTGCCTAAAAGATAAAACAAGCTTATAAGACCAAAGCTAAGTCTAAGAAAATCTAAGTGGAAAAAAAAATTGCAAGTTCAGATCCAGTAGTGAGTGATGTGGTACAACTGGAGGAGTTAGTTATTTGCTTCATGAATTTGTCAAAAGTGAATACCAATAAAGTGGGAGGCTTCACTAAATGAGGGGGTAAATAAGATTTAAGTTCATCAGAAGTGTGTGTATTGTGTGACCATACTAAGCTTCTGAGTGTAAGTAAAGATGCTGGCTATTTTACAACTTTTTATTTTATTGTGTTATGTAAAGTACATTTTGGGGATAAATGTTTCTCAGCGCATTAATGTCTTTAAATTCAGGTTGTATTGGACATATTTTACAACCATTTATTTTTAAATAACATTTAGGGTGTGTTTTCCCCCATTTTGTTTGTTCTCTATCTTACCTCATCAAACTCTTTAAGGTTTAATTGAATATACTCATGTTAAGTGCAATGGCACTAGTTTTATTCAAAATCCCACATGGGCGTAATGCTTTGAGGCCTTGATTCCTACGTGTTCATTATGCATAATGAACTTGTCACCTGTCTCAGCAATAAAGGATCTGACCCTATGTCAAAGAAATCTAAGGTGCAATTATTAAGGCCATATCTACTCTTCATCACTTGCTATGGCTGAAGCTCCACACTTCAGTCCGTTCTGTTTGGTGTCAACCATGGGGATGCTCCAGAAGCACTCTTGGCTAACCATGAGCCCCACAGGTGTCCAAGGAACCTTAATTGGTCTATTGCAGGGTTCATGTTTATACCATCATTATAGTTTTCTTTGTCACATGAATAAGCTTTCAAGCTCAGCTTGAAATAATCAAGTTTGCGACCCATCCTCTGGGTTCATAAAAACCTAGTTCATAAAAACCCTAGTCTAATTATTTCAGATGAGAATTATAAACAGAAACAAAACCCAGAAAACAGGCAGTCCTTTGGGACTTTTGTCCCCCAGAGTGATCATCTCACTAAAATCATGTGAGACTTTTTTGCCATAGAGGTCCCTGAGGGAGATAAGAAATAACACAATTAACTTTTCTCATCCATAGAAGCTTTTACACCATGAGTGATAAGGCAATAGGCAATAAGTAGTTAAATACATAGCAGGTTTTCTTAACGGAAATTAATTACATCAAAACGTGCCAGAGGATTTATATGTTTACTTATACCGGGTAATAACTTACGTAGTTCTTAACTCTTCCTATCTTCAGGCCCCCTTTGGATAAATTAACTAGGTGCTCTAAAGAATATTGTTGTCTTTTCACACACATATTTTCAACTTAGAGACAAAATGGAATTTCAAATATATCTCAGAAAGAGAGGTAGTTTGTTGGAGACAGTTTCCCTCACTTGTTCTCTCTCCAGCTATGTTTTGATATCTTGGAGTCAAGAGTAATTTGTGAAGGCATGTTAAGCAGAGAGTTAGCATGAATTGCCGTTTATTAAAACTAAAAGTAATTTTCAGTTAGCAGCATCCTCTTCCTGATAGCCAGATCAATCAAATATGTTACACTTCCTCTCGTTGATCATTCAAAGAGCACTTGAGCATGTGTATTTACAGACAGGCATTACTACAGTCAGCCCATTTTGATTTAATAGTTCCTCAGTCATAGGTACTTTATACTGTCATGTTCTGGATCACAACTCACTAAAGAAGACTGCACAATTGAAAAGTATTTATTTTACTTTGTACAAATGGACCTGACCTATGTTTATTGAACACAAGTATTCTTCTTAAAAAAGATAATTAAAATCATTTATGTCAGTCACCCCTCTATAAACAGCAAGATTGCAAGTTTGCTAGTATTTTTTCCTTAATACTGAGTTTTCACTCCTTTTGTCGGGCTACCAGCAAATATTTTAAAGTAATTTCCTTGATATTTGGAAATCAGTATGTCTATTGGTTTTCCACCTATGTTGATTTACTTAGTTTTTTTTAGAGACAGGGTCTTGTTCTGTCGCCCAGGCTAGAGTGCAGTGGCGTGATCATAGCTAACCATGGCTTCAAATTCCTGGTCTCAAGCGATCCTCCAACCTCAGCCTCCCGAGTAGTTGGGACTTCAGGCGCTCACTACCATGCCTGGCTAATGTTTTAATTTGTTTTTATTTTTGTAGAGACAGGAGACTCACCATCTTGCCCAGGCTGGTCTGGAACTCCTGGGTTCAAGCTATCCTCCCACCTTGACCTTTCAAAGTGTTGGGATTATAGTTGTGAGCCCCCATGCCCGGCCTTGGTTTACTTTTAAACTCAGAGACTATATCTCAGAAACACTATAATCACCAAAAATTTAAAAAATACAATACAGGTGATCTTCTAAAGCAGGAATTTATATTAAGCTTATTTCAGGTGGCAAATCAGATTTTAATAATGATGTTTAAGAACAACAATCTTGGTTCAGTCAGCTTGAAATATAAAGTATCTAAATAATCAAATCAATCACCAATCCTGATATGACTGCTCATTCATACTCTTTTGCTGTGCAGAAGCCAATTACCCAAAACCATGCCAGTGAATTTCTGTGCTCAATCAGCCTAGGAAGTGATTTGCATAGTTCTTAACCAACATGTCAGATATTTGGGTTGAAAATCATATCATACTGCCATAGCAGCAGTGGCTAGAAATAAATCAGGAATCATTTGCCCTTAATTAACATGCCAGGTTCGAACCAACTTTATTTATTTACACTCTCCTCTCTCAGTGAGTGATCTAGTTGCCGCTTCATCCAACTTTCAAAAATATCTCAGAGAGGATTTGAGATTTCTATTTTGCTAGAGAGACATACTTGGTCAGATTCAACATTTATCAACTCTCTTTCATGGAGAGAATTTGCTGGGGGCTTTTCCTTACAATTTCTAAGTCAAGTATCTTCTGCTTCTGTAAACTACTTCACTTAACTGAAATTTATAATGAATCATTCCTGCCATTTGGAATGTGGTAGTTTTGCATCATCTGTTTCTAAGTGGTTGTTTCCAATGTTGCTGACTGTATCTGTGGAGCTTGTTGTACAACCTTTACATAACCAGGTTTGTAAAACAGCTGAGTGAACTGTTCTTTGACGTTTTATTTTTTTAATTGTCTTATGAATATTATAAAACTTAGAGACGTTTGATTATCTAATTTTTCTTTTATTGTATTTGATTATGTCACTGTATTTAAAATAAAAGCACTTTGGTGAAAGGATAATTTCTATGCATTTATTTCATTATGTGTCACAGCTCCTGAAAAAGTTTGCCTTTTTTTGTATTGTTTTAGGGAGCTATAACAGAGACCTTTATTTTCAAAAATCATGTTCGAAAAAAGGAAAAGAACATTCTTTCAGTCTATGTAAATAGCATTGATCTATATGGCAAAGAATCTTCTTAAGCAAAATTCATGCTAGAAGCATAAAACTAGATGCTGTAAGCAGTTTTAAAGAAATCCAGATACAGATTACATAATGATTGATTTAACCAAACAACTAGGACTAGAATTTTTAAATGTATAAAAGTACACATGAGAAAAAAATACATAAGTATTATATTAGGGCTCACTCTCCTTTGACTTGACAGAATTTAGTTCCATAAACTAAAGATACTATGTTAAGCTATTGTTCTATGCCCCAGTACAGGTTACTCATAGGCTCTGTGATATAAAATGAATATATTAAGTCTGTTGGATAGTTAAGTAGATGTTAATGAAACAGCAAGTCAATATGATTACATAAATAATAATAAAGTGCTTAAGTGGTCAGGAAATACTTGTTAAGAATACAGTGCTTTAGCTGAGCTGCCTTTATAAAATTTACAAGAAATGGTGAAACATAAATCATGTTTGCAATAAAGCTAACAAACCACTGGAATGAACGCAGTGGTTCTTAACCTAGAAATAAAGCAAGGCTAGACTTAAAAAAGTCCACGAAATCTCTGAACTACTATACAAAAATATAGATGCATATGCAGCTGCACATCTTTCTAGGGAATTAACATTTTAAAAAGGTCCATGAAGCTCTCCCCATAAACACTAAAACACACACACAGACACACGCACACACACACACATCTGTCACAGGGTAACACCCTCTGTGGAACAGCTTTTTTAATTACTCTATGTAGAAAAAACACTAATATTATAAACATACACCTATAAAACCAGTAGTTAAGTAACGTTTAATGTATCTAAATAAGCTCAGTGACTTCTTTTCATTGAACATGACTATTTATAAGAAAACATGCAAGAGATTAAGAAACCATATTTATTTCTTCTTTGGTACAACCAGAGATGTTACCTCAAACCTTTAAAATAAATAATCTCATCAATAAAATTTACGAATGCCAGAGTATTAAAATTATTTCTTTGCTTTCACATAGAAGCGGTGAAAATATTAACAGGTTTGGAGTACAGTACACACAGTTCAACAAAAGTTCAGGCTGAAGAAGAAAACCAATATGTGACATAAGGAAATCATTTTGGGCGATGTAGCCCTTTCTTACTCCAGAGACAGCACATCGATGGGATTTTAAGCACCAATTCTATTGAATGTAGTGGGGTTTTTTCATAACTAGTCTAGTAATCCTCTATCTAACTGAAACAATAATCTGAGAACAACATCTAAATGAAAATAACTACTCCAACTGAGGTAAACCAAACAGTTGTTTTTGTTTATTGGCACAGTGGCCCGCGATAAGACACATAGGTATAGCACACTAAAGCTCAAGATCCTGGGAACAGGAGTATAAATTTATTCAAGGGGCGTGTTTGGTTTTCTTTTTTCTTAACTGATGACTCTGCTCTCTTCCCTCCAAGGGAAAGGAACGAGAACTTACTGAATAGCACCGTTCTTCTAAATGTGATTGTCAAGTAGGACTTCCGTAATCATGCTGAAGGTAATACATTGTAATCATGCTGACGGTAATCATCTTTGCCCCAGCTTTGGGTGGTGTTTCTCCACCAAGCTCCTTCACCAGGTGTGGTTCATGCAGAGAGTCATGCAGCACTAAGCCTTTCACGGGTCAGGCCCTTTGCTAAATACTCGCTGACCAGCCTGCATGGTGCAGGAGGCTGGCTCACAGAAACCGGGAAGCCCAGGAGGTCCCGGGGGTCCAGGCACGCCAGGAATTCCTGCCACCCCGGGGGGGCCTCGTTCACCATCTCGGCCATTTCTCCCATAGCTGGCAGGGCCTGGGTCACCTGAAACACACAGAAGATTGCACATGTGAGCAGGAGAATCCTCATCAATGCAAACTGGCAGAGGGCACTGGACCCTCACAGCTCAGCAGTGCTCAGATAAGGGGCTTAACAAATGCTTTTGGAAACGATGGATGATGACTGGTGATGATTGGTGATGAAGATGATGATGATGATGATAATAAGATCCCTTCCTTGGACTTGGGTTTCCATGGAAATAAAAAGTAGAAAGAGACCTTAGTGTCTCTAACCCACATTTCCATCAGTAGAGCGGCACTGTGCACCATGGTAGCCTCCAGCCACAGGTGTCTATTGAGCGCTGAAATGTGATGAGGCCAAATGGAGATGAACTA
This sequence comes from Colobus angolensis palliatus, assembly GCF_000951035.1. Taxonomy (NCBI): domain Eukaryota; kingdom Metazoa; phylum Chordata; class Mammalia; order Primates; family Cercopithecidae; genus Colobus; species Colobus angolensis. The sequence continues at coordinate 2,316,519 of NW_012117722.1, read as the reverse complement.
AGTATCAAACACACCTGGATTTTAAAGACTTCATATGAAAAAAATGTAAAATAGTTCATTAAAAAGTTTTGTGTCTATTACATAATGAAATGATCTTTTGCACACAGTGGGTTAAGTAAACTATATTGTTAAAACTAATGTCACTTGATTATTTTTACCTTTTTCATGTGGCTACTTGATTTAAAATCATACATGCAACTCACATTTGTGGCTCACATTGTATTTCTTTTGAATGCAAGTAGCAGTATTCCTTACTTCTAATAGTTGAGCAACATCTGGGCAGGGAGAAGTATAGTTTAGTGGTTAAAAGCACAGGTTTTGGAGACAAATAGCTTTACATTCCAGCCCTATCATTTATGAATAATGTGACATTAGCAAGTCACTAATCTCTCAGTTTCTTCATCTACAAGATGCTATAATGTCTTCTTAATAATTAAATTCAGGCCAAGTGCAGTGGCTCACACCTGTAATCCCAGCACTTTGGGAGGCCAAGGTGGGCGGATCACTTGAGGTCAGGAGTTCGAGACCAGCCTGGCCAAAATGGTGAAACCTCATCTCTACTAAAAATATGAAAAAATTAGCCAGGCATGGTGGTGTATGCCTGTAGTCCCACCTACTTGGGAGGCTGAGTCAGGAGAATTACTTGCACCCGGGAGGCAGAGGTTGCAGTGAGCTGAGATCGCGCCACTGCACTCCAGCCTGGGCGACAGAACAAGACTTCATCTTAAAAATAAAAATAATAATAACAAATTCTACAATTGAAAGCACCTGATAAATAGGGGCTATTATTATAATTATTGAGATATTATTGATTAATGTCTTTTAGAAGGCTGTGCCACGTGCCCTACAAAATTTTATGCTATTTTTCTCATGAAGGGTGACCCCAACATGAACTTTGCCATAGCAGGTTCTTTGGGGGGCATTTCTTGCTTGTCTTCCTTTTGTCGTGTTTAAGGGTTGTATGTTGCCCTCAATGGGGCACACTCTCTGAGGCACAGCACCCCATAACAAAGAGGAATATCTGCTGAATGTTTACCCCAATGGACCAGCAGCACTTTCACACAATTATTGCAAAAGTGATGAGAAATCGTGTAAAACAAATTGTGTATGCCAAAATAATATAGGAATCCTCATTCCATCTCAGCCATCTTAACTTGGTCTTTCAGCCAAAAAGCTGGAAGCCAAATCTACATGTTCAACTACATATTTGCTTATATTTGGTTACTTTCCTTCTTTCTCTGTGGTTTTTACTTTTCTTTTTCTATTTGAGTAGTCTTATTACATGTCTTTTGTTGGTCTTACTATAGTAATATGGTCTTATTCAGTGGTCTTATTACATATATCTCACATACTTTTAGAAAGAAGGTAGGTCAGAGATCTCGTTTTACATAACATCTCATTCTTCCTCTGCTGCATACACTTCGATCCACACAAAGCAATGTCATAGGGCAATATATTAATAAGTTTTAAGGGGGAATAATTATCTTTGAATAATTATCCATCTTGAAGCTATAGATAAACAGAGATATAAGTCAATTTCCCTAATTTACCCCATACACTTTCATTCAACTATACCTAGTTAGTATGAAGCAAACCGTTATGTGTTTTCTTTTAATGATGAGGCCCCTGAGAAAGTGTCTCCCTAATCCCCAGCATCTGTAGATAAAGCTGTAGCAGAATGATGCCTTCAGCAGCACCTGTTAAGATCCTTAACACCAGATGCAGTTAAAGGTGAAGCTGGCTTTTTTAAGGTTTAAAAGATGAGCCAGATCTAAATCTGATTTTCATGCACCTTATCAGTAGGAATGTCCCCACTGAGACACACCAGGTGCGCCTTAAAATCAAATCAAGTTTAGGAGAGGGAAATGCCCAGAGAAGAGGTAGAAAAACCAAATGAGCACAGGGGCTGGGATGGTCATTTAGACCAGGGGTGGGCAAGCTTCAGCTCATGAGCTAAATCCTGTTTTTGTAAATCGTTTTATTAGAACACAACCATGGTCATTTGTTTACATATTGTCTGTGGCTGCTTTGGCATACCAGGGCAGAGTTGAGTAGCTGCAATATGGTGCCCATAGCCAAATAATCTGATCCTTCACAAATAAAGTTTGCTGATCCCTGATGTTACAAAGAAATGAGCCTGGATTAAGAAATTCCCCCACTGTTTTTATGAGATGGAAACGTAAAGTACAAATGCAATGAAATTTGGCCACTAATATTCCACATAAGTGTTGGGGAGACCAAAGGGAGGAGTGAGGCCTGTGGTGAGCTGGAAAGTGGATACAGGCAGCAGCTCTTCTCCAGCTAACAGCTGCCATCGGGGAATACAGGCCAGTGTTGCCAGAACTTCTGATAATTTTCAAGAGAAGCCAGGAAGCTGAGTTTTTAAATAAATATCTCCCAATGTTTAAATGTTAGTAACCAATTCAATTTTTTTCAACATTTGTAGAGCCAACCAAAAACCTTAAGTTTAAGAGAATTCATTCTCTAATACACAAACAATATTAAAAAGCAGAAGGATAGCTTTTTAGATTTTCACATTTGGTTCCCCATCAACACACTCCAGGAGAAGTTTTTCTTTTTCTTTTTTACCTTGCTGAGTTTATTCCAAATTTCTGCTTATCCTCTGAGGGAACAGTTGCCGAAGCCATCCTGTCTACCCTTGATTTATTTTATGAAACGTGCATCTCATCCAATTCTGCCTTTGCCAAATGCAGCAATTTACCCTTTGGAGCTTTGGATGATGTCATCATCATCATCGCCAACGTGTAATGAGAATGCTTTCTCATTTCCATGTGCCATACACTATGCTCATTATTGAGCCCATTTTTCTCATGTATAAACTGAGAGCTGGGAAGATCAAATAATTGTCCATAGTCATATAGCTAGAAATGAAGACCCTTAGCCACTGCACTAATCTAACTGCATTTTCCCACCTATTGATTTTTTAACTCTGTGGAAGGGTGTGGAGGTGTGTGGCAGGGTGTGTGTGTGTGTTGTCATTGTTTTGTTTGTTTTTAATTCCTTGAGCCCGAGTTGACCAGGAAGTAGACAGAGGCACAAAAACAAAGAGCAGTATTGATTTTTGTAGAGCTCTAATGATCATAAGAAACTAAGATATTTTTCTGAAGTTTTGCCCTGTAGAAATACCAGAGAAAAAAACAGCCTTAACATAGCAGATTGTCAGGCTCTGGAGAGTCCTGATCCAGGGCCTTTGCTCTCATGGATGTTCTGAACTATGTGGGAGCCTCATTTGGGTGTCACTACGTCCACAGTCCACATCACTCAAAAAGTGAAGCTGACTCATGATAACTGTTCACAAAATGGGCATAAATGGTTAGTCCAGCAGCTGCATTAATGAATATCTACCAACTGCTTTGTAACTCTTTAGAAAGAGAAAGCATGGATCTCAAGTGTTATTCTGCTCTGTTTGCCTCATGTGTGTGATGCTTACACTAACTGCCTAATGATTACATGGTTCTCTGAAATGTCAAGGACCTATAAAAATGTTGAATGTTCCCAATACAAAGAAATGATAAATGTTTGAGATGATGGATAGACTAATTACCCTAATCTGGTCATTATATCATATTTCCATTGAAACATCACTACGTATCCCATAAATATGTGTAACTATTATATGTCAATTAAAATAAAATATTTAGAAATGTTAATGCCAAACATTTCATGTTTTTTTTTATTATTATTATTTAAGAAATGAGTATGTATATCATTCTCTATAAAACCACTAGAGGGTAGTCAAGTTTCACTGATGGAAGCCAATCCTGGCTGGCTCATTCTGGAGGCAGCCCCTTACCTAATACATGCTATGGAATAAAAGGGACTGTGTATACAGTAAAAAAAAAAAATCAAATAAAGTGAATAATTTTCACATTAAATAAGGTATTTCATAATTAATCCACTGGTTATGTAGACTTTTTTATGTACCAGGACTTTCTTACATTTCTTGAGCTTAATGTTGTGGTATTTGACAAAGCAGTATATGTTTAAGGACTTGTAAAAATTGGTTTACGTAAGGCCCAGCAACCAAATAAAACAGCTGCAGCAATGGAAATTGAATAATTAGGTACTGAAAAACTTAGCCCAGAACTGAATGTGTGCATGTGTATTTTTCCACTCAATAGTCTCAAGCAACGCTCACCTTTCTGCAGACTTTGCACAAGAAAAACAAATATTCTTATAACCTACTATAGCCCAGCACAAAGCCAGCTATAACTTCCATGTCCAAGAGGCAAAAAGCATCTCAGCTCAATCTCAGCTCACAAGTCACCTTCCTGGTGTTCACATTCAAATGATTTGTCATTTATGTTTTGCCCTAGTGAGTGCACAAAGAGGAAATCAGGACTCATTATTGTTAATAAATATGTTCCTTTAAAATTCTCAGAGTGACGAGGAACTAGTCCCAAATGGGCGAGTTTGGTGACAGCAGACAGAGAGAGGTCTATAAGACAACCAACCAAGCAATAACACTGGCTGACCTGTGGCACAAAACTGAAGGTGGAGGAGACTAAAGTTCCAGGGATTGCTAATGTGATCCACGTAGCTCTGCAAGAGAGGCAGAGAAAGAAGCAAGACGCCCAGCAGTTACGGGACACGCCCGGTTCACATGTCTAGGTTGCAAAGAAAAACTAATCATATGATTGGACAGTCAGCCAATCATTCTGTCCACTTTGTGAACACAGACTCAGGAAGCATGAATATGTCTTGTTATTACCTGAGAGACTTTTGTCAGGACATGAATGTAAGAGTGTATTTTCTCAAATACATTATGAAAAAGGAAGCAACAATAATAATAACAGTTAAATTTGCAGAGTGTCTGTTTGCCATATGCCAGGCACTATTCCAAGAGCTTTACATGTATTAACATGTGCATATATGCTCTAAATACAAGGTAGGCATGGTGATTTCCATTCACAGAAGAGGAAACTGAAGCACTTCGAGGTAAAAGAATAGTGCATAAGCCCCTGGCAGCCTGGCTCCATGTCTGCACTTCTTAAATATTTGCCCAGCCTACTCCTGGCTGTGAGAAACAAACTAGATTGTGTATGTGTACTTTTTAAACAACAAAGCACTGTAGCCAAAATAATCATCAATGTAATGGTTATAATAATAACCTGTGTTCCATAACAAGCAATGTAGCATTATGTCTCTACAGGGCATGCATTACTTAACACTGAACAAACAGAGATAGAGCATTGGAGAGGGGAGACAGGGAATTAAAACTGTCCAGAAAGAATACAGGAACTCTAACAACTGATAGAAAATGATGATATTAGTTACATCGTAAAAAAATACGCTAAATGCCTTAGCACAAAGAATGATCCAACTATCTTTTTTTTTATTCAGGAGGATTTGAGCCCCAAATCCAACAACAGAAACAACAAAGAAGGTTGCAGAATATGCTGTTCTGCAGGTTCTTTCTTTCTTTCTTTCTTTCTTTCTTTCTTTCTTTCTTTCTTTCTTTCTTTCTTTCTTTCTTTCTTTCTTTCTTT
>NW_012117722.1:2271275-2310959 GCF_000951035.1 Colobus angolensis palliatus | reverse complement strand
TTTCTTTCTTTCTTTCTTTCTTTCTTTCTTTCTTTCTTTCTTTCTTTCTTTCTTTCTTTCTTTCTTTCTTTCTTTCTTTCTTTTTAGGTTCTTTCTTTTAGGTGAGATGTGTATTTATCTAGAAGGTTCCAGACAAATCCCTGCACAGAATCTGGTTGAAGGTTCCTCAGGCCTTAAAGTCCTATTAATAATACGTTTGCAAGAGATCAGAAATCACATTCCTAGACACATTCAAGCTCTACCAAGAAATAAAAAGCAGTCTAGCCTCAGTGGACAATTAACCAGTGAAATGATGTACTGCTACCCAGTACTTTGCATTTGTGATTTGGAGTTGAAGTAGACTTTCATGGAGAGAAGGTCTGAGGCATCGGGGCGGTGCTGATTTAGAGAAGAGTAATATATTACTGCTGATCGAGAGCAAGGGAAAAAAGCTGCAAGGGCTGAACTGGGGTCCAGTTGCTTTGCCCTCAGCTCTCCTTGATCCACCTTAAAAAGCAAAAAGTGGACTTGCTTTATTAATAATAGTACCAACAGCCAACATTTCTTGAGTGCCTACTGTAGCCAGGAACTGTCTTAAACAATTTACATGGATTGAGTTTCTTTATTTCTCAGAAATACACTATCAGAGAGGTGTCCTTGTTATCACTGTTTTATAAATGGGAGAACTGAGGGGCAGAGAAATTAAGTAACATGCCCAATGTCATAAAGTTAGTTAGTGGCAGAGTCAAAATGTGAACCTGGGATGTCTGAATTGTAGAAGCCACTCTTCAAACAGCCCACTTTCGGGTACTAGCTTTAAGGGAAGAATGACCCAAAACGCTCTTGTCAGGAACTTGACTGACTTGAGCATACGCACGGTGTCAACAAGAGAACATGGGCCAACCTGGAAACCCAAGCCCTCAGCTGGTGCTTTCACCCGCGTGCTACATGAGGACACCGCACCAACGTGCAGAAAACGACCCAGCAGCAGACCCCTCTTTTCTGGCATCTGTGCTTTTGAACATTAGCCTATATTCCTGAAAAATAATCTGGACCTCAGATTTTTCACTAAACAATGTCAGATATCCTCTCAATTAAAAGGTAGCAAAAAGTCCACAAAAGGAAGGCTACCGAGGTTGAGATATAAGTAACCATAGCAAGGAAATCAAGAAAGAAGAGTAAGCTGGGAGGTGAGAAGGATGGGAGACAATCAGAGCTGAAGGGGAGAGAGCAAAGTGAGAGGAGGGGAGAGATCAGAGGAGGGCGACGATTTTGGAGGTGATCCTAGGAAAGGAGGGGCAAGGACTGACTAAAGAAAGAAAGGAAAAGGAAAACAGAAAGGACAGGTATTAAGAGTCCCCTGGAAAAGGGAGTGCACAAAATGTTTTAACAATTCAGATTTAAGATCAAATCCAAGATCAGCTGAAATTAATCATTTTGTTTATAAGTGATCCCAGGGAGGGCTGCAGATGATGATCTTGTCCTGCCTCACAATTTGCTTACATGTGGATGGTCTGATGTTCTAAAAAGCAATCAGGGAAGCCCCTCTGGCTGGGCGCCCCGTTTGCGCCCCCCGTCAACTCGGCTCCTGAAAATGGTTTACTGCAGGTGGGAGATAATGTACTCCTGACAGTCTGGGACACAGCACACATGGAGCTGATCTTCCTCCATCTTCTCATCTTTACATTGAAAATGTGGCTCACCAACAGATTTTTTTCAAAGTAAGGATCCCTAGAAACCAGAATACATTTTCAATAAAGGAAAATGTTGCCAATAGTGCAAGTCACTGGTTCAAGAACTGTTAAGTGATTTGTCAATAAAATGAGAAAAGAAGTTATTAGGCTATCTCATAAATATATAGATAGTTAAGTAAATTGTGATGATAATATGTTATCAGCCTCAAAACTTCCTATTCCTACCACTGGTGACAGAGACAAGCACCTTTAGTAAATTCTATTTCCTTTTCCTCTCCTCTAAACACCAATCAATGAATCCAAGCTTTACCACATATTAAAATCTTCTCTAAATCCCATTTAAGCCAGATTTTCCCTTCATTTCTAATCATAAATCTTCCATTTCCAATTATAAAAATTTATCAATTTGTGAAAACATTTTGATGAGCCCATGAATCAGTTTTAGAAAGGCAGTGTTTGAGTTATCTCCACACATTCATGTTTTTTAAAAAAAAATTTTAATGAGAACGCAATCCCCAGAAGCAATGAAATGGATAATTGGAAAGCAATGATGTTTTTGGCTACAATTATAGCTGTGATTAAATACATCAGCCTCCGGCAGAATTCGAAAATTGTAGTTTCTTTTCCTAAACTTCCCTAGACCAAGTTTTCCCAAAGCATTGTGGAAGCAAGTATTATCTCAATTCTCCTCAGCAACAGACCCCTAGGGCTTTGGGAGCCTTCCTAAGCCACTGCCTCGTCACAATAAGAGAGCATTTGCTGGAAAGTTGAGCATCATTCATGCCCTTAAACTGAACTGGCTTTTGGCCCTGCTATGCTGCCTCTGTGCTTGGGCTTGTAAGTCATTTCTCAAGGGATGAGTGTGTTCCAGCCTGGACTCTGGTGACAGGGTAGCCAGTGTATAAAGAGAACAGAAGGCCTAGTGAAAGACTCTGGGCCCTTCACACAGGGGCTACCCTGTCACCTCAGTTGACGCAGCTGTGATGTGTGGCTTGCGTGTGGCTCTTAGTGGTTATGAGTAGGAATGTTCAGTTTTGTATTTTCTTTCTTTATTTCTTTCTTTCTTTTTTTTTTTTTTGTGGATGTGGGGTTTTGGAGGGTGTTTGAAAGGGAAGCTTTTAAAATAAAATTTCGGTTACTTCTTGTGCAAGAGATTAAAAACTGGTTAATTTTCCTACTGCTCTGGCATTTTAGATTTAAAAAAAAAAAAAAACAGGAAACTATCACCTGCTTTAGAAATAGATAGGATCCAATGTATTTAGAATTTTATAACAAGTGCATCGTGCCTGGACCTTGACACTATTTTTCTTGAAGCATCTATTTAAAGAAATTAGTATTTCAAGTCCTGATACCTATTTTCTGACAAAGAATACAGATATGATTTACAGATCATTCTTTACTAAAGCTGGTCTTGAAAAATCTATGCTAGCCATTCTGAATAATTAATATGCTTAAGTGATCAAATAACAATTATTTTAAAAGTTTATTCAATTCAGGCTGTCGACTTGCTACCAATTTGGCTACCTCCTCCTCTCAGCTATACAGCACACTCACCTGGGAGACCTACAGCTCCAGGCAAACCTTTGGGACCTCTTCCTGGAGGGCCACGCTCCCCCTTTTCTCCCAAGTCACCTGCATTACATTAAAGAAATGTTATTTTTCTACATATCTATAAAAATAAACTTCCGTATCTTTAAACTTTAAGCAAATCTAAAATTCAGAAACCAAAAAGTCATGAAATTGCCATAAACTAGATTGTAGTGAGTATGCAGCAAGGCAAAACTCAAGTTCATCCTATTAATAGATCTAAGGGGGGAAAATCAAATTATTATATTCACAGATACTGCAATGACATTTGACTTAACTGAACATGTATTCTTGATAAAACATTCAATAAAATAAGAACCAATGGCCACTTCCTAAACATGAAAAATAAATCTATCTTAACCCAAAAGTTAGCATAATGCATAATGGAAGACACAAGAATTAGTTCCACTACAATCAGAACAATATAAAGACACCTACTTTATCACTATTATATAACATTTGGTTTGAGGAATTAAAACTATCTCTATTTTCAGGAGATATGAATATATATCTTAAAACTCTAGAAAGTTAACTCAAAAACTACTACAAACAGTAGCATTCAGTCAACTGGCAGGGTACAAAATTAATATATTGAAATTATAATTTTATATATATTAACACAACCAGTAATAAGACATAGTAAAGAAGACACCATTTATAATAACAATTAAAATATTAAACGATGAATAAAACTAATCAGAAATAGGCAAGTCCAACATGACAAAAGGTTTAACATTTCTAAAGAACACCAGAAGACTTGAAAATCATTCTTAAATAGAAATGACATCATCATAAAATGTTGCCAGTTCTCCCCAAGCTGAATTTTCATCATGATCTTAATAAAAATACAAACCCATTTTTTATCAGAAAAGATCCTGAAGTTTGTATAGAAAACACATAAGCCAGAGTAAGCCACAAAAACTCCATAAAGAAAAGCAACATGAAGGGAATTAATTTGACCAGATATTAAATCAACTAAAATGTGTGGTGTTGGTCTCTGAACACCCAGACCAGTGAAACAGAATAGAAAGCCCAAAAAGTAGGCCCAGATACATACAGGATTTGGATTTATAATGAAGGTGGTGTCTTAAAGTGGGAAAAAGTTGAACAATTCAGTAAATGGAATTGGAAGAAGTGAGCAAAGAAAAGTTAGATCTATACCTCACACCCTATTCCAGGATAAAATACAAATAGATCAAGTATTTAAATATAAGTTAAGAATCAAAAGGTAACAAGGGAGAATTATGACCTCAGATTGGCCTTTTTATTAAGATGCAAAATATGAAAAGTTCCTAAAATAAATACAAAAAGGTCAACAACATAACAGTAAAAAATAAATAAATAAATAACCAAAATACATGAGCAGGCATGTCAATAAAAGGAAGTAAAAATGGCTCTTAAAAATATGAAAAATTCCCTGACTTCACTCTCAGAACAAAATAAATGCAAATTGTTAAAAAAAAAAAAAAAGGATGCTATTTTAACCTATAAGATCGGCAAAAATTCCAAAGTTCAATTAAACTTATACTAGCGAGTCTGTGAAAAATGCACTGTTATGAATTGCTGATAAGAGTATAAATTTGGACAATCCCATTGGAGGGTAATTTGACAATAGCTATCCAAATTTTTTACCCAGCAGTTCTACTTCTAGGAATTTATCATAGAGATAGAGATGGAGTGTATGCTGCTATTTTATACAAAAATGAAATACCTACAATGTTGTTCACTGTGGCCCTGCTATAATAGCAGAAGGTTGGAAACAATCTATGTCCATCAAAAGGTTAAATACATTACAGAACTTCCACAGAATAGAACACTATGCAGCTGTGAAGAAATAGCCAGGAAGCTCTTTGGAATGGTCTCCATGTCATACTGTTCAGTGAAAAAGGCAAGTTCCAGAACACTTGCTAAAGAACAATATGATTCATTTTTAAAAGGATGTAGAAAAAATACATATTCATGTATCCTTATATAGAATTGCTTATAAGGATATGTAAGAAAAGAATAGTATTGATTACCTAGTGGGAAGGAGAAAGGAAATTAGGCAGATAGGAGGCAGGGATGGGAGAGAAACTTCACTAAACACTTTTTTTTATACGTTGTTAATTTTTGGAACTGTATAAATTTAGTATTATGAAATATAAATTAATCAATCTTAAAAACATAAAGTGTGTTGTCACAGTGTCTATATTTCACTACTGACTCATTGTTTATGGGGAACATACTGTGGATTGCAATGAACCATGTGAATTTGCAAGACATTTACAAGACAGTTGATTGAAATTGGGGATTTAGCGAGGACGGAACAAAGTTGCATTAATTATCCCAGCCTCTAAAGATACCAAACCCAGCAACTTGGCTCATTAACAAAATGCACTGTTGCATTAGTTAACTGGTCCTAAATGGTGTCTGCTGCTCTTTGCTGAAGGCATTATCCCATTATTCTGGTAGTGCAGTAGTATATCATTATTCTACTATGCTGTTAGAAAATGCAGTGGCACCTTGCAATAAATTCTATACATACCATTTTTTTCAAACATTTGTATCAACTTAGCCTCATTCAACATTAACTCAAATTTGTTATAATTTTAAAAACAAAGTCATGTACACAACAAAAATAGAAAAAATATCTGTATAACCGTCTGCACTCAGATAGTCAAAGATCTCTAATTCTGAAGTGAATGTTTAGTCACCATACTTTGATTTTAGCTGTGAATGTCTTTACGTGAATGTTTTCATGATCAACTACATTTCATCACATTTCAAAACAATTTAAATTTATATAAATACTATGAAGGACTGAACTCAGGTTGAACTCATATTCACATAAGCTAGTTTTTTTTAACACTCATCATCAATATGGCCTTACTATATTAGGAAGATACGACAACTAACATCTTATAAACTAATGGCATAAGCATTCTTGTTACCTTGGTAATTCGAGTGTCATATCACTATAATTCTGGAGGCTGGAAATGAGAACAGACTCTCTAAATGTGCCACATTTTCTGAAGATATGAGATGAACATTATAAATTAAAGTGTGGCTTTTACACTGATAGTAAAAGCTAAACTTGTTTGTACATTTTAGCATGAAGCCACACCAACTTTTAATGTTGCTTCAAGGAATAAGACCAGTGTCTTTGTTGTGATTATATCTTTGGTTATCAATCACAGAAAAACAAGTTTTAAGATGAGCTCCCAAACAGAGCCTATTTGGCAAACTGCCACGCCGCAGCAAATCAGGCATACAGGTTGGTTCCATCGACAAGGTTAATCTACTACTTCAAACCCTGGTCATATCTTCTTTTGAGATGTACAAAAACCAGCTCAGGGAACTAAAGGTCCAGCTGTGTTGTCCTCCTCAGTCAAAAAATATGCATAAAGAGCTTGTAAAATAAGCTTTAGATAATGTATAGAGAAAAATACACAGCTTGAGCAGAAAAACAGCTCATTATAAACGGGTGGAAATTCTCATTGCTATATAGTTGCTATTTATTTCATTTATTCACGAGCTATCATTGATGCTGTATCTCCATGTAAACAGATTATCACTGAGAAAGGTGTTAGTCGTAATCATGACACGTGTGTTTTCTCAGACCTTCATTTACATATTGCAGTGTCTGTTTGATTCACACTAAAATATCTAAAAATATACAGCCTTACTCAAAGGGACTTAAAATTAATCCAAACTGTGAATATTTTAAACTAATATTTATGACACAAAAGACCAATGTAATACTAAGCCAAGTGAACATAAGGCCAGTTAGATATCTCTCAGGTTTTGAGCCTGGGCCCTAACATTTTTGTATAGTATTGTATAAAGCATGTCAGTGAAAAACAGAAAAATTATAGACATAACCTAAGCTTTGACTATGATTTGAGGCATATTTCTACTAGCTCCTATTGAAAATGTTCTACTGTGTTCTTCAGAGTATTTTCTAGGAGAAAAACAGTGACTAAGACATAGGCTGAACTGTTCAAGCATTCGTAATAAAACTTGTTTGTTATTTATGTCGCAGTTTCTCTGGAAAAAGGCTCTCAAAGTGGCTAGATGGTAGAGCAAGATTCATACCACCCCTTCTTTACCAGGGATGGAGAAAAAAGCCAACAAGCAATTCTGAAATACATCTCTCCTCTAAATGACTAAAAATTTAAGTTTCCAAATGGTGGAATGTTTATTCTCAGGGAAATTTCAGCTGTAATCCTTAGGATATTACAAAGCTATATGTTTTCTAATAAATACTACTATTAATGTGTGTGGTGGGATAAGAAGAATCGAATCCAGCTGCCTAAAATCATACATTTCCAAAAGTATGACAGTGTTAATTGATTTTAAAAATTTAATTACCCCTCCCTACCTCCACCCCAAATTCTCCGAAGTTAAACTGAGAGAAGACACTGCTTTAAAGGAATCTGATAATGAGAAAGGGATGGAGGAGGGTAGGGAGAAAAAAAATCCTTTGGAAAAGAGAAAAGAATTATATCACTTCATGTTATAGATTATGTCATGAATACTGAAGAAAAATTAAGGGGAAATACCTCATATGATCATGCTATGCTTGACGAATGAACTTAGTGCTAGAGACATTTTCCAGGTTCCAAATATAGAAATTTACTTTTCTTTCTTTCATACTGAGGTTCATCTGCTAGAGCCAACCCAACCCAACCTAGCCAGAAGTCACTGATGCTAAATCTTCCCCAAACAATTCGCCATTGTTTCCAGTGGTTCTCAACCCACTGCACAGTCAAATCACCTGGAGAATATTTTCAAATCCCAATGCCCAGGCCAATAAAATCAGCATCTCTGGGAATGGGATCCAGACATCAGTGGTTTTAAGCTCCTCAGGCAATTCCAGTGTGCAGGCGAGGCTGACAAAGGCAGCTTTAGACTGTCCTAGCTTAGCAAGTGACATTGGCATTTTCATTTTTTAAAGAAGAGTTCTGTGACTGGCTCAAACACAGTTAAGCTCTGCCCCAAGGAGACTTCCTGTTAACCAAAGAAAATAGGACTGTGATGTCTGTAGGCCCTATAACGCATTCCTTTCAGTAGGAAAATGGGCAATTGCTCCACGCCAGGTGCCGCAGAACCTCCAGGAGGGCCCATTAAACTAGACAGCTAGACCTCGAGCCCAGAGTTTCTGATTCAGTGGACCCAGCGTAGACCACAGAATCTGCATTCCTAACAAGGTTCCTGGTGACACCGCTGCTCCGGGGACAGCTCTTTCAGAACCACTACCCTAAAGTGAACTCAGGAAAGGCTGAGTCATCATGATCCAGCCACTTTAGCACAACAGATCCAAGGAAGTCAACAATCTACCTAAGGCTGTAGAGTTTCTTAGAAATTATTTACAGAGTGAATTGAGACTAACCATAGAGAGAGCACCTAAGGCATGAGCTCCTGAACTAGTAAAGCAGGACAAACATGAATAGGTACGTGACTCTTTCAAAGAAAGTGCTCAGTTCTCTTTAAGAAAAACTCTACCCTCAGTCTGCACTCCATTTGATTTTGTCTAGCCTCCCAAAGCTTTGAAATCATGCCAGCCTTATAAGAGGTCTCAGTTAGATCCCATTTTTTTTAACATGAAGCTCTGAACACACCAAAAAAAAAAAAGTAATTAAATAAATTGTTCCAGCTGAAGGTCTAGTTAGTCAACTGCATCAGCAATTCATTTATAGATCCAAAAAGGCAGCTTGCTTGCCCTCTGACCATTCATACCATAATATTTATCCCTAATTGGAGCACCGCAGTACTTAAAAAAGAAAACAAAAATCCCTCTCTTGTTTCTGATGCCATGTCTTTCTGAAGTTCCCCAGAAAGATGTCAGTCACTCATCATGACATAGAAACTACTTGCTTTATTTAGTCCTCTCTGTAAATTATCTAGGGCACATACACTCCAAGCTGATATACTTACTCCCCTCAACTAGCAAACTCCAAATGAGGCAGCCAGTTCCTCCACCAGTCCTGCTGAGTACCTAACACACTCATAGTCCCGTTTTTCTGCAAAATACTGGATGCAAGGGCTTAACTTGCTTTAAATAAAAATGGAAGGAACAAACTATCTTACATACTGAAGAAGAAATTACATTAGATTGTATTTCAGAGCTGAAAAAAATCCCATCAAAACTAAATATCCAATGTGATATTTTAAAAGAGGAGGAAGCTCCAATTCATATTTTTCTTATGTCCTATTAACACATTTTGTTAGTTTAAATAACAAATACAAACATCCTAAGGATGGTTGCCATGTTAGAGGAGCTCGACAATGACTTCAGGGTCTTAAAAAAAAAAAAAAAAAAAAAGCTAAATGATCGTTTACCAGATCCCATAATCTTTGTTTTGAACCATGATTGAGGTAGAGTGTAATAGAAAAAGATCAGTACTAAAAGACACAGGACTTTAATTCTAGTGTTTGGTCTACTGTTGTGGTATAGCAGGGACAAGAGACTATTACATAACAGTTTTTGAATCTTCACCATCACTGTTGTAAAAGAGAATAATACATGTTCTCTCACTGGATATTCAGAAATTGGTAAAACATAAATTCCTTGAGCTTGATACAGATTATACATCTGAAAAAGGTTGCATTCTTTGGTTCCACGTGGGCAGATGACTTACCTTTAGGTCCCCTCAAACCAAGGGCACCAGGGGGCCCTTTAACGCCCGGAAGGCCACGCATTCCCATCTGGCCTGGGAAACCATTCTCTCCAGGAGGGCCAGGGGGACCAGGAGGGCCAGGCCTTCCAGGCAGCCCAGAGGCACCCGAGTCTGGACGCTTAAGACTAGCAGCCATCTCAGCAAAATGCTCTAAAAGAGAATAAACAAAACAACCCAGAAGTGTCAGAAACATAAAAGTTATTCTAATGAAAAGAGAGGTATTCCAGATGCCTTTTTTCTAAATGTGTCACCAGATCTTCAAAACGGGTGGTAAGAAATGAATAAAGTTGGATAATTTCTCTGTGGGCTTTCTGCCAGGAAGCTTTGCTGGTGCTGTTTGATGCAGCTCTCCCTGGATATATTTGGCCCTGTTGTTCTGAGACAGAGTTAGGGCGCAGGAATGGAGGTAGCAGGGACTGGGATTTACAAAAATCTTCAACTAAGGCTTTGGGGTGAATGGTGTTCTGGAAGGATGTCATCTGAATACCAGCTGGGTATCTGAAAACCCAGGATGGGAAGAAAAATGAGTTTCTTAACATAGGTGGAAGCAGATATCCAGACTGTTTTTAAAAGCCAAAGACATTGTCCAAAATTAATATTCAGACACCATTTGAGACCTCGCCTCATGTTCTTAGTTTGAAGATATATAAACTGAAATATCCCCAGGAGTCACAGCTTCTTATAAATCCTCCTTCTCAGAAGTTTTTTCCATGCTT
Organism: Colobus angolensis palliatus; assembly: GCF_000951035.1. Taxonomy (NCBI): domain Eukaryota; kingdom Metazoa; phylum Chordata; class Mammalia; order Primates; family Cercopithecidae; genus Colobus; species Colobus angolensis. The sequence goes on along the minus strand of NW_012117722.1, from coordinate 2,300,324 downwards.
GAAATAGACAGCAAACATTAAAAATAACTTGTTTCTTGGGAATGGTCAGAGTTAGTCTTAAAAATTAATAACTGTGTGGGCTTTTCCAGGAACCATTAAATAGATCCTGAATCACCCATGAAAGCCATGGCCTACAAGAAAATCTCCCCATGAAAACATTCTAAGGGAAATATTCTCATGTAATGTTTTTTAAACTTAGAGGGTAAAGGAGAAAATGAAATGGAAACAAATTTCTACCCAACATTTTTAAATTGTTTAAATGTGAGTATTCTAAATTTGCTTGTATAAGAAGAGTTTCCATCGAATCATAATTTTTTAGATATCTAATGTTTAAAACTAAAATAGACGTTCAGGACAAAATGTCTGCAATGAAGAGACCTATATTGCTTTTCAAATATAGAAGTGAATGTTTCGTTCCCATTTGGTTCTGGAAAACTTCTGAAGTCTCCTAGACAAACTAGACTGTCTAGTGAGCACACAAAAGAGTATCTCTTCATGACAAAGTTAGCTACACCAGAATACTATAACTAACTGTAGGCTTCAATGTTACAGAACTCCTCAGCTATAAGGTGCTTTTGCATATCTTCATTTTCTGTGTGTTTTTATAACTAGACCAATTCTGAAACAAATAACAATTGCCATAGCTACAGATAAATTTTGCAAGGGTTAACAAGTATGAAAATGTGTCATAATTTTGGTAAATGCTGGTTATTGATTTTTTTTTACATATGTATACATGAATGAAGATAATGTCCTTATACTTCTTATGGGCATGGAGTCTGTCATTTACTTCTCACAAAATGTAGAGAAAGCCTAGGTCAGTGCTAGGTACACACTAAGTGGTAGGGTCTTAAGGAGGGGAGAGACAACTAAGAATTTGTGTTCCAAAGGAAAAAAGTGTGTGCATGTATATGTGTGTGTGTGTGAGAGCGAGCGAGAGAGAGAGAGAGAGAACTTTGTTATAAATTAACCCCTATGGCAAAAAAAAAAAAAGGCAGGATAACCAGAAAGGTAATATTTTACATTGAGGCTATGGACTATATACTATTGTGGATGCCAACAGTTGGATAAAACAGAATTGGCATTAATATTACCCTAAATATTCTGTCTTTAAGGCATACAAAAGGTCACTCTTGTTTACCCTTGCATATCTACAAGAATAAAATCTTAAGAAACAAGAGTTGACGGTGGAAAAAGTCAAACCCTTGTGATTTATTTACCTTGTATGACTCTCATGCAAACCTGCTTAATGTGCTGATCTGTCGGTGCTCTACCCTGTGACAGAAAAGAAAAAAAGGCAGATTAAGCACGAAACCATAAAGAGAACATTGTTAAGTTGTAAACTGACAGACTGCAAGGAGCCAGGTGGCTGGATTTACAAGAGAACTTGCTGAGAAGCTGATGCCTAGAACAGCCCTGCTGCTGTGGGACGGAGCCTCCAAAGGGAAAGCACAGAAGCTGCCCACCACTCACCGGAGGGCCCTGGACACCAGGCAGGCCGGTGGCACCCTGTTCTCCCTGCACGCCCCGGGGTCCAGGTGGTCCTCTTGGTCCTTCCACTCCAGGAAGCCCCCGACTTCCCTCAGGCCCTCTCAAGCCAGGCTCCCCAGGATTACCTGCCTGGAACACAATTGCACACTATCAAACCAGGGCTAAGCATAAAGAATGTGCCTGCTTCATACTCATACAAACACTTACATGAAATTTGGGGTTTCCTGCATTCTGCATCCTAACAGCTGTTCTTTCAGAGGTTACAAAACCTTCACCGCAAGGTGAAGACACATAATGCCACACAACTTACACATCTTTAGAAATCTAGTTCAAGTTAACTTTCAATATATCTTTCTTCTCGCTGAGTGCGGTGGCTTACACTTATAATCCCAGCATTTGTGGGAGGCCGACACGGGCGGATCACAAGGTCAGGAGTTTGAAACCAGGCAAGCCAATATGGTGAAACCCCATCTCTACTAAAAATACAAAAATTAGCCAGGCATGGTGGTGCACACCTGTTGTCCCACCTACTTGGGAAGCTGAGTCAGAAGAATCGCTTCAACCCAGGAGATGGAGGTTGCAGGGAGCGGAGATTGCGCCACTGCACTCCAGCCTGGGCGACCTAGTGAGACTCTGTCTCAAAATAATCATCATCATCATCATCATCATCATCATCTTTCTCTTGGGGATAGTTATTCTTGCAAAATCTTTATTGGAATACTACTTTTTTAAAAAACATACTTTAAGTCACTTTCTAAGAGTAACCTAGTTTTCAATAAGCTTGTTAACATTTTCTGGCTACACAAAAGCCCCTGCATTCCTACAAAATACGTTACTTTGCATATCACTAATGCAGCAAGCATAAAATAAAGATATTTCCAAGAACATAAGTTATTTAGCCCTTATAACTTTTTTTTTAGAGAATGTGAAGATGCCATGTATATCCAGGAATTACTAAACTAAATCAATGCATTTAAAATACCGCATTTAAAATGCTGCATTTAAAATACTTGACCAGGCCGGGCGCGGTGGCTCATGCCTGTAATCCCAGCACTTTGGGAGGCCGAGGTGGGCAGATCATGAGGTCAGGAGATCAAGACCATCCTGGCTAACATGGTGAAACCCCATCTCTACTAAAAATACAAAAAATTAGCAGGGCGTAGTGGTGGGTGCCTGTAGTCCCAGCTACTCGGGAGGGTGAGGCAGGAGAATGATGTGAACCTGGGAGGCGGAGTTTGCAGCGAGCCCAGATCATGCCACTGCACTCCAGCCTGGGTGACAGAGCAAGACTCCGTCTCCAAAAAAAAAAAATCTTGACCAAAGAAAGTTACAACTTATCTGAGTATCAAGGAAGTTAAAAAATCTAAATATTAAAGAAGTTAAAAGTAAACCATGTGTTTCCTTAGCATAAAAGCAAATACAAGTTAGATTTTTTTTTCAGCTGAAAGCAGACCACTGAAAGCATTCAAAAGAATCATCTAAGACAAATGTTTTAAAAGAGATCAAATTAATTCACTTTTTGTTAAACTAAAAATTTGTTAAATTCTTCTGGTAGAATTTGTGGCAGAATAGCTCTAATGTACTGCTGCTGTTCAGAATAAGAATGAGAAGATAAAAGAACACGAGGCAGCAAGGGAATGCTAGTGTTCAAGATATGAATGTTTGTAAAGCAATTTAATCCTGTTTCTTTTTCATATGCATCATTTATCTAGAAAACCTGGCTCTTTCAAACAAATACTTTAAACTGAAGAAGGTGATGAAGCAATGCTTTTACTAGATACATCCAAAAAGCTCAGCAAATGTGCTTTTCCAATTTCTCTTTATGCAAAAGAAATTGATATTCATCTAAGTCAACTTGCCAAAATAGTTTCTATGAAGAAATTATGGTTTAAAAGACTTCCTGAAAGACTGTCAGCAGGACAGGGAAAAGGTATCCTATACAGAAGGCTGCAACATTGTCAGGTGCCTAGGGTGCAAAACTGTAACAACTTCTTTTTTTTTTTGAGATGGAGTTTTGCTCTTGGTGCCCAGGCTGGAGTGCAATAGAGCGATCTCGGCTCACTGCAACCTCCATCTCCCAGGTTCAAGAGATTCTCCTGCCTCAGCCTCCCGAGTAGCTAGGATTACAGGTGTGTGCCACCACACCTGGCTAATTTTTTGTATTTTTAGTAGAAATGAGGTTTCTTCATGTTGGCCAGGCTGGTCTCAAACTCCTGACCTTGGATGATCCACCCATCTCGGCCTCCCAAAGTGCTGGGATTACAGGCGTCAGCCACCGTGCGCAGCCAACAACTTCTAAAAGAACCCAGAAGAGAAGACAAAATATTCAGAAATATACTGAAGAACTGACAGAAAACAAAGGAGACTACGACGGAATGTATAATCCTGCTGGCAGTGACTGAAATACTGCTACAATAAGAGATGGGAACTTCCTAATGAGGAGATTAAGGGCCAATATGGCCAGGACCCTTGGTCTTTGGGAAATAATTCCTCAACTGAGGAGTGGTATACTGAAACAGAAATCAGGTTACAGACATTGCCTACTTCACAACTTTGTCTATGCTGAAATTAATGAAGAAAGTGAAAGTCTTCGTGTTAGTAACAATTTCCCTTGATTCTGGGACAGTAGACTTCAATTTCACTCATATTACCTGGGCAGTGTCAGGTAAGACACAGGTGGGGAAGGAGATGAATCAAGGGCTAATTCATAATATTATATGCAAATTTGAATGCAATTAATGTATTCTTGTCACTGCACGGTTCATTAACTTTTCTTTTGTTATAGCTTGAATTCTTTCTATTGAACATTTCTATTTCTAGATAGTGAAGTAGGATTTCTATTACCAAACTCAATCAAGGTTTACTTTAAATTTTTCTCAACCTTCGACCATTTCTATTAAAAATTATCAGGCATAAAAATGTTACTAGAAACTTGAGACGTGTTTTTTAGAGGCAGGTAAGTTAATACAAAGTAATAACATTCATCTCTGCGGTTTGCAGACAGCCCAAGGCGAGGCATTGTGACCAAGTCTGATTGGGTCCTCCTGGAGAAAGTGAAGCTGAGGATAGATCTAAATGCTTAAGTAGGAGGTAGCTAAGAGGAAGAGGAGACCAGAACACGTGTTAAACAGCACGTAAAAAGAACTGTAAATGGATGAAGTTCTAGGTATGTAGGAGATGAGGTTTTATCTTTTTTAAAAATCTAGATGACATTGGCTGCCATGAGGATAATATGTTGGACAGGGACAGAGAAGGGTTGAGGAGATTCCAGAAACAGGAAGGACTTGGAAACTGATGGAAGCTGGCGGTAGTGGCATTTGAGATTGAGGTCTGAGCTTCATCTTTTCTCCTCATACTTTCTTAAATTCCTAATTGTTTTAGATGTGAATTCATTTCCAATTAGTAAGTCATCTCAGGTTTCCTACTAAGTGATTCTATAATTCTGAATACATCTAACCTCTAAGGACACCAGTTTAGTTTCTATAAAATGACAAAAATGAACAAGATCATTTTCTACTTCTAATAATTCTCTATTATATTTTCTTATGCATTATTCCTCTATCTTACTTCCCCAACTAGAACACATCAGAGATTAAGACAATTACTGAAATATTTTTCAATGGCATAACTGCCAATGAAATTTAGTTATACTGTTGACACCAAAAAGCACAAGTCAGTTCTTTAAAAATGACCCATTTGGAGAGGACATTAGAGCATTACTGTGTAACACTCATTGAGTCATTTACAATATGGGGGAAAAAAAAAAAACACTTCCTTTCAAGTGGTTAGTTCAAAAGGTAAATTCATTTACACAGTTGTGAGGTATTTTTCTATTGGATTAATCCATTACGTAAGGTACAAATTTAGACATTTATTTCCATGAAAGTAAGTCCTTTAAGAGTTGAATGTTGGCTAGATACGGTGGCTCACACCTGTAATCCCAGCACTTTGGGAGGTTGAGGTGGGTGGATCACCTGAGGTAAGGAATTCGAGACCAGTCTGACCAACATGGTGAAACCCCATCTCTACTAAAAATACAAAACTTAGCCAGGCATGGTGGTGCATGCCTGTAATCCCAGCTACTTGGGAGGCTAAGGCAGGAGAATCGCTTGAACTTGGGAGGTGGGGGTTGCAGTGAGCCTAGATTGCACCATTGCACTCCAGCCTGGGTGACAGAGCGAGACTCCGTCTCAAAAAAAAAAAAAAAAAAAAGAATTGAATGTTATGTAATGATTTCATAAAGCTGAGCATTATATATTCTACAGCTTTATTAATATTTTTAATTTTTTATACCATTACTGTTCACCATACTTACAGATCCCTTTGGGCCAGGTAATCCTATATCTCCCTAAATCAATAAAAGAAATTTATGTTAGAACAACGTGTTCGCATTTGATAATTTCCTGAAAAAACTTTAAAAGTTATTGTGCTACTAAAATATAGAAAACCATGAACAGATTAACTCTGGCACTGCAAAAAAAAATTAGACTCCAATTTTGGATTCTAATCTCAGCTCTACTGCTTAACTCTGTGACCCTCTGTAAGCTATGTAAGCTATGTAACCTCCCAGCTTTTGGCTAATTTATCTGTTAAATGAAAGAGTTGAATCAGAGCTTCCCAGGGTTTCATCCAGATCTCAAATGCTAGGTGTCGAGAATTAAAAATATGGAAGGCAAAAGATACTAAAATAGCATTCTCTTATAAAACACAACAGACATTTGGACCTGACGACTTCATTTTTGTAATTCAAACAATATTTAAAAGTCATCCCCAAAGGTCTACTAAACCAAATATGTATGATTTCATGCTTTTAAAAAAAAACCTTGAAAATTTCCTACCACTAATGCTAGAGATAAATTCAGCTCGTGTTGGCATATCAGCTTACCTCTACTACAAAACAATGATTTAAAACATCACGTTACCCTATAAAATGAACAATTTTAACAGAAGATGAAACTGGAATAATCCTCTTAGGAATTTACTTAAGAGTTGGGAAGCTTTGACTAATTTAGATGTTACATTTATATTAGCTCTAAATCCTGAAAATAAGAATAAAACAACGTTACTAGATTTTTTTTCCTGCCCTACAAGCTCTCTAAAACTGTTTTCTGTAAATTCTATTACACTACCCCAAAAGACCAAAACATAAGCTTCCCCATTAAGTCACATTAGTCTGTGTCAAAACCATAATGATGAGCCTGCAAACCAAGCAGCTCCAGCAGTGGAGAGAACTTGTTCTCTTTTGTATTCCTTTCCTGGAGATTAGGCAGCAGCCTCCTCTGGAGATGAAGGTCACTTCTTCGGAGGGTTTTAGACTAAAGAGATTACCCTTGGTCAGATTTGTGAGTCACAGCTTTCTAACTATAATAAAACTTGAATATTGTTTTCATGATAGAGCACTATTATTCATAGACTTTCTATAGTCATGTAAGAATCACCTTGAATGTCTAGACATAAACCACAGAGGATTCACCATCTGTAAGGGAACACTTTTATTCTCCAAAAGTTTAAAGCCAGATCTATCAATTTGGCAGTGTTTCCTCTCTGCTTTACTTGATCTTGGCTGCAGTCTTGGGAGACTTTTGTTAACTGATAGGAGAAACATCATAACCTTTAAAGAAGGCAGTGAGGGTAACAGTGTCCAGAAAGTAAGAATTTATATATATATATACACACACTTCTAATACAGTTCAAAATTAGTAAGGCTTCATCATTAACCAGGAAAAAAAATCTTACAAGTTCCCCCCTTTCTCCTGTTTCACCTTCTTCACCAGAGGCACCCTAAAAATTAAGATAAAAGGTTACATTTTAAAATTCTTAGTCCTATTGCCCAATTTTAACCAGTCAACTTTGATAAGCATTCATAAGTGCCCACAGTGTTCCCAGAATCATGCAGAAATACAAAATGCTCTCAGTGGCTTTCCAATCTAGCTGTCAGTGGCTAGTCCAAATCAGAAAACAGCCTAGGGGAAAGCCAGAAGGTGAGGCTGAGTTTCAGCTAGAATGAAGGATAAATGACCATATTCAACAATTTTATCATTAGCCGTTGAAATAGGGCTTTCACAGTAGAAAAAGAACCCAGAGAAAGGACTGAGTCTAATTCATACAAACAGTTTATTTGCTGAGGTCTTGATCAAGAAAAACCTAAAACATTCTAATGTGGCTGTGGAAGGCTCCATCAGACATGAATAAACCAGTTCCATGAGCCAGAGACAGAGCCACCCTCCTCAAAGGAAAGGCAGTGTGCAATCCTGGAGGCAGAGCCATAATTAGCTCCAGCTTGTTAAAATAGTAAACAATTGCCACGGACCAAACTCAACACCAGGTTTCACTCACTATGAACACATTGAGAAAAACTGTTAGCCTCCATGGTTTTATTAACACCCATAAACCAGCCATTCCCCCTTGCTTGTGAAATGGTGCATATCAAACATTGCATTTTATACCAATTAAATAATAGGACTGACCTGTTCACCCTTTGGACCTGGTTCACCGACTACACCCTGTAATAAATAAAATAGAGTACTTTTTCAGTATTTTCAACTGTTTATATAATTTCAAGTAAAACTTATTGGGTGGGCGGATAAGCACAAGTACGGATAATGTGATGGGAGAGGATGTTCCCACTCCTCACCACCTAACAAGAATCAGGACCAAAACCTAAGTTTCCACATTAGGTCACAATTTTCCAAGAGTCTCTGGAACTTGGGGCATTCTCTGATCACATCCTCATAAAATTTGACTAGTAGAAATGTAAATTGAGGGCTAAATAGAAAGTGTGTACAACGGAAATTTTTACTTTTCTCAGCTTTTCTTCCTTCTGTTAAATTATATTAATAGACTTTTTGCTTCTTAATCTCAACTCTGAGTAATTTAAAATACCTTTCTTGATAGCTCTTTATGATAAATTCTAGAAAATTCTCCACGGGGCCAAAAGCAAGCTTTGTTTCTCAACATGGTAGAAATCACCCTTCCAAATGAAGAACTTTCTGGAGTGCTGGAGCTCTTACCCTGTCACCTTTCATTCCAGGAAGTCCAGGAGGCCCAGGCAAGCCAGGGAGGCCGGGGCTACCCAGAGAACCCTGGAAAACAAACACAAAGTCCCCGGTGTTACTGTCACTGCAACACTGAAAGCACAGAAGGCAGAAACCACCTTGGGTGTGTTGACTTGTGTCTAAAATAAACGTGCTGCAGTTGGTTAACTCTGCTTCTTGGGTTTGCCTCTCTTTCATATTCTCAGGAGAAGAGGGAGGGGCCAATGCCCTCCCAGCCTTCACTCCAGCCTGAGGTCCTCAGTTCCCGTTGCACTCCTTGGCAACAGTGGGCTCTTTCAGTCAAGCCCCGCCACCCCCACTGCCTTCAATGGCGCAGCTGCTCCTCTCGCTGTGTAAACAAGCACTGCACAAGAAGTAAAAGGCACCCTTCACTGTTTTCTGCCATTCCAAGAACAACGAGAGGCCAAATGTAGCACTTCACATCTCTCCAGGTTTAAAAATGGATGCTACAAACCACACGGATTAAAACACCCTCTGAGGGTATCCTACCTGTAATTTGAAGTTTCCCCTTTACATTGTCCACATATTCACATAACAAGAGAAAGCAAGTACAGGTAATTCAATTGTAAATCGTTTTCTCCTTTTGCTTATTTTTAAAAATGTATTGTGTTTCATAGAAGGCAGATAAATGAAACTTTTTTACTTACCAGTTTACCTGGTAGGCCTGGGGATCCCACTGGTCCTAATTCTCCTCTACTGCCCTGTAAAAACACAAACATTGTCAACTGGATATTTTGCCAAAATTCAAATGCTTAGTTACTATGTAAATAAAATAACATCCTACCTAGGATTTTTCCCTTCAGCTGAAGGCACAGGCCATCATACGTAGTGCCTACAGCATCCTGTGTTCATCTTGCATTGAATGATTCGAATGCTCTTTACTGTGATTACAGATGTTTAGAAAAGACAGCTGATACATGTATATGAAATGGCAATTAGTCGCTTTCAACATCTAAATCACATCCTAACTTTTATTATGGTTATTTGTGCCCATGTTTTAAGCCCTCACTTAGATTATGTGCTCTTGAGGGATTGCTATATATTAATTTGGAATTCTGCACAGTGCCTAGAACACAGAATACATTTTCAGGTCTACAGAACATTTCAAAGCAACATCTGGCAAATGATCTTAAACCTCAACAGAGTGAAAAAAGAAACACAGAATAGATATGTTTGCCTTTAAATTACTATTGCAGCTTCAAAAAGACACAGATGGTAAAAATTTGTAAGGTTTCTGAAGTAAAACTTTTTTTCTTCTACTTATTTTTGTTCTAAACATATCTTAAAAGATTAAACAGACTTCCGAAAGTAGAATTTATAATGAAGATACACCAAAAGTAATTTTATTTTGTGAACCCACTTCAATTTTTCATTTGAAACTCTAAGCTTTCAAATTTTTATTTGAAACACTAAACTTTTTTGATCTATTGAGAAAAAGAAACACATGAACTTTTCAACTTTTTTCCCTGAGAACTTCATACAATTTTATGCAATCTGACAATCTGAAAAAAGCTCATTTTATTTCTTAATTTTTCATTTGTTTATTTATTTGAGACAGAGTCTTGCTCTGTTGCCCAGGCTGGAGTGCAGTGGTGCAATCTTGGCTCACTGCAACCTCCATCTCCCAGGTTCAAGCAAGTCTCCTGCCTCAGCCTCCTGAGTAGCTGGGAGTACAGGCGCATGCTACCACCCCCGGTTAATTTTTGTATTTTTAGTAGAGATGGGGTTTTGCCATTTTGGCCAGGCTGGTCTTGAATTCCTCATCTCAGGTGATCCGCCCACCTCAGTCTCCCAACGTGCTGGGATTACAGGCATGAGCCACTGCGCCCGACTAGCTCATTTTATTTCTAACGCATGTTCAACTAAGCTGAACACTGACATTATTGGATAAATAATCACATTTCCTGGAAGGTGTATACAAAACTCAAAGGAGTCCTTCAAGTTAATTTTTCTGTAAAATGACAACTCCATATTAACGTTTACTATTTATAAATGCTTCTGATAAGATTCTTCTGGCTCATGCTATTTATTCATATTTAAGTTTAACAAAGTGTCAAGATCCATAAACCTTCTGAATTTTGAATTTCTCTAAAGGATTAAGAACTATTTGCCAATTTACAACAATCTAGCAATTAGTATTAGTAATAATTTCATGGTAGTCATTTCATATGACTTACAGGTGATTTAAACTAAATGCTCTTAAACATTTTTCAGCAACTTTGTATAAATAACCTGTGTCTGGTATATGACTTTGGGATGATGCATTGGTCCTTAACCTCATGACCAGTTTGCAAGCCAGAGGCAGTGCCCCATGAGGGTGGATGCTGGGAGAATGTGAGTCTAGATGAAAACTAGCCCCTGTGATAGATTCCTCTATCCATCTATAAATATAAAAATTGGGTTCTACCCCATCTTTGCAACTTCAAAGTTCAAGACAGATTTTCTTCATCATATCTGCTCTGTTGGCATTTTGAAATAATTTCTCAAGTGCATCATGATTGACATCATAAATATCACTGGGCTCACGTGACTTTAATTCACAGAACAATGAACAGTAATTGGTGGGGAAAAGTTAATATCAGAAGGGGAAAGCTCAGTTCTTGGCACATCCTCAAGTATTTCTAAATAAATGAAACATTATGCTATCTTATCCAAAATAAAGATGATTATTGTACATTTTTTTCTCTTCCATAAACCAAAGGGCTAAATTAAAATGAGACTGTATAATCTTTGATTTATTTGGGGGAGGATTAATTATCTTTCCAGTGAATAACAAAGATTTTCTCTGCTGGACTCTTATTTTCTCTGTCTTTTCTAAGTTCTTATTATAGCTTATAAGTGCTTTCCAACCAGTGGCAGACCCTTGGTAATATATATGAATGAACAGCTCAGAGACCCACATACACAGCCTGCTCTGCTGAACTTGTGTACCCATAAGAGCCCATCATACGTAGCACGGAGGGAAGAATCAGTAAAATTGTGAGCATTTACTCCCCTGTTACTGCACAAATGGACAGCATGTGGTTCCTCATTTTTATTTCACTTCCATCTTACACATCGTTGGCCATTCTAAATGCAGGTGATTTTACAGAAATCACCTCACTGTGAAAAACGATAATGTTTATTTTCCTAAGAGTGACCAAACAGTTACAAACAAGGTGTTAGGGCAAGATTTTCTGATACTCATTCATGCGATTTCTTTGTCTTCTAAGAACATGCATACTCTTTCTCTAAGTTCTGGAGTTTCATCTACTAAGCTAAGATGAACATAAATAATCAAGATATAAACAGTTATCTCTGAAAACACAGACTAAACACATTCCTCAGGGAGTAATTACGCATATGGGAGTTATTTATATCCTACTGCTCAAGGTCATCACCAAGCTCTGATTGTAAAAATTCAAAAAATTGCAACCTCAGGTGTAAATGGGTTACCCATGGTACTGGTAACCACAAGTGTGCTAAATAAATGCTAAAACTCTTAGTCTTCAACAGCCATGGTGATAACCATATTCTCAGATATGGGCAAAGAGGGTGGTAGGGAAAGGCCATTCTTCCCAGTTGCTAATATTTATAAACCCCATGACAACAAGCGTTCCAATTTATAATAAAAGAATCAGAAGAAACTGGAATAGAGGAAAAATCCTACCATTAAAAATGATGAATTGGCTGGGCACGGTGGCTCACACCTATAATCCCAGCACTTTGGGAGGCCGAGGCGGGCAGATCACTTGAGATCAGGAGTTCAAGACCAGCCTGACCAACATGATGAAACCCCATCTCTACTAAACACACAAAAATTAGCTTGGCATGGTGGCAGGTGCCTGTAATCCCAGCTACTCAGGAGGCTGAGGCAGGAGAATCACTTGAACCTGGGAGGTGGAAGTTGCAAGATCACACCACTGCACTCCAGTCTAGGTGACAAAGTTAGACTCCATCTGAAAAAAAAAAAAAAAAAATACAATGAACCATAACCAAAGGCTGTACATTTATCTTGGATGCTCTGTGCTGCCACATACATCCCCCAACAAATTCAGACACATCTGCCAACTCATCTCTTTTTAAGAAGCCAATCAGGGCTGGGCGCAGGGGCTCATGCCTGCAATCCCAGCACTTTAAGAGGCTGGTGTGGGCAGATCACCTGGGGTCAGGAGTTCAAGACTAGCGTGGCCAACATGGTCAAACCCTGTCTCTACAAAAATTAGCCGGGTATCATAGTGGGCACCTGTAATCCCAGCTACTCGGGAGGCTGAGGCGGGAGAATTTCTTGAAACCAGGAGGTGGAGATTGCAGTGACCTGAGATTGCCATTGCACTCCAGCCTGGGCAACAGAGTGTGACTCTGTCTCAAACAAACAAAAACAAAGAAGAAGAAGGAGCCAATCTGGGCTTTGAAAAAGATGCAGACCTTCTATCACTGATTGTCAGTGATAGCTATGCATGATGCATTCCCAGTGATGCATTCCCATGGTGCACAGTCCCAGTGACTGTGGAGAGACTACTGATGTTCATGCAGGATGGAGGTCATAGATGTGAGACACCTGCCATGTGCAAGAGTTCTGGAAAACAAAGAACTAGCCCAGCCCAAATTGCAGCAATACCTTTCTGGGAGACACTGGTAGAGAAAGGAATCCCCTGAGTTCTTTAGAAATACATTGCACTAGATATCCTCCCCCCAGCTCCATCTCCCCATTCCCTACCTTTATTCAGCCCCTTGCCCTCTGATTGTAAGTCTACAGGTCTGGGGTAAGATCCAGGAATCTGTATGCGTTTATGTTATATTTGTTTGTCTTTACCAGCTTTACTCAGACTTTTGTTAAATGCCCACCACCAAAGTTCCATACATTTTAAATAATTTGCTCAATATGTCTTATAACATTAGCATTCAGCAAGCAAACCTCAACCGAAAAACATCCTGTGGAGCTATGATTTGAGCTACTGAGGCATGCGAGGGTGGATCTGAAGATATGGACGCTAAGCTCAGTGGCCTGGTCTGAAGCTGATTTTGCCATGCATCTGGTAACTTCAGGCAAGCAGCTTAACCTCTCCGTGCCTGTTTCCTCATCTATAAAGTGGGAATAAAAATAGTACTTATCTCACAGGGCTTTTCTGAGGATTGAATAAGTTAAAAGACATAAATCACTTAGAATTATGCCTGTCTCGTAGTAAGCATAGTAGAAGTGTTAGTTATATTGATCTGAGGTAATTACTAAAGAAATCGGTCAAAAAAATTTTTAACCGAATGTTAAATTAAGTGTTGTTTGCCTTTCAAATCCCCCAAGTCTCTTTAAAAGCACAAGTTGTGCTTGGAAAAAAATAAGTATTTAGTCCTCATGTCTCCAGTTTCTGTCAACACCACTGATCATCGAGCAGGGACCTTCTTTATAAACAAGTACTGGGTGCTATTTTGTAAAAATTATTTCCAAAAATACATACAGCTAAATAATTCAAGTTGGAGGTTTTCCTTTTAAAATGGAACTGTCAGACTTTTAAAAGATCACAGAAAATATCAGATTTCATTTAATTATACTTATGTTGGCAAAATTATTTTCCCAATAAATGGATTTTATTCCATCATGCTCTAGCTTGTAATGGCTGTTGTCTTTGTTCAACTACCCAAAATGCTAACTGAAAAATGAACACTATCTTCAGTGCCTTTCCAATTCACAAGTTGGAAATTATAAATCACTATACTTAGCGTGTACTATATATTAAGTGCCTCTCTCTGGCAAAAAGAGTGCTGATTAACCGAAGAGATCAATTATGATTTCTATAGATTGCTGCTTTTATAAACCCGTGTTCACGTTAACATTGAAAGATCATATTAGTCCTACTAGAATGGTAACATTTACATTTGTCACAAAGATATTTTTTAAATCTATTCAATTTTACATCATATAGTTTGCATATTTCTCTTGTGTAGGTTGATATATGCCCTCATACAGAGGTAGAAAAAAAATCTGTCCAAACCCTAACCATCACACACATCAGCTTCACAAATTATTGACAGAGGAAACATGCCAGTGCCTAGATGGAGTGGGAGGGTGGCTTAGATCATTCACAATACAACATCTGTGGATCTCTGTTGGTGTTGGAGGGGTGGTAAAGGACCACAAGAGAAAGTAGACAGGCTTCTGTACACAAGGAACATATCATCTTCGGAAAACTGAGGTAGAGCAGCATGAAACTCATCCCAGTCAGAGCCAGGAGAGCAGAATGAACACAACCCACTCAGCAAAAGCCCTGGCAAGTTCTCAGAAGCCCGGAAGACAGAAGTGGACCAAGAGCTACCACGTGGTAGGACCAAATGAAAAGCCCAGGTCACGTGCCTGTGCAGAACCAGGAGCCACCCAGACCAGGTGAAAACCAAGGGGAGTGCCATAGAGAAACACAGAAGCATAACCTACGTCGTAAAGGCAGGCACCCATACGAAATCACTGGAGGCACCAAAACGAACGGACTATATTTTTGCAGTAATGTTGGCAAACATTAAAGGAAATACCACTTAATTTCAAATACATGCTTCTAGGACACATTAGAAATGTGTGTTCATGTCTTCATCTCCAACCCACATACCTCAGTAGCTCATTTCTTCTTCTTAGCTTGTTTTAGATTTGCAGGAAAAACTGAGCAAACACGTGAGGCATTGTTAAAAATGTATGAACTTATCTACAAAACTGAATTTAATGATGTAAAGTGAAAGAACAAACATGTCTTTCAGTAAGTGGATGTGGTGTTAAAACTCTGCTCCAGAACTATAATATTTATAACTTATCATGACATTTTTCAGAAAATTTTATAGCAGGTGAGAAGTCAGTTATTACCAACAAAAACAGCATGGCAGGATTTATTACGCCTCCAATTCAGTTTGTTTCAAGAAATATTGATTGAGCGCTACCTCATGGCAGGCCCTGAGGAAAGCCAGGTGGGAAACACAGCGGTGAAACAGACATGACTAGCATCTTCTGCAGTTACCACGGCATGGGGTACAAAGGAGACAAGAGTTCAGAACAAGGAAAGATCACTTCTATCTGGCGGACAGGGCATAATTGGAAATGTTTTCATGATGCAATTAACATTCCAATTACATCTGAGATGGCTTATGGAATGGTGAGTCAGAGAAATGAAGAAAAGAGCCATTTAAATGCAGCGTCTGGCATACAGGAAAGAGGTACGGAGAGTATTTGAGAATTAGCATGGAGTCCAACCTGACTTGAACACAAGATCTGAGTAAAGCCGAAATGAGAAGTAAAACTGGGAAGTTAACAGACAGTTTAAGATTTTAGATTTCCTCTTACTGTCCGTGGAAATCCACTGAAGATTTTTAAATGGGGAGAAGTGAGTATGGACGCTGTACTTCGGAAATACCAATATGGTGGTGTGTGTAGACTCAGGGAACTATCATTCCCCAGGGCCTTTGGAATTGTGTTTGGTATTTTTGTTTGTCCCAGTGACTGTGGAGACACTACTGATGTTCATGCAGGGTGGAGGTCATGGATGTGAGACACCCTGCCCTGTGCAAGAGTTCTGGAAAACAAAGAACTAGCCCAGCCCAAATTGCAGCAATACCCTTTGGGAGACACTGGTAGAGAAAGGAAAGACTGCAGCCGGTGAGACAATTGCAGTAATCCAAGCAGCAGGTGATCACCTGAGCCAGGGTGGTAGTAGTGGGAATGGAAATGAAGAGTGAAATGTAAGAGATCTTGAAAAGAGGACAGAACCAACAGGTCTTATTTGTGATAGGAAATGTGATGGAGGAAAATGCCGAGGTTTTGAGCCTCAGGGACAGGAGCAATGGCAAGAATTTTGACTCTTACAGAAATTCAAAAATCAAAATGTAAAAAATCAGATCCAAAACCCTGCATCAGCATAACCTCCTATGATTTGCCTCTCCTCACATAGGAGAATCAACTCCCTACCCCATCCTCTCCTGAGGTGCTGCCTCTGGTTCTTCATTGCTTTATGCAGCCCATGCCAAGCAGCTCTCCCTACTCCATGTCATGTTTTGTATTCACGCATAGTCCTGGCCCACAACAAGTGCTCAGTCAATGTTCCTTTAACTATATGGAACTTTCTGCTCTTTAAAGTGTCTAATACAGCAGGGCGAGGTGGCTCACACCTGCAATCCCACCACTTTGGGAGGCCAAAAAGGGTGAATCGCCTGAGCTCAGGAGATTGAAACCAGCCTGGGCAACATGGCAAAATCCTGTCTCTACAAAAAATACAACAATTAGCTGGGCGTGGTGGTGTGCGCCTGTAGTTCCAGCTCTTCTGGAGGCTAATGTGGGAGGATCACTTAAACCCAGGAGGTGGAGATTGCAGTGAGCCATGATCTTACCACAGCACTCCAGCCTGGGCAACAGAGTGAGAGTCGGTTTAAAATAAAATAAAATAAGATGAATAAGAGATGTAATAGTAAACACTCACAAAGCTCTAATGGCCCCACACTGCTCAATCTTCCTGGGCTCGTCATATAGCATCTTCACTGTTTTAGAAATGTGATCTGGCTATAACGTCATTGCTTCTACAGTTAAATTATGGAAAGTATTTTAATTAGAAATTCACAAGCTTCAAGCAAAAGAAAAGGATAAAAGAAGCACAGAGCAAGTGAGTGGGGGGCATGATGAGCTGGTTGCTTTGGCTGCAGAAATCTCAGGAAACCACCTGGTGGAAGTTGGCTGACAAATATCTGTGAGAAGCGAAGAAATTCCATTCTCATGCTACAAGACACCTGGAATACTTCACTTTTCTCAAATATGAAAATCTTCATTCCACATGCCCAAGAAATGCTTCAAAAGAAGTAATAATGATATTTGGAAATGTTTCTGTGTTCCCACTTGGAGTTCTTTTGGCTATTCAGCAGCCTTTGAAAATAAGAACTGAAACTGAAGGCCAGAAAGAATGTTTTAAAATCAAATTTAAGTGTATAATATTTAATTTCCTAATCAATTTCTCTCTAGGGTTAAACTGTATATAGTGAGAAAATAGTCATTGCTATGGCTGCTGTAAAATAGACAAGTTTACAAACTCACACTAAGAGAAGTCTGGTGGTTTCTCCAAAGCAGAGCTACCCTATGACCCAGTAATTCCACTCCTAGGTAGGCACTTAAGAAAAATTAAAACATAAGTCCACACAAAAACCTGTATACAAATGTTCATAGCAGCACTTTTGATAATGGCCAAAAAAATGGAAACAATCCAAATGTCTAACACCCAATGCATGGATCAATAAAATGTGATATATCCACATAATTAAACCCCACAATTAAATATTATTCAAGAATAAAAAGGAATGAAGCACTGATACATGCTACAGCATAGATAAACCTTGAAACATTATGCTAAGTGACAGAAGCCAATCATTAGGAAAAAAAATAAAATACAGCCAGGCATGGTAGCTCATGCCTGTAATCCCAACATTTTGGGAAGCTGAGGCAGAAGGATCGCTTGAAGCCAGGAGTTCAAGACCAGCCTGGTCAACATAGCAAGACACCATCTCTACAAAAAAAACCCTAAAACTTAGCCAGGTGTGGTGGTGCACCCCTTTAGTCCCAGTCACTTGGGAGGCTGAAGCGGGAGGACCTCATGAGCCCAGGAGTTCAAGGTTGCTGTGAGCTATGATTGCACCACTGCACCCCAACCTGGGTGACTGAGTGAGAGAGACCGTATCTCTTAAAAAATTAATTAATTATTTATTTTTTAAAAAACAAAAAGCTAACATATTGTATGATTCCATTTACATGAAAATTCCAGAACTGGCAAATCTATGGAAACATAAAGTGGATTAGTGGTTGTCTAAAACCGAAGGAATTACGAGATAATGATGGATGACTACAGGTGGGAGGTGGGTATAAGATTTCTTTTTTTAGGTGATGGAAATATTCTAAACTTGATTGGGGTGAAGGTTGCACAATTCCATCAATATGCTAGAAATCAATAAAGATGGATGAATTATGTAGTATGTGAATTGTATCTCAACGTTGGGTCTTTTTAAATCACACTAAAATATTTCCTTAAACATGGGATGAGAGCAGAAAGGGTCACCATGGTTTTTGAGGCATTTTATTTTTGTTTCTATTTTCTGAAAAGGCATGCTGTGCATCTAAATAGCACTTCATCTCTTTGTCTTGGACTAGCATGGGCTCAAACATCAGACAGCATTCATGGATGGATGAATGAATGAATGAATGAATAAATGGAAGAACATCCAACAAAGTCCTGAGAAGGTGCTTTGGGACAGCACAGCAAGGAAGGAATACTCACAGGAAGCCCCCGGGGTCCTCGGGGTCCCACCTCTCCTGGAGGCCCCTGTTGGCCCTGTTATGAGGAAGGAAGGTAGAAAAAAAGTTAACGCATACTGATTACAACAGGTTAGAACTTGGGGAGAGGTAAAATGGTGTCTTACCGGTTTGCCTGAATTTCCCATCGGACCAGGCTTCCCTGGAGCACCTGTACTACCCTAAGGGTAAAATGCAACATTCAAAGTAACTCATGCTGAAGTAAGCATAATCATCAATCTGCCCTACCCAGACTGGGTATCTTTTACATTTGAATAGCATTAATTCCCTGCTTTCACACTGAGAACCTGGGAATGTACAGAATCTCTTTCCTGTTAGATACATCAAAATTCTTTAGATTCAGGATATTGTCTGTGAGTCTAATAAATATATTACAGGTCCAATGTCAAACAATGAGGGGTTTTAGCCTTCATTTAAGGGGATCCTCTTCAATTATAGGATTCTTCTTTCTTCACAATAATAATAATATATATCTTTCCTTTACCATTTCCACCTCCAATATAATTCTTTGACTCTTTTTACCTCACATTAAACTATTGAAAGTATTAAGAATCCAACCAACATGGGAAAATAGGATGTGCTGCTGAGAAAGCCCCGTCAGCAAGCTCTAGGGAAAGCACATGTCTGGAGACGCCCTCTCCACCATCAATCTCTTGTGCAGCTCAAGATGTTGCAGACCGCTGTGATTGGAGGGTTGCAGCCTGGTACTCTAATAGTGACCAATCTCTACATTATTCACCTTTTATCTCTTTTCTTCTCAAGCAAAGCTATATTTTATCCCTTAAAATTTTTTCCACCTATTGTTTTTAACTGCTTACATTTTTGTTTTATGTAGGTCAATCAGAATGTGAAAAAAATGCCTAATATCTTTTTAGTTTCGCTGAATCATCCTAATAATAGTCTCTGACACAAGTTCTGCAGCTTAGTAATATCTTCCTTATTTTCGGTAGTAAGGAACAATAACATTTTCTGTTTTATACTGGCAAAGGATGACATTTTCATTAAGGAAATCTAATTAGCAGCATTTTATCAAAGTATGTTTTCTGCAGTTAGGAAAAAGATTAGTATTTGAAGCCTTAACACTTTTACTTTTGTATCTCTCCTTAGGGGCAAATGTAAAATAAAAGACAGGCTGAAAGTATTAAAAATTACAAATATGTTAGTAAATAATAAAGAAATTAAGAAAACTATTAATTTAAATTTTAAAATATTTTACCTTTTCACCAGCAACACCCTTTGCACCAGGAATTCCAGGTACACCCTAAAAGAATACATACACAATGCGAGTTTAATCACTTCCTCTGAGAATCCATGAGATGCCAAGCCCACTGCACACTGCAGGGAGGCTGAGGGAATCATGGCAACCTCAAAGCTTTAATGTGAGGAAGATGCTTCCTAGTTCCCAAACCCTGCACAGTCATTTATAGAACTACCCACAGTTTAGAGGGCATGACTTTACTATATCTGGCTTGTTAAAGCTAAATGCCCTTAAAGCAAATCTTATCGTTAAACTAAAGTTACTTTTCAAGGACAAACTTCCCAAATTAGAATCCAGTACCATTTTCAGGTCAAGAGGAGCTCTAATAGGCAGGACAGAGACTACAGGCTTGTGACATGGTTTCATGTACAGAGTAATAAAATGAAGACCTCTCAAAAATGTTGGGCTTTGTAGTAGAAAAAAAAAATGGTAGGAAGATGCTGGGTCTAACTCAGATTTGATATTATTGGGAGTGCTAATATTATCTGATTATTTAAAAAGCATCAGGTGTCATAAAAGATAGGGGGCCAGGCTTTGATATTACCAAGTATTCTTTATTAATTAGAAAGATTTGCCTCCAAAGAGCCAAGAATACACGTGGTACAATCCACATGAACTTCCAGACACATTAATGCAAGGAAACACCAATTTGAATGACTAAAAATAGTATATAATCCAAGGGGTCAACTGAGCATACTCTCAGCACTCTTGTAGCTTAACCCTACTAACAAGAACTTTAGAACTGGTTTAAAGTGGAATGAAATATACATAACCCTACAGCTTAGGGTTAGTTTCAAAATATATTAAAAAGACTGAGTAAAGAGAGAAAAGGAATCCAAAACATAAAATTAAAGCCTATTATTTACAGTTATTACACAAATAGCTATTCAGAGAAAAAGTATAAAATATAAAATACAAATGTAAATTGTAAAAATGTAAAAGTAAAACATCGCATCTTCCCCAGAACTTATCAAATTAGGTAGCATGTCTCTCCCCAAAATGTATATCTTGAAAATATGTATATAAACCAGTTAACATGTAAAGAATCAAATACTTACTGGTAACCCCTGCAATCCCGCATCACCAGGAGGCCCAGGTTTTCCTGGTTCACCCTGCAAAAAAAGCTTTTATCACATGATTGAACCTGTATGAGCTGCTGTATCACTTTTAAGAAAGGGAGGAGCACAGACGTTTTAAGTAAAAGGATTGTCCCAACAGCTGACTTTACACACACTTTTATAAAGTGACTTAATTTAGGGTGAGGGAGTATGGTGGGAAATAGGACATAATTCAACCAAAATGCACAGTCTCTCTCAACCTACTTTCATCAACAGGGTAATTTTACTGAGTTCCTGAAACCAAGCAAATAATTATACTATTCTAAAAAGTATTTCATACTTGACACTTGATTCAAAAATTAAAGGAAGGGAAAAAGCCAAAGCTAGCTAAATAAATCTTTTGGTGATTTAGTAATGGAAATGCCGTGCTCAGTTGGCCAGGGCAGAGGCAGTCCCACTCACTCTTGGACTAAATTACACAGCCTACCTTTGTTCCAGGCATTCCAGGGATCCCATCACGGCCATCCACACCTGGCAAACCCTAAACACACACAAAGCAACATACTGTCTCTTACACACAGTCACATTCTTTTTCCCTTCATTATTTTCTAAAGTTGTATTGCAAGTCAATGATCACTGAAAAATGTGCTTGATGACTACAGCTCAGGACATACCGTGTCTCCTTTGGGCCCAGGAAGACCAGGAATTCCTCTAGCACCTTGAGCCCCCTGTAGGGCGGAAGAGAAAGAATAGACAAAACATGTTCAGTTATCATAATACTTAGACTTGTCAAAGAGATCAGCATAATCAGCAGATGACACTGAAAAGCAGGAGGCTTAGTGACTGAATTTAAACTCACTCTTTCTCCTTTGGGACCTGCTTCTCCTGGAGGTCCTCGCTGTCCTTGATCACCCTGTATAAAAATAAAATTTGTTAATGTAAGCAAAAGTTACTTATTAATCAACTTTTAAAAATTAGAAAGCATCATCCACATCACCCAACTATTGGTCTTCCACCACAATGGCTTTGCTCTATCAAGGAAGTCTAGATGAAGAAATCTTTCTGTAAAAATGGCATTGTCTCAAAAATGGATATTGCCATAGAGATAACTAAGACTTGACTGTCTTTCGTTTGCCCTTAAATGCATTACGCCTCTGTGTTTTTGCGTGTAACATATAATGGATCCATGCAGTGGATTTCGACATCAGTAACTGCATGTACATATCAGCTAACTTCATTGACTGTTAAAGAGGTTTGAGGTTTGGATTAGTTGCCAATCTTTCCCTCATATTATTT
Organism: Colobus angolensis palliatus; assembly: GCF_000951035.1. Lineage (NCBI taxonomy): Eukaryota > Metazoa > Chordata > Mammalia > Primates > Cercopithecidae > Colobus > Colobus angolensis. The sequence continues at coordinate 2,277,869 of NW_012117722.1, read as the reverse complement.
AATCCCACAGTCAATCTTAGTGATTTCTGTCGAAGTGATCTAGCTAATGTTGATATATGCTACAGGTGGTAATAGATAAGAGGCTGTGTCTTCCTAAAGTACAGTTTTTGTTGAGTTGCTTAACTCTAAAACCTCAAATGGCTCCCTATTGCTACTGGATCTGTTCAAATGGCTCAGGTTGGCATTAAACATTCTCCATGATTTAGTTCTACCTTATCCATCCAATCTCATCTTTTCAACCAAACTTTCAACTCCAGGCCGTGATAGCCCCTGTGACAGCACACATATCCCATCACCACCAACGGTGCCACCCCTGTACTTTGCTGCCTTTCCTGCCCACAGGCTTTCAAACCAACCTCCCCCTCAGGTCCTCTTACATGGATTACATCTATCCTATGCTTTAGCATTTGATCTTGTATAATTTATCATTGAGTTACTTTCTGTCTTTCCCATTGGAACACAGGACTTTGACAGCTGGAAATTCTCTCTTTCTTATATCTTTTCTACTTTTTATGTGGCATATTCAATTATCAATGGATGGCTTTTTTGTCTATTTCCCTCAAAAAACAGGCTTGAGGAAACCTAAAATAATGACACATGGACATATGGCAATCAAAATATGGAATAATGAAGTCGGAAACCATAGAAAATGAAAAATATCAAATGGGCAAGAAACTAGAAATGAGATAGTTACTGAGACTCAACACATCCTGACAACCAAAGAAAAGGAACACACAGCAAACATAAATACTTAATAATTTGGCTTAATCCATGAAGAAAAGAAATCATATCAAGTCAGAAGAACATTTCTATGTACCCAAGAAAGATACCTGTCTTAATTAAATTTAAATTTTAACATATGTATAAAAATTGTCCATTTTTCCACTTTAGTTATTCACATGTAAAGAATACTGCACACATATGCATACATAGCAAAAAAAACAAAAAAAAAATCTATCATTGGGTTTTGTGGAAGGAAAATCACTTACAGGTGCACCAGGAAGACCCTGAGGCCCAGGTTCGCCATCTAAGCCCCGAGCACCCTGCAAAAAAACAAGACAATGGAAAAAACTGAGATCAGTCATGTATGTTAAAGGAAGCATCCATCTTTCTAAAGACATTTAATAGCCAAATGAAAAGGAGGTTTTATGCCTGTAATACATACAGTGATCCCTGAGGAGTAATTACTCAGGCACCTCAGGTAAAAAAAAACACTTGTTTACACCTACTCAGCATACCAACTGTACTTAAACACAATCTTTGATGCCACCCTGTATTTTTTTTTTTTTTTGAGACAGAGTTTTGCTCTTGTTGCCCAGGCTGGAATGCAGTGGCGCGATCTCGGCTCACTGTAACCTCCACCTCCTGTGTTCAAGCAATTCTCCTGCTTCAGCCTCCTGAGTAGCTGGGACTACAGGCGCATGCCATCACACCCCAGCTTATTTTTGTATTTTTAGTAGAGACAGGATTTCACCGTGTTGGCCAGGATGGTCTCGATCTCTTGACCTCATGATCCACCCGCCTTGGCCTCCCACAGTGCTGTGATTACAGGCATGAGCCACTGCACCCAGGCAACTCTGTATGTTTTAAGTTAACACTGCACCCATTCTCAGTTGCTGACATGAGCTAAACACACAGGTGCTTATTAATAGATGGGTAAATCTATTAGAAGAAGTTTGGTAGCGACTCTCAGGGTTCTTAACATTTCTACAGATATTCATTAACCGCCAGGCGGGTGGATCACATAAGACCAGGAGTTCGAGACAGCCTGACCAACACAGCAAAACCCAGTCTCTATAAAAATACAAAAACTAGCCGGGTCTGTTGGCACATGCCTGTAGTCCCAGCTACTGAGGAGGCTAAGGCAAGTGAATCACTCCTCCGAGAGGAGGAGATTGCATTGAGTGGAGAGAGCACCACTGCACTCCAGCCTGGGCGACAGAGTGGGACCCTGTCTCAAAAGCACACACAAAAAATTTATTAACGGTGAAGGCCATGGAGCCACTCTAAGAACAACTGCTATACTCTGGTGCTGCCACACTGTGAAAGGGATTTCTGGGATTCTGGATCTCCCACCAACATCTGGAATAAGAAGTCCAGCCATGTGATTCATGGAAGGAATTACTGGAAGGACCTTAGCATACTCTCTCCCATTCTAGACAGATATTAGGTTCAATTCGCATAAAGTAACCAACCTATTTTCTCAAGAACAGATCCACTCTACCAAGTGATGACATAAGAACAACTCAGAGCTTTATAAATCTAATTATCTTGAAATAATCTCTGATGTGGCTAACATATTGTACACTATCACCTCTTTATTTTCATCATGAGAATCAAAATGTGATCTTAAGATCTTAAAAAGTGTTTTTAGTGCTCTCTATGTACGCTATCTGACAAAATATAACCCCTGTCTTTCTTTTTCTTATCTACTAAGTGAATAAAAAGGCATAATGAGGCAGCCTTCTAATGAACCAGGTTGAGATATGAAGATGATAAAATAAATGAAAAACAATCAAGAGTACTGGATAGATGTAAGGCCAAGAAATCAAGTGTCAAATTTGAATCAAGTGTCAGATCAAGGAAACCAGGTGGACAGCATGTGTAGTAAGAATTAAAAATTAGAAAATCCATGATAGAAGCTTCAGACATAGGTAGAATCAAAGAAAGAACTCAACTGAAGCAGAGGTACCAGAGAGCCCTGAAATTCTTTGATCCCTGAAAAGTAGGACAGAGCAAAAGGCATTCTACATTCACCAGAGAAGAAGAGATTTTGAAGACCTGAAAAAGACCTTGAATTTATCATTCACCTTGCATTACAAGAGCAGAACCCAGCCTTTGCATTATAGAAATGGCTTTGATGCACTCTCTCTCTCTCTCTCTCTCTCTTACTGCTGTTCAGCATGAGCTTAGACTCAAACTGCTGTTACTAGGTAACAACTCTATGGGTCTGAGTTCGCAAGAAGAGCTTTTTTTTCTTTCTTTCTCTTTTAAAGCAATTTGACAGAACTCAGAGGAAATGAGAAGTTTGAAAAATACCAAACAGAAAAATATCTCAAATGAAGACCATGTCAAGAACAGTAACTCGTTTCAAAGTGAGGGGTCACATATTCTGGGGGATGATTTAAATCCAGAAAAAATGAAGGTATCAGCAGCTCGGCAATAAATGGGATCTATTATCTAATAAAAGAAAAGATACACACTGAATGTTACTTAAGGTAACATAAATATAGAAATATGAATGCATCTAATATGTTTTACAAATACAAAGTTTTCAGAAAAGAAATATTGATCGAAAAGATAGATAAGGAAAGCAGGCAGAATGAAAATACCTAGAAGTGACAAAGAGCCTGGAAAGAAAACATTAAATTGACAAAAAAAAAAATTGATAAATAAGCCTGATCCTTCATTCACCAAGCTGTGCATCTCTTTTTCAAAAAGAAAAATTTAATTTCATTTATTGAGCATATACAATGTACAATGTATTATAACTTAACTGTTAATAAAAGGCTCTGTGCTGCTGGTGGAACTGACACCAATTAGCCATAGAGGTTATAAAGAGAATGAGGTCAGGGTCAGAAGTGATGGTGGGCAAAGATGCTTTTTGTATTTTCTGAAGCCTATAAATTAACTTTCCTAACATTCTTTCCAAGAAGCGGTAATCATTTTCTCAAAATCTGATAGAGAGGCTAAACACACTCCTACACACATGCCAAGGAAAACACTTCTGAATGCATCATGATGATTCTGTGATGATAATCACTGAGCTAAGCATTGCCTGTCCTTCATCCTCCACCAATAGCAACACCTCATCCTTCTAATGCCATCTCCTTCATGGACCCTCTCAGTTTTCCTATCAAGATTAGCCCTGCTTCTGCTGCACTCCATCATACCACTGGCCCTCAGATTCATGTCTCTTTTGCTTGCATTGTAATTAACTATCTACTTACTTGTCTCGCCCAATAAATAACCGACTTGATAAAGGTCTTATTCCCCTTGGAATCTCCCCAGCAGCTTGCAGAGTGCCTTGGTATGGAAGTGCTGGGAGAATCTGGTTTCTGAGACAGGTCTAAGGGCAGGCTAGTGTCCTCCAGCCATAAGTGTATAACCCATGCTAAGGGCAGGGCTTGCAGGTGGGTCACTGGAGGCCCCAGTGTCTTTGGGGGTGTCCTGCCTTGGCTTACCTCTCCTTTTCCATCCTCCCTGTCTCTGTCCTGCCTGACCAGAAGCACTCCAGGTACTGTGCCAGTGGTATCAATGCTAACCGCTGATCATGATAATGAGGTAAAATGTAAAAAGCTTGTTTACTCTGATTTACTCAACATAATTTAAAATAGATTAATACATGGCAAGTATCATGCATACTGCTCATTCCTATTATCTGTGCTTACAACAGAATTGCAAAAACCTCATCACACATCTACAAAGCATCATAAAATATCATGTTTTAGACTGGGTGCGGTGGCTCATGCCTGTAATCCCAGCACTTTGGGAGGCCAAGCTGGGTGGATTACCTGAGGTCAGGAGTTCAGGACGAGCCTCGCCAAATGGTGAAACCCCATCCCTACCAAAAAATACAAAAATTAGCTGGGTGTGGTGGCAGGCACCTGTAATCCCAGCTACTCTACTCGGGAGGCTAAGACAGGAGAGTTGCTTGAACCTGGGAGATGGAGGTTGTAGTGAGCCAAGATAGTGCCATTGCACTCCAGCCTGGGCAAAAAGAGTGAAACTCCTTCTCAAAAAAAAAAAAAAGAAAAAAAGAAAAAAAAAAGTTGTTGAATAAAAAGCTTTGTTTAAATAGCCAAAATTTTAAATATTTAACACATTTTGATATAATATTATTGTCATCACCATCTTACTTTTTCCCCTTTGTCTCCAACTATGCCGGTGATGCCTCGCAAACCCTGGGCCCCCTGGAAATGTAAAAAAGAGAAGTGAATTATTTTAGCTGAAGCAAAGCTTTTTAAAATCTCATCACAAAAGCTGATCTAGAAAATGGAGATTATCATAACCAAAGGTAATACTAAGAAATAGTGACAATATATAGACAAACATTTCTAGTTTAGAAAGTCCAAGCAGAATTCTTCAGATGGTAAACCTTTTTATAAAATTCTGAAGCCTTACACAAAACTGGAGTTGACAAAAAAGTAAATACCAGCATAAGAGAAATTGTGATAATATGTCTGACTTACCTTTTAACTCATATATAGAACTTACACTATTATTCCCACTTCCTTCATGGCATGTAACTTGGTAACATATAACATGATTTTAAACCTTGAAATAATTTTTTCCCACCAGTGGACACCATCAAAAGCAGTAGTTTCCCAGGCTAGCCCACGAAAGCCTATAACCTAGAAAGCAGCTGGAGCCTCCATCAACCCCTTGTAGTCACTATTCATTATACCATTCTTATGATGAAAGGCATTCTGAATTCCAACTTGGGGCAATAGGAACCCATCTTAGGCATAAGAGTGGATAATCCTAAAAACGAGGGGCTGAGTGTGATTTCTAGGATCTCTTTCAATACTGAAATGCTACCATTCTGGACTCTCTGGCCCCATAGTAGGAGGGATCCAGAAATCGATCCTGGAAGGAGTGAGCCTGGGAATACCGTTGGAAGCAGAGGAGGGTGGATGTTCCACTAGAAAAGTGGGGGTAGCTACTTCTGGACAACCTGCTAACTGTTCCCATTGGCTTAAGATAAAGGAGCTCTAGGCCAGCCATTTCTCTCTTCTCACTTGGAGAAAAGGGGGCAAGTCCATGACCAACTCTCATTCAGACCAGTCACAAATTCTATGTAGATCTGTCAGGAATGACCTCCAATTCAAATATGCAAGATGATCCAGTTTAGGATATCCATTTAGAATATCGAGTGAGATGTGGCCATATCAGAAGAAAGCTGCTCTTGTATAGCTCATTTCCTGGCTCTAAAGTTATTTCTATAAAAAGAATATTTGGCTCAATAGCAACGACACAACAATACCACATATTGTCTCTTGAGGTGTCTATTTTGAAGAACAGAGCTTTCTCTAAATATTCCAAGAAGCATAATTTTTAAAGTTGTGCATTACTTTATATTTGTGCATGTACATTTAAAAAGTATGTGCTTTTGAAAATTTGGCATACCTATTCCCAAAGAGCAGAAGGTCATCAAGCACTAACAGATATCTCCCAATGGACCACTTGAGCCACGCAGCACCCAACATAGATCCTTAATCCCTGAAAACACTGTTTTAGAATGTTGTTTGCAAAATCCTGTTTTGAGAATCTTTGGGAATGGCTTTTATTAAAAAAAAAATTTTAATCCCTATCAAATTTTCATCGATCAAAAAAAAAGCATATGTCACTTACACCATGTATTCCTATCTCCCACCTGCGAAACACAGTTCAGCTCCTAGTGTCTCATATGGCAAACACTCAGGGGAGGGCAAACTTCTGAAACAAACACCCTGGACACCACAGATTCCCTGAAAGTTCTCATGTGGCTTAAAAGCAGAACTGAGGGAGATAGAGACACAAAAAACCCTCCAAAAAATCAATGAATCCAGGAGTTGGTTTTTTGAAAAGATCAACAAAATTGACAGACCGCTA
>NW_012117722.1:2228600-2268405 GCF_000951035.1 Colobus angolensis palliatus | reverse complement strand
CTGAACCCTTTTTAAACAGCCAGTCCTGTGGAGAAGAGCAGAGCAGGCAAAGGGTGTTCCTGTGTTTGTCTTCAACTCTTCAGTTTTTAAGAACATACCTGAGCTAGTCTTTTACATAGTCTATACCCTGGCTACCTGCAATGTTAAATTAATAGTCTTCAATTATTATTTCCAAAATTATCATTACTCATTTTAACAAGAAAAAAGGTGTAACAACTCCATTTTAATGTAATACAAAAGTAACGCAAATTCTGATTTAACAACATCTGAAACTGAAGTTTGATGATGCCCCAAATCACCTTACTGTGAATATTATTGCAGAAATCTGCTAAAGCACAAGGGACCAACTTTTTATTAAAAGACATGATATGAGCAGTTAAGAATGTTTTAATTAATTATAATGATTACATACTAGAATAAGCTACATTAATCCAATAAATGATATACCTATTGCATATTTAGAATACACAAAATTTTCTCATTATATCTTGTGATAATACGATAGAACATAAAAGATATGTATCATCCTCTTGTGCTTAGTATTTGCTTTTCAATTGCCTGGACCTGAAATCTGGTAAATGAATGTATTTAATTATAGGTAGAATTTTTCTGTTAAAAAAGTGCTACAATATATAATGAAGACCCTCTCCTATTTTGAAAAAGTACTTATCCCCCAATGCTGGCGTGGTGGAAAAATACAGGACACCAAGTTCATGTAATGCTATTCATCCAACTGCTAAATAGAAAATATTCCAACAGTCATGAAAAAAAAAAAAAGAATATTTACATATCCTAGTTAAATATTTTTTAAAAAATACTTTACTGGAGGTCCTTGAGCTCCAACTTCTCCCAGTTCTCCCTGGTCACCTTCTTCACCCTAAAAAAAAAAAAAAAAAAAAAAAGCAAAGAAAAGCACACCAAAGGTTATTCTAGCAAATGAACATAGAAATAGGCTTGGTCTAACTCAGTATGTTTTAAGTTCATTTGGTGACTCCTGAATTATTCTACTTTCTTAAATTATTTAAATGGGCAGTCCAAATTAATTGTAGAACATTCAGAAAGTACGGAGAAGTATACATATAAAAAGTCACCTGAATACAACCATTTAACTGTAAATACCAGTAACATTTAGATGTTATCCTTTCAAAGTTTTTCTAAAGTGGGGAAGGAGGAAGAGAGACAAAGATACCAAGAAAAAGGCAGAGAGATAGAGAGAGAAAAGTTACTCATTTATGTTCCAAGTGTGTGTCAAATGGGGGGGATGTATTATTAGAAAAATGTAATTATACTATGAAAATGTTTTCATAAACTACAATATTTTTTCATCGTGATTTTTATTTTAGCTTTTCTTACTATAATTTTTGCACCATATACAATATTTTAATGCAAATCAGCCATTTCTTTCGTAGGTTATATCTTTAATGTCACTCATAGAAAAGCCTTTTCCACTCCAAAAATATACATTTATTTATATTTTTGCTCTAGTAATGTTGTAACTTCTTACATAGAAATCTTTAATTATCAGTAATTTGTTTTGATGTAAAACAAAACATAGAAATCTTTTCTCTTTTTTTTTACTAACTGGCCACTCTTCCAATAATAGATTCTCTCCACACAGGTTTCAAAATTCATCCTTAACATATGCTATATTGTTATTGGCTCTAGACTTTGATTCTGCTCTGCCGATCTACTATATGATGTTGCCAATACCACAACATGTTAATTACTGAAATTCTATAATACATTTTAATCTCAGGTAAGGAGAATTCCCTTATCTGTATTTTTCATTTATAGTTACTCTTATATTTTAGATTTCCTAAATGTTTACCCTTCCAAATCAACTTTAGAATCATTGGGCAGATCTTTACAGAGTCTACTTGCTTTGTACTAGGACTGTATTAAATTAATAGAGTAATATGGCAAGAGTTAAAATCTTGACAATATTGAAATTATTTATCTTGATTTTTTAAACAAATTATGAGAGTCATACATATTGGTTTTAGCCTCATAATTATATTCAGATTATATTTCACTAGAATCTATGACTGACAGTGGGAAGAGGCAGTCCCAATGGGAAAGCCAGAGAATTAGCTAGTTCTTGGCATGGATAATCATCACATGTGCCTAATTAAATGCTACTTCTATTTCCCTACAAAAATATAAAACTAGACACAAAACAGCAGTGATTGATATGTCCACTGCAATTTTTCCATAACTAGGTACAGGATATTTTCCATAGATTCTCCATAAACTTTGGAGTCATATATTTGAATTATTTCGCCTACAAGTGAAAACCACACAACTAATCCATAATCTGGAAGTTAAATGACAAATTTAGGAGTAGCAATTTATTATCATTTCACTATGATATTTGCATGAGTATTGACCTGTATAATGTTGTGTAATGTTACTAATACCACATTTTAATTATTGAATTATTTAATTTAATTATTGAAATTTTGCTATTCATTCCTTTATTCATAAACAGTTTTTAAGATCTTGATTAACTAATTTGTAGGGTAAAATTCAAGACAAATTTGTGAATTTGAATCCAAACTTCAGGCGTCCAAGCTCTTACCATTCTGTTTTCAGTTTCAGTTCAGTCTATCTGCTCACCCTTTCAAGGTTCATTCTGCAATGAGCTATGGCCATCCTATTGATTTTCAAAGACATCACTTACACTTTCAAGTGACACTAAAATGTAAAATAAAGAAATTTTCAACAACTTTCTAAGTAAATTTTGGCCAATTACTTGACATGCCAAAAAAAATTGTAGGTTTTCCACTGAACACCAAACCAAATTTGAGAATCTAGATAATTAACCTGTTTAAATATTAAAAAGACTAGTTTCATGTGAAAAGTGGAAAGGCATCTGGATTAACAGCTCCATCTTCAAATCCTGTGGGATGGGGCAGTGAAAGTTCTCCAAAGGAAAGCATCACCAAAAGAAGGAGAAAAGGATACAAACATCAAAAATGACAGAAGTCTACTACATCAGCTTTACTGCATAGAATACCTCATGAATATCTTTTGATGTAATTTAATATTTGTACACACTTGTTTTTTGTAATTAACCAATACTCTATTATTATATGGCTATGACATATTTAATTTAGTCCCCTGTGCTTGGACCTTCTTTTTTTTTTTTGGCTTCCGTGCCCCCAGTGCTCAGAATAACCGTAGCACATAGCAGGTACTTTATATTTGTCAAAACTTTTAATGACAATTTTTAAGATTCAGTGGAAGAATGATCACACAGAGAAATTTCCAAAGCATTCGGGTTTTTTTCCTATTTTCTCCAATTTGATATTGGGAACCCAGCAGTTATATTTCAGATAAACAAAATGCCTTAACTATCACAGCATATGTAATAAAAGACTTTAAAAATAAATGTCCAAACTGTAATAGGGTACAGAAAATTGGTCTATTTATCCTGATTATTTGAGGCTATTTAACAGACTGATTTTTAGCTAAGAAGTTCAAGTGTATTAATGCCTGAAGACATTGATAAATTGCCCCTTGAGTCCTTGACTTTCAAAGAAAAGACTAGTCTTCTGTCACTACCCGATAAAGGGTTAGAAGGACATCGTCAACAAAGTCAAGAGGACCTGCATTAATAAGAACAACTTGACTTTGTAAAATATTATCAAATTTACCAAGACAAAACCTACTATGCAGGAAGTCAAATTCTTAGATACTTAAAGATGACTTACACTAGTGGATGAAAAAAAGGGCAAATAAGTGACCTTGCTTTAAATCCCAGCCTTGGTTTTTCTGCAGGGCATGCCAGCTGCAATGCAAATTGTGCTGTGGATTCTATTTCTATCCAGATAATAACATAAGTTATTACTAACCTCCCACTTACTCAAAATCTAGGTTATATTGAAATGAGGTCAGAAATAAATAGATAAATTGTTTCAGAACTTGGGATGAGAAGCTATAAGCCAATTACCAACTTCTCTGTTTGCTAGTCTCAGCAACACTTGCCATAAAATTTTACAAATGTCATAAAATTTTGTCTGGTGAAGTGGAACAACTATCTGAATAATGTTGGACTATCATAGCATCAAGGAAAAAAGCTGAGTGTGATTGATTTGAAAAGAAAAGAAAAGGTAGTGACAGGAAAAAATGAAAATATCTGCTGCCTTATTTGTAAGTGTTTTTTGTAAATAAACAACTTTAGAATATGATGTTTAGTCAAATATTGATGCATCTGCTTAGAACTTATCAACCATTATTTGAAAAAGAAGGGCAAAATATCATGGTTCATTATTTCCTATAATTCCTAATTTCTTATAATGAAAGTGACCAATAACTCCTAATCACAATTTATCCACTAAATACCCATTCTCCTTACCTTGTGTCCTTGTCTTCCTGGTTCACCAATTTCTCCTTTAGCTCCTTTATGACCCTAACAAATGCAAAATAAATAATTGTCCTGAGTTTGGTACAGAAAGTGATCAGAAGGCTCATAAAGTGATCCTGCTTCCCTAAATCAGTGCCAATGTATTACTAAGAAATGGGTTATGTCATAAAGAAAATCAGTGCATTGAATGACCTTAACAGCACCATGACTGCCATATATAATTAATATCAGTTTTACTTAATAGAAAAACACTGCTCTAGAATAACAGACACTTCATTACCTAGTTCATTGATACCTGTCTGTTATTTCCTAGTCCCTGTTTCTCCAACTTCCTTACACGGGTTAGGAGCATTAAGTCTTCTCTAGTGCCGGGAACTTAACCTTTCAGAAGTGACAGCCTTGACCAAGCTCAGCTGGCTATCCCCTGCCCTCTGAAGGCTGCTCTGAAAACCCTTCGGCCTCCTCCATTCCCACCCCCTTCCTGGTGGTGGAGGAAGGGCTGATATAAGTGAACTTTCTCTGATGCACAACCTTCTGCCTCTTTCTGTGTACTTTTTGCTTGTTTGTTTGTTTGTTTGATATGGAGCTTCGCTCTTGTTGCCCAGGCTGGAGTGCAATGGCATGACCTCTGTTCACCGCAACCTCCCCTCCTGGGTTCAAGCAATTCTCTTGCCTCAGCCCCCGAGTAGCTGGGATTGCAGGTGTGTGCCACTATACCTGGCTAATTTTGTATTTTTAGTAGAGACAGGGTTTCTCCATGTTGGTCAGGCTGGCCTCGAACTCCCAACCTCAGGTGATCCGCCCGCCTCAGCCTCCTAAAGTGCTGGGATTACAGGCGTGAGCCACCGCACCCAGCCTACTGTGTACAATGTTTAAGTGCAAAGGGAAAGCAATAAAGGGCACTGGGTGAAAGCTGCACTGCATGAGAAGAAGATCCCTGTCTTTTCTTGTCAGGCCACCTGTCCTAAGCATGTGTGTGCTTTGGGTAGTAACAGGAGACAAAACTGTGAGACAAGTATTCCAAAATGAAAACTGTAGGAACTTTCACCCCTCAAAGAAGTCTTTTTGAAAAATAGGACACCTGTCCAGGCCTGAATCTTCTGCAGTTGAGGGAACCCACCAAAACTACCCTTAGAAAAACCCTAACGGAAAATCAGTGCCTTGGGGCCTTTCAGTTCACAGGAGAGCTCCATTGGTCTGGAATGTCTCAAAATCACTTTAGACTCAGAGACTAGAGAGAGGGAAAGCTATTTATCCCCAGAATTTGGTATTTATTTGTTTGTGTGGAAAACTTTCAAGTAATTATGATGGCAGACAGAGAAAAATACTTTTGGAAAGTCTCTTTTCCTGACTATTTTGTGCAGTTTTTTAAATTTTTTTTTAACTAAAAGTTTTCAAATACATTATGTACACAATCCCCTCCAACTGCCCCACCACTCACTATCTCCCTTAATAGGAAGCACTTTTTTTTTTTTTTTTGAGACAAGGTCTCCCTCCACCACCCAGGCTGGAGTGCACTGGCACAATCACAGTTCATTGCAACCTTGACTTCTCGAGCTCAAGTGATCCTCCCACCTCAGCATCCCGAGTAGCCAGGACCACAAGTGCACACCACCATGCCTAGCTAATTTTTTATTTTCTGTAGAGACAGAGGTCTCCCGCTGTCGTCCAGGCTGGTCTCAAACTCCCGGGTTTAAGCAATCCTCCCACCTTGGCCTACCAAAGTTCTAGGATTACAGGCACGAGCCACTACACTCAGCCAGGAAGCAAACTTCTGAATCTTAATTTGGTGTTCTAAAGTCTCTCAACCCAATGCATTTTATTGGTATTTCTTCCCTGAACTAGAAAGCCATCCTATGATTAAACATCCATGTCTTGGTAGGAATACATGTCAAGGGCAGCTGGAATTGCTAGGATTGAATAAGCACTACTTGCCTGATCCATCCAAGTGAGGTCTCTGTACCAGGAAGGTTAATGCTTAAAGTAAAGGCTCCATTTTATCTGTGGATAATACTCTTAAAATACTGGAAGTTTTTCTCTTACCCTCATGCCTGGTAGGCCTGGATATCCTGAGCGACCTGGTGGACAGGCATTGGGACACTGCCAGGGAGAGAGAGAACAAAGAGAAAGACAGACAGATAGAGTGCATAAACTAGGACTCCCGCTTTGTGACAAAGTCTTTTTTTAAGAGATTCCAGTTACAGAACTCCATTGCAATAATATTCATTAAATAATTCTAAACACCCCTTTCCTTCTTATTATTATTATTACACATTTAAAGCCAGAAATATTTCTAACTAACAGAAAAGTGTAAAGAATATAATACCCTCCCTCATGAATTTATCATCCAGATTTAATAAATGTTAATATTTTGCAATATTTATTTCAAATCTAATTTATTGAAGAAAATATGTTTACAGATAACCTATTGTACCATGACAGGATTCATTTCCCCTTCCCATTCCACTAGACTAGCCACATCCTGAGGTTCATGTCTCCCATCAAAGGGGCCAACATTGCATGTAGTGCACATTACCACCATCATTGGACTGTTAATCTATGAGCAAAACAAATCTTAGAGGAAGTTATTTGAATTCTATCTCTTTAAAACCTGGATGCTCTAGTGAAAAGCATGTCTTAGTCATAAAGTAAAAAGATTATAGAAGAACAAAGATACATCTATAATGAAAAATTATTAGTCTGAGTAGATGCAAGCCAGTAGTCCATTAGTGTTACAGACTGCTCTGCCATCTGAGTGAAAGGAAAATATGGACACATAGTATATTCCAGGGAGATCTTTTAAAGAAAACTCATCTGCAGACTATATGGTCTTTGAATTAAAACTATATTTTGTTCAAAGGAAAGCATCTTACCAATGGATCTCCATCATGAAAGCCAATTGTTCCCTAAAGTAAATAAAATATTAAGGTTCAGAATACAATTAAATAATGAATTCAAACATACTAATAATACAAAGCTCATCAGGCAAGAATATAAAATATATTTGTTTAATAAAATATAAGAAACAAATAGGAGCAGATAATATGCTAATATTCTAAAATCCTGACTCATGGGCATGTTCTCTTTGGAGAGTCACGAATTGCAGTAGATTATTTTGGGAAGGCATTGAAGGGAAATGAAATAAGAGGCAAAATAGAAAATGTGGGGAACTCTGAATTACAAATAAAAATAGGAATTATCTTCTATTTAAACTCCTATTCTTTAAATTTTTCTTACTACGAAAACCTTTGTAAAAACTAGTTCATTCGAAAATGCTTCCTTTATGTATCTAAGTTTTGAGCATTTGAGACATCACAACTGTCAAAAGACTTCAAAAGTAATGAGTAAGATATGCCCTGTAAAAACCACCTTTTAAATTATTGTGATTCCTCTACTTCTTGCCCTAAAAAGACTCATGCCCTGAGTGCAGGAAAAATTTGATAGCCATTTTGGAAATTTGGGGTAATGACTCAATTAATAGGAACTTCCATTTTGGGTTCTTAGATTTTTTTCAACCCTGACTCTCAGACACAAAGAGAAATTCAAGCTGCAAATAACTTACACTGGGTCCTGGGGGCCCAGGGGGGCCAGGTCGTCCTCTTCTCCCAGGGTCACCCTAAGTTATTTGAAAATTGTGACACAGTGGTTATACATGTGTCAAAACACAGTACATAAAAACAGTGAGGCATGAGAGAATGGTATTACTGGAAACCCCCACCGAGCTCAGCCATGCATAGATCTGCCACCAAAATCGATGGGTGGCCCATAATCCAATTAGTTCTACAAAATGAGAATAATAAAGGCATTCCAGTCTCACCGAAGTAATAAAACAAGTCAGAGAGAGGCTAGGGGAAAAAGCAAAGCCAATTCTTCTCTATAGGACTAACATTTGATCTACTCTGAAAACAAATTGGAAACACTACTTATTTTTCTAGTCGATTTACAGAGGACCCAGAGCAACCTATACGGCTAGTGCCATCCTGCTAACCAGTGCAAAAGAAGGCTTGCACTCAGTCTGAAGCTGTGAAATGGAAGTTAATCGCTGCAGTGCCTGACTCTTGCTAGTGCTGTTCACCCACAATCTATCCCTTGGTCTGTCACTGCACCTGTTGCAATGGGTCAGAAAATCAAAGAAAGCTACATCGAAGTAAACCGTTCAGATGAAAATGGGTTCCAATTACTCTTAACATCCAGTGTTTACTCTTGGCACATTTTCCTTCTTGATGTTCTGCCATAAAAAGTCGGAAGTACCTCACAATTATTTTAACTTTACAATCATTTCATATTCATTCATTTGTTCACTAAATAAATTTGCAAACAATGAGCACATGTAGAGGAACAAACAAGGTATATGATACATGGCCCCTTCCCACAGTGAGTTTACAATTACCCACCTTCACATAACATCACTATGTCAACGTTTTTGAAATGTTTACTTAATATCAATATGAAGCATTTTATATGAGACATTTTTTATGAAGTCCAGCTCTTTAATGTTAAAAGTTAAATTTTGTTGGCTGAATTATAACTTAATGATCCTAACATAAATATACATGGTAATAATTTTAGGCTATTCACTTTTATTTCATGCAGAGAGCCTAATACAAAAGCCACTAGACTCCAGTCCTGGCTGAGAGTCTGTAAAATGAGGACGACACTCTCTTACTTGACAATCTGGAAGTTGGGAAGAAGAGTTTAGCTGAAAAATTTAGGAAAAAATTAAAATCACTCTGCAAAAATGTTATTATTCCTGGTCCACACCAATATTATAAACTGGAATGAAATTCATCTGCCACGTTTTGGTTCACAAGTGGAAATGTACAGTTAGGGTAATTTGCTTTCCCAGGTAACATCTTCTATTAAATCAGCAAAGGTCTATCAAAGTGCACTGTGGTACTCACAGCAGGTCCCACACGGCCAAGCTCTCCAGGGAGTCCTGCTGTCCCAGGAGGACCCTGAAGGCAACAAATCAAAGCAAATGGTCATTTATGAATATTTTTACAATCTATCATACATGATATCAAATATGATAAATAATAGAATTACATTTCTGTATTAGCTTTGGTTTCCAATGACACAATCACTCATTTGATCAAACTTCAATTATTTAAGATAAAGCAGAAATGTCCTAAATTAATAAACGCTTGGTTTAGCAGAATAAGGGTATTATCCTTAGTACCCACCTAAGATCTTGTAGGTAGAACACTATAAACACCACTGAGTAGACTGTTAGTAGGAGAATAAGGTGGGGATTTGAGAAATAGGACATTTTTATAGACTGTGTAAAAATAAATGATGAAGTCATACTTACAGGGGGTCCAGGAATACCACGGCCCTAAAAGAGCACAATAAAAATGTTTATAGCATGATGTTTATACTTAGTATAAATATGAATGTAGACATAACTCAGCTAAAATAAACCATAAACTCTATTACTAAAAATGATGCTCATTCTAAAGAAAGCACTGAATAAAGAAAAGCAAACACGGCTCTGCTTCTAAAGGAAGCAGAAGCTTATTTCAGCTACTCAAACTTTCCTTTGATGTCTACGCTAACTGGGATTTTTCCAAATTTTTTTTTAAGGAAATCAAAGTAAAGAAGCCTTCCATGCTTGCCCTCAGGAGAACTTACCGTAACTCACAAAGAGGTGCATCACAACAGGAGAGTTTACAGGTTTTATTCATTTGTAGCGTTTTATAGGAAACCTACATTAAAAGCATTCTAGTTCTACAATCTACAATAAATTATGTTTAGAAGTTCCCCAAACAAACTTTCAGCACAGAGAGGCAGGGACAAAAAAGGGTCAGAAACACACTTCCCTTTCAAAAGGTTAGGCTATATTTTCAGACACTAAATCCAGTAGATATTGAAAATAAAATGGTGTCACTCCTGAAGTAACCTACAATGGGATGCTAATTTAATATGTTATATTTGATTTTTAAGCTAGTCATTCTATTTCATTATTTATATTTATATCTCTTTAGCAACACCAAACTTTATACAATCAAGGATTGAACCACATCTTATTCATCTTCCTAGCCCCAACTCCTAGCACAGGGCCTAGCATATAACAAAACCTAATAATATGCTTGTTGAAATTAAAACTGAATACCAGCCACCTAGATCTCTGTTCTCTCTCTTTAATTTCCAAGTTCAATTTTTTCCCCTCGGGATTTCTCATTATTCTTTTCTCTCCTACTTTGGCTAGAATAGCTTTTATTCACAGCTGTCTGTGATATGATATTGATGTTAGCTTTTCACTCCAGACTTGCTTTTCTAAAATATGCGTATACCAAGCATCCCATGGATTCAATGCACTGATAATGATATTATTATTTCTAATTAGTTGGGCAGGCAAAACAAGTAAGAACTTCACATGGTCAGTATGTTTTAATAATCGGTGGGATTTTAAAAGGCATTGCTGGAAAAATGACTCCAGTTTGAACACTTTAATACATAGGCCAATTCAGGAAATAAGTGTTATGCTTGAAAACACCAAAGTCAACAATAAGTTATTTCATTATCAGAAACCTAGATGTTCAACAAATTTCACTAAACAAAAAAGGCATCTCTGTAAGATGTTGAGATTAAGAGCCGAGTTGAAAAATATGGGAGAAAGGCCAACAAGCTGTTCACTTCTGAAAATAGGCTTATAACAGAAAAGATGACATGCTGAAATATGGTAAAGAAAATAGCACAAATAGGAAAACAGAAGAAAAAATACAGATTAATGACAAGAGTAAAAGTGGAACAAAGAGCACAGTAGATAGGAAAAGCAGCCTAAGAACTTAGTCCTCTTATATATACAAATAACACAAACCTGCCACACTGTGCAAATATAGAAAAAGACTAGTCAAGGAATCAGGCAAGTGATAATATCTGTTTAGTTGATATTTCCTTAGAGATAAAACCAGTTGTGAAGAATGTGGTGTGATACCATGGTCTAAACATTGAATACTTAGATTTGCTCTTGTTATGCAAGAAGTATTTTCTATCATTTCAGGTAAAGAGGGAATTGTCTACTGGAAAATACCACCTACAAATAGAATAGATATTTTCTACTGTACATTCAAACTCCTCTAAAATTTTTCCACTCACAGTAGGAATGCTTACCATACCAGATGTCATCAACTTATTTGTCATGGATATTATGCAGAAAACTGCATCTAAAGATTTCACAATGGCAGAATTTGACCTAAAGATAGGAAATTTTCAATTCTGTAGCTTTACTTTTACTTACTGGAAATCCACGAGATCCAGGCACACCAGGTTCTCCCTAAAAATAAAAATAGTTTCATTGTACTGACCTTTCATAACATGAATATGTAATCATGAAAACTGCATAAATATTGAAAGCATTAAAACACCCCATTATGGTGTTTTTATTTTTTTTTAATTTCCAACTTTTATTTTATGTTCAGGGGTACATGTACAGGATATGCAGGTTTGTTACATAGGTAAACAGGTACCATGGTGGTTTGCTGCACAGATCAACCCCATCACCCAGGTATTAAGCCCAGCATCCATTGGCTATTCTTCCTGATGCTCTCCCTCTACCCACCCTCTATTTTCTGACAGGTCCCTGTGTGTGTTGTTCCCCTCCATGTGTCCACGCATTCTTTTTATTCAGCTCCCACTTATAAGTGAGAACATGCAGTATTTGGTTTTCTGTTCTGCATTAGTTTGCTGAAAATAATGGCTTCCAGCTCCATCCATGTCCCTGCAAAGGACATGATCTTATTCCTTTTTACGGCTGCATAGTGTTCCACATCATAGTGTTTTTAAACACAATTATAGTTGAACAAGTGCATTTTAGATGCTTCATAACTTAATGTTAGTTGGCTTGCAAACACTACAATAAAAAATATACTTCAGCATTTTCGTACCAGCAATTAATACCAGATGGCTAACTTACTTTTTGTCCCTTTGGCCCAACAGAGCCAGGGGATCCATCAGGTCCTGTTAATCCCTAACAGAGCAAGACAATGATGTTAGAACTATCATAACATCCTTAGGCAAACCACTAAGTAGAAAACTTTCATTTTATTTATTAATCATCTACAGGATGGTTACCTACGCATGATACAAATATTTGTAACAAAATAACCTTACTATAGTCTTACTCAAAAGTAAAGATTAACACAAGGTCTGCCTGTTGTGGTTATTTCTTCTTGATAAGTTGTATCATATTCCTAACTTCTTGCTAATTGCATTGTTTATCACAGGGTTCAATAATTTAGTGTTTTTTGTCTCTGCTTTGAAAAAAAACTGCAACATAGCAATTACAATGCTGTAACAGCTAAGACTGGTAGGTCTTGGTTCTGTCATTTACTCAGGTTTATTTACCTCCTTTACTTCATTTATGAAACAAAAATACTATGTATCTCTCTACAGGACAAAAATCTCTGTCTACATTATGATAATGTCTTGGAAGTCAATACAACATTTCCTCAATAGGAATTAAACAGAAACAATCTCATTATTGCGTTATAGCCACTAACAGCCCCCTAGCCATCTTCTAGCAATGACAATTGCTTATCAAAGAATATTAATTCTTAAAGCAGAAACATTTGAAAGCATACATGTTTCTACATTATTTTTCTTAGTAAAAATAGCTATAATTAAGTATATACGTTCATGTATGCCACTCGGTATGTAAAATTTAAGCCTATTATTATAAATCACATTTATAATTATCATATTTGATACTAAAGCAGTTATTAAATACATATTCTAAACATTCTCATTTTCCCTACTAGTACTTACTTTATCATCATCCTCAACATAAAACATGTATTAAAGAATGATAATATCACGTGTATACAAGAATTTCCACATTTGGTAAAGATACATTTCTACTTTTAATTTTTTTCTTTGCTCTTTGACACTTTCAGATGCTGTCATTTACAATGTAATCTTGAAATTATACCTTCCTAAAGATAAACATGATATATATGTGTGCACATATACATACATGCCTATATAAGTATCTTATAAACCCTTTCTATTATCAAGATTTTGAAGAAGACCCGAACAATATTAATTGAGAGAGGGATCTCTTGAAAAATATGAAAGCCGTACTTAAAAATGGATGACCAAAATTCATATTTAGTCTGTCATGGTCCGAATAAACATCCATAAAATTTCTTCACGTAATTCATATAGAAAACTAGTTCACTGGCTACCATTTTTACATTTCTCTACATTAATTAATTTTCCTAACAATGTCACAGAGTGAATCAAAGCAAGTAGAAAAAAATGAGTTGAAAATGTTAATTACTGGAAATTTACCAAAGAAGAAAAATATTAAACACACACAAAAGAACTTCTGACAGACTGCCTTTGATTTTCAATAGCCCTAGTCTAATTACAACACTGTAATTTGGGAACAAACCTCAACATTATTAATTGCTAAGCACCTATGGTAATGAAATGTTTGCTTTGGCATTTCACAAACAAACCATACATCCAGGAGCGCTCTCTGGACGCACATATGGCATGTAAATTTTATAAACCTCTGGGTATATTTAACGAATTGAACCTCTAACTCTCAGTTACTGCATTAAACCCTCCAAAGACCAATTCTGGTCAACTTTCATACACACAATCAACTAACATTCTTCAACCTGTGACTGGAATAACTGACAAGATTGGAGGACAGTTACTATAAAGCAGAACCAAGTAAATAGTTGGATAACCTGGAAGCTGTCTTCAGGTTATTTCATATTAAAAATATCCTCCATAAGACATGCTAAACTATGTCAATCACTGGAAAGTTCTCTGAACTAAGTTGAAAATGGATTCTCGTGTCAGATGTTACAGTGACACACGTTATGAAATAACTATGCAGAAAACCATAAGCTTCATGAGGACAAGAATCACATGTCCATTACAGTCCTAACATGTTGCCCTGGCGTCTAACCACTCACGACATGATTACTGCATGCAATAAGTTTAAGGAGGCCTTCCAAGTGGAAGGATATTACACTTATTCCTCCACATCGTCTTTGTATTCAGCTCAAATCCTGATCCTACCACTTGGCAGCTGTGGAATCATGGGCAAGGTCCCTAACTGCACAGTGTTCTAGATGCTGTTCCTCATCGAGAAAAGATCCTACAAACAAACAAACCAAAATCTAGGTATTAACCATAGCACTGTATTTCCTGCCCTCATCACATTTCTTCGATGACTGAATATTTGCACCTACACTGATCTTTCAGAATAATTTCTTAATAACTCACAATTCTAGTTATAAAGTATTTGCCACAGATAATAGTTGCATACATTCAGAGAATACAAAGGACCTGTAACCTCTGCCTGTAAAAATTATCACAGTTTAGCTATAATTCTTATACTTTATTATAATTCCTCTTCTGCTTATCTCAAATAGATGGTATAAGAAAGAATAAAATACTGTTTTTAAAGGTTTCTCTGAGCATGTCACAACAAATAGTACATATAAAAATATCTCTATTAGGCCGGGCGTGGTGGCTCATGCCTGTAATCTCTGCACTTTGGGAGGCCAAATGACGTCAGGAGATCAAGACCATCCTGGCTAACATGGGGAAACCCCGTCTCTACTAAAAATACAAAAAAAAAAAAATTAGCCGGGCGTGGTGGCGGGCACCTGTAGTCCCAGCTACTTGGGAGGCTAAGGCAGGAGAATGGCGTGAACCCAGGAGGCGGAAGTTGCAGTGAGCCAAGATTGCGCCACTCCACTTCAGCCTAGGCGACAGAGCGAGACTCCATCTCAATCAATCAATCAATAAAATCTCTATTAATATAATTGCTGACAACAGCACAGTTGTCCTAAGGTTAGAACCAAGTTCTGTCTTATCTAATTTTATCTGTCCATAAGCCACAAAAAAAAAAAAAAAAATCAACTTAACCTGAAGAAAGGGCAGATTTGAGTTGAAATACACAGACCATACACATAACACATACATAATTTTCAAAATCCAGTTTGCAATAAGACCTCCTAATTCTTATTTCAAAGAAATAAAAAAGAAAACATTACCAGTAGCAGAAAAAAGTGCCTTCATATGAATGTTCATACAGACAAACTTCTATATATGATAAGATTGAAGCTGACTGTGTTCTAAACTTCATGTTACTGTTTGGCAGAGAATACCAGTCCTCAATGGAGATTTCCTTCCAGCATTCTGACAGCTCAGCTGGTAGGACTCAAGGCATACTTCTACAAGCATGACTGCTATGATTCATTTACATTTTCTGCCAAAAATCCATTCAACATAGGATAATGAACACTGAACAGGGTTCCTTTCTGATCCTTTCAACCATCATCCAATTAACCATTTTTTAACATTATCAAAAAATAAGCCTTGTAATGACCCAAAGAGCAGAAGACGAAATGATTCGAGGTTTAAAGTCCTACCAGCACACTCAGGTTCATTTACTAAGAAAGGACTGTTGAAGGTCTGCTACTTACTTAGATCCCCTAAGACCAAGGAAAAACACATAGCAAATTCTGATCCAGTTACTGTGTTTCACTATTCTCAAAGATGTCCATTCTCAATTTAGAATAAAAGATTTTTTTAATGTCAAATCAATCAAAGAGTGAAATAAGAAAACTTTTCACTTCCAGATGTCTCATGTGGCTTCAATTCAAAAGTCAGGGAATATAAAACATACCAATATGTATAAATAATTATAAAATATCAATTACAAATGGCTGTTATTATCCATGTCATTCTTCTTGATCAGTGACTTAGGTACTAAAAATTCACTATCACTTTTCCTCTCTATTCTTGCTATTCTCTCTCATCTATTAAGAACGTCACTTGTATTTGCATGAGGCAGAATTGCCTGAGGAGTCTAAAAATCAAGACATCTGGACTATTTTGCTATCTTAGCTACTAAATAACTCTAGTTCTCTGAGGAAGCCACTTGTCTTCATAATTATTCAGTTTCCTTATCTATGGAAAGTAATATTAGACCAATCTACTTTCCAGGTTATTGTGGGTTAAGAGAAATATTTGTGGCAGTGCTTGAGGAAAAAGTTCATGTAAATGCAAATAGTACAGTTAATTTTTCCCTGAGATCTAGAAAATGCCTAAAATACTGGCACATACATGGATTTCCTTTTTCCTCCCTTTTTCTCTCTTTCTCTTTTGCTTTCCTCTCCTGTCTCAGCAGACTAAATGGGCTCATCATTTTCTCCCTGAGGTCAAAGTTCAATAATTTAAGACAGCTTATTCTTTTATGTCTTTCAATATTTGAAATCTGGTTTGTGCTGCACTGTGGGTCTGCAAATACAGACAAAGAAAAAGTTACTTGAAATTGTTTTCTATGTTGTACTTCTAAAAATTTCACAACACTTTCATTTGTTTATCCAAAATTTCTGTTAGAGTGGGGAAATTACTTTATAAGCAAAACCAAGGATTGTCTTTATGACACCATGGTATAAGGTAAAGAGAAGAATTTGTTGAGCAAGCTACAAAACCACTACTGAATTGGGGGACAGATAAGTCTAACTTTCTGTCTGACGTTATATTGCACCTTAATAGCAAGACAAGAATTCAGATGACCCATTTACGCTTCAATTACCAAAATAAATTTTTGAAATACAAAATAAATATTTTATTTACCAAAATAATTTTTTTAATTTAGTCAGAAATTTTCTTTTCATCCAAGACTAAAGGCTGATTGAAATTTCAAAGGAATATAGAAATAAATTCAAGCTACATTAGGCTACCAGCTTGTTCAGTAGCCTTGCATTTATCAGACTCTTTTTATTATGGTATGACAATTTCAAGTAATTATCAATGTTCTAAAGAGTTTGACTGCCAACAAGTTATATTATTTCAGTTCATATTACATTATACAAACACTCCTTTGAGATATAGTTTTTACTATCCAAATATTAGTCCTTGGGTGCCTCCTGTACTGCTCATTTGCATACACAGAAAGTTCAAACTAGGGGCTTTGAAATGTAAACCAAGATCCATTTCCTAAAATACTATGTGGTGAAACTCTGTCTCTACTAAAAATACAAAAATTAGCTGGGCATGGTGGAGGGCACCTGTAATCCCAGCTACCATTGCACTCCAGCTTGGGCGACAAGAGCAAAACTTCGTCTCAAAAAAAAAAAAACACTAAATAGTATAGACACAGTATAAACAGACACCTTCATTATGGGAATCCTGACAAAGAAAGCATACCTTAATAACAGTAAAAATCCAGTTATTTATTTTTCTTTCAAAATGAAGGATCTGTCTTAAACTGTAGTCAAAAATTCTTGGAAATCATAATTATAGGTTTTCGGGTGCTTTCTTTCACTTGGAAAAGTCTTTAGTTTTTGGAAAACACATAAAGTGGTAACTTGGAGAGTAACTTGAGTGATGCACCATGGTGCTCTCTAAGAACAGATGCCATTTCTTACTTCATTTTGTATTCCAGGGACAAACTCAAGGACTGGTCTGTAGTGGGTCCTCATTACACATTGTTAGAATGCATGGAAAGAGGCTGAGAATCCTGAAGTCATTTGACTGTGAAGAAGTGTTATTTAGTGTTAGGTTTACCGTATAACTCAGCATTTGATGGAGATGTGGGTAAACTGGAGAAAGCTTGCTAGTTCCATGCAGTCCTAGCCAGCTCATTTCTGCCAGTAATGCCAGCCAGGAAAACTCCATGGAAAGAGGAAAAGCTAGTTTTGAATTTCTAAATTCAAAACTAGTTGTTTTTTTTTTTTTTTTTAGTTTTTTATCTGATGATACGTGTTTTCCTGCCGGCCCCATCCCCCCGCACATCCCCACTCACTTCAAGTGCATCTTTCTTTTTCACATTCCTTGGGATTTAGGGGTGCTCTGGTCCTTTGCCTACCTGAAGGCTCTTTTCCTAAATTAATGCAGGGAGTGCCAATGAAAGAGCAAGGGCAAAGGCTAGCTTCCAGGAGCCTGCCAGTGGACTCACAGCAGGTAAGCCGAGGCCAGTACAATTTACTGCCATCCATACCCGCTCTGCCCACAGTGGGGCTGAGAGTTCACAATGTGCACTGTGAGGTCACGGTTAGAGACAGGAAGCCGGTATCCGCTGCTGTTTTCTAAGAGGAGGAAATGCCAACGCCTCCTAGAGAGAGGTATCCTCACTTTCACAAGTGCTTTTGCAAAAGCTGCCAGCTCCTGGATCAGTCAGGCGCTGGCAGGAGGCCAAGTTTAGAGCCACAGCGCATTCTCTCTCTCTCTCTCTCTCTCTCTCTCTCTCACACACACACACACACACACACACACACACACACACACTTATGCATACCCACCACACATCCCAGGCTGGGTGCCCTCCCAGCACTCGCCTACTCACATCAGCGCCAGGTGTGCCAGGCTTGCCTGGAGCTCCTGGCTTTCCCGGTTCACCTGCAGGACCCTGAGCAGAGGGAGAGGGGCGTGGGTGCAGGAGAGAAAAAAGGTGCAAAGTTGAGACCCTTCAGACAAAGGAGGCTGCAAAACACTTCTAAAGGAAGGAAGTGGAGCGCCATTTGCTCCACTCAACTTACCGGGGGGCCCAGGGGACCCTTAGGACCTCGGTCACCCTGGAGGGGTAAGAGAAAAAGAGAGAGCTGTCTATGAGCAGGATAGGCTGGGGACCCCACGGGGACAATCCCAGGAGAGCTCACTACACGGATGGGGATGGTGTAAGGGTCAAACGTGGAGGTTCATGACCAACAGGGACACCTCTCCCTCCAAAAATCCCCGGGCTCCTAGGATTCAACCCCCAACTCTTGCCCATGTCCGATCCTGCCTTTAAGTGGGGTGGCAGGAAGGGGAGACCCTGGTCCTCTCTAAAAACCCACAGGAGCCCTGGGAAAAGAATAGGAAAGGGCAGGACCGGGGAACAGAGGTGGCCTGGAGATAGAAACTTACGTCGATGCCGTCTATGCCCGGAACTCCAGGGGGGCCCGGAGGCCCTGGAGGACCCTGCTCGCCCGGGGGACCTCTCTGGCAAAAATAGCAGACATAGGTTAGTGGAGCACATCGGGCAACAGGGAGCAACTGAGCGCGGTGCCCTGAAGCCCCCGCCTCCGTCGGGTAAAAGATATCTTCCAGAGGAGGCCGGGTTTTTGAAACCCAACACCAAAATGTCTCAGATCTCCAAGCAAGCGCAGCTTTGGTCTCCGCCATACTCCAACGAGCTAAACTGTGGAGCTAGAGCAGGATTGACGCCCTCAAGGTTGGGGGAGGCTTCACTGGATCTCACCTCTGCAGAGTGCATGAAACCCAGGAAGAGTTGTGGAAAAGGGAGGGTCTAATGCCTTTTTATCCTCAAAAGGATTCAAAAATGAAAATGGAGCTCATTCGATACTTCGATTTATCAGTCATTGCAGGTCAGTGTTTTGGCCAGAATGGAACAGCCAAGAACAGAGACTCTACACCAGGATCTTTGTCCAGTAGAATGGGGAGGTGGGGGGTATGCTTGAGGAAAAGATTTGGGAGGATTAGGGCAGGGCAGCATTGAGACCAGTGCCTGGTCTCATTTCAGTTTTACCTGCAGTGACACCCCCTCAGTTCCTTGAATTAGGTCTTTGCATCTCGCTTCAAAATTACACCAAATTTCAGACTGACCCTAGGACGTGATCCCTTTTATCGCTTGCAAACAGCTACGTTTCGATGGTGCTAGAAGGTATACTGGCGTCTGAAATAGCATAAACCTGTTGCTTAGGGAATGTGGGGCTTTTTTTTTAACCCTTCTGAATTAAAAAAAAGAAAAAGAAGAAAGACTCTTTCATCAAGGAAAACTTTGTTTTTCTAAACTCCAACGACCAAACAAACAGGTTACAATGGAGTCTTTGTAAGTGAAACCTCAAACCTCAGCTGGGCTTATGCGCCCCCGCCAGGTCCTCCCCCGCGCAGGAGGCGGGAGGCGCTGCAGGCTTTGGGAAACTGCTGAAACGCTGATGGCAGCCAGGGCCACCCGGTTCCATCCTGGAGCCGCCTGCACCGCTAGCAGGACTCGGGGTTTAGCGCGGCTACCGTGGGCTGGAGGAGCGGGAGAGGGAGCCTGCCTGGATTCCCGCCTTTTCCAGCAAGGCCTGCTCTTGACAGTGACCAGGAGGTGGGGCGGGGGAGGGGTGAGGTGGGGGAAGTAAGAAGCAATGACAGGCTAAGAATTAAACCTCGGTCTCGAGTCACCTATTACCTTCAGCGCCAGAACCTGCAGAGGGGAGGATCCAGGTGGGGGAGGAGCCCCCTTCCTAGACCAGGGGTCATCTAGGGCTCTGGACTTCGATAGGACTCGCAGCAGGTGCTCGAGGCTGGAGGAAGCGCGGGTCTAAGAGCCCTGGGGATGCTCCGCGCCTTCCTCATAGCTCCCCCGACCGCTGCGCCCCCACCTGTCCTCGTGTGCGCTTGAAAAATGCAAACACTTCCTGTCCCCAACTTACCTCGTCGGTGGTCTGGCTGGGCTGGAGAAGAAAAGATGGAGAGAAAGTGAGAAAAGCACCCCTCAAACTCACTCGCAACTTACTTGAGCCGCGCACAAGCAGAGCCCTGACAGCAGTAGCCCCAGTGCCCCGCGGTCCCGCGCAGTCCTGGCCATGCCCGCCGCCCTCCGCTAATCCCTTGGCCCGGCTCTGCAGTCTGCTTCCCCTCTAGGCTTCCAGACCCGCCATTAGCATAGGTGGCACTTCGTCCCTGCACGAAAAGCACCCCCGGGAGTAGCGGTTGCCAAGGTGTACAGGCCCGGGAGGCGCACGTTCCCCCTGTTTATGAATGGCCCCGGAGAGGGTCCTGGGATTGGAGGAGAGCTAGGGGGCAGGGGAGGACGGATAGAATGACAACAGTCGCCCTTAACCCCTTCCCTGCCGCCGCACAGGCAAGGCCTGAACACGCAGCTCCGCCTCCATCCCATCCACCCCAGTGCAGCTTCTTGGTGTCCTCGGAGCCTTCCCGGGTGGCCTATGCCAGTGTTTCCCAGTAGACCTCAAGTGGTCTTGGATATGTTTGAGAGTGAGGGAGGAGGGTCCATAAGCTGCCAAAGGGAGAACCACACACCCGCAGGTGGTTTCTACCTGCCAGGCTGCAGGTGGTTTCTATTCACCAGGTCGAAAGTATGACCTGTGCTTCCCTAATATTTCTCTAGTCAGTACAGCAAAGCACAGGCTCACTTAGGGAAAGAGAGTGGGGAGGAGGGCTGCTGGGGAGATGGCAAGATAGGAAAGTGGTGAGCTAGAGAGGGTTGAGCTGGGTAGAAGTGGCCTTTGTAGGTAGTCAGGGGACTCACCGTTATTCTGGCTGGCAGCTCATGGCAAGTTTCTCTCCTGGGCCGCAGGGGGTCACAATGGATCAGCATCCATTGAAGTTCAAACTGGAGAAAGGTAGTAGACAGTCAGGTAAGGTTTTCTGGATGACTGAAGCTGGTCATTCAAGAGAGAGATAAGTTTGTACCTGCGGTCTAATTGTTAAATAATTGGAAATCAACTAGAACTAGTTGAGCACACTGGACCAGGACTCTTGCTTTTCCTTGAATATGAGTTTTCTAATGAAAATGGGTTGGAAGCCTTCCACAAGTTTCTCTGATTATTAGGTATAGATGTCTTTAGCTTTGAATTATTTCAGCATACCCCTAGCCTGGAAATAGACCAACAGCACTGACTTTCTATTTCTGCTCTGATGACAATCTCAAGAAGTAGATTCTATTAAAATGAGATTCAGAGAGAACAGAAACTGTCCAAGTCGCAAACCAGTAAGTGTCAGAGTCTGGGTTGAAACCCAGCGCTATTGAACTCTACAGGGAATATATGCTCTAAGATTTTAGACAGGAGCTTAAAGACAGACAGAAAAAAAAAAAAGTGGCAATCAGAAGGACAAGTAGAAGAAAAAAGATCTAGTCTTGGGAAAAATTTGCACACTGGAGAAGACACTCTCCATGGAGTGATCACAGCTTAAAATGGAAATTTAAGGACTGAAGATGAAGGTAGAGAGAAGGAAATATAAGACTCAGGAGAAAAAGATTTAAAATATTTAATTTTATATAATCTTATTCATTGGTTGAAGAGATGTAAATTTCTAGACACTTGAAATCCAAATGTGTCCTGATAACTTCTTACATTGTTAGCAGGTGTTACAGGATAAAAAAGAGGGTAACAGGAAACAGAGCTAGGAAAGTGTTGCCAGGTCTGAATCTGAAAAAATCCTCAGGTAACAAGACAAAAAAATTAAAATGTCATATCCCATAGGAAGCCTATAGCCATGCACCATGCTGGCATCTCTTAATTAAGGAGCTTTCTGGCTAGGCATTTCAAATTGGATCAATATTTCTTTGTCATTGATGTTATCAAATGTCTGGGTAACCGTCCAGGCCCTAAATCTAAGCATTACTTCTTTTCTTTCGTGCAGCAGAGATTTCCATGTCATCCCACCTGCCAAACAGATTCTAGAGCTCCTAAATCTAGAGTGAAATTACATGCTTTTTGTTCACTGTTTTGGAATCATCCAGAGTTGAGATCACTGGACAGAAGATCAAAATTGGAGAGACAATGAAGAATGAAGTCTTTCCTTCCTATCCACAGAGGAAGGGAAAGATTAACAAAAGGAAGTTTTGGCTAACCAGAAAACTTATACATTTTGTTTAGATAGTTCATTAAAGTTATTTATTGCAAATGTGAAGTAATTCATTAAACTGTTTTCTCAAATATGTAATTCTCTCTGGATAAACTGGTATACCTGTTTAAATATGCGAGCTGCAATTGTGGCACAGGATAATGAGGAAATGAAATGTAATTCATCTGTGCATACAGGCTGGGTTGTTCAGAGTGCCACATAGATCAAGAGTTTCTGAACACATCTGTGCATCCACATAAACACCACCTACGCACTAATAATCATCTATACAACAACCATTTTTTGGCAGGAAATATGAATTCCAATTTGCATGCTAATTATTTTGAAGGAAGATTGGCAGAGTACCTTGGTAAAAGTCACTTTCGTTATACATGTAAAATGCTGATTTTCACACATTTCTCATTTTCGTACCTGGAATCATTCTTCCCTTTGAATAATTTAGTCCTTTTGGCTGGTGTGAGTGCAGTGGTGTTTACAACTAATTTAGTCCTTTAGTCAACATTTGTGATGTCACAATAGAAGTCAAACACCAAGGAAACATTCTAGTGAAACCAAATATATTCCCCTCTCCACACTGGGTTTATAATTTGCAGGACAAGAAAAATACAAGTAAATAAATAAATAAGTTTGTTTTAAATCTACTAAACAGAACATAAAATGCCCTAGCAAAAGCCATCCTTCTCAACATAAAACGTATTCAACTATTTTCTTTTTTTTTTTTTTTAAGACGAAGTCTTGCTCTGTCACCAGGTTGGAGTGCAGTGGTGCAATCTTGGCTCCCTACAACCTCCACCTCCTGGGTTCAGGCGATTCTTCTGCCTCAGCCTCCTGAGTAGCTGGGACTACAGGAGCATGCCACCACACCCAGCTATTTTTGTATTTTTAGTAGAGACAGGATTTCACCATGTTGGCCAGGATGGACTCGATCTCTTGACATCTTGATCCACCCGCCGTGGCCTCCCAAAGTGCTGGGATTATAGGTGTGAGCCACCACATCTGGCCTATTCAATTATTTTCTATAGGACAATGTAAAGGTATAATTCAATCCTCAAGGTTACAATAATGGTCAGCTGACAACACATTTAAGCAAGGAATTTTGGCCCCAACTCTCTGTTCTTTTACCATGGTTAATGATTTCTACTTATTTTGCCAGGTTGTTAAGAAAGATTAATAAGGTATTTAAGCCCTTCATAAGAACTAAACAAAAACTAACTGCAGACAACTATCTTTTCCTCCTGAGAGAAAATGCTAATGACTATGAAACTTGGCTCAATGTTAATGAGATTGGCACAAGGTTTGATTTTTGCAGACTGAATTATGATTAAATTTTACAACTATAAAACACCAAAAAAACTAGCTCTTTAATAGGACAGATGTTTCATTAAGCTTTTGTCTTCAGTGACAACAAAGATTTAAAGGAACACTTGTATTCTCAGATCTCATCTTTCCTTTCAGTTTATGACCAAACGTTTGTTAATACCATCATAAAAGACCTCCTCCAAGTGAAGCTTCCTGATTACTGAGCAGGAGGCTCTCAGCTGCCTCAAAATTAGAAAATTTCCTAATTATATGTAGACTAAACCACGCTGTTCCAGACATAGTGCTAGGGATGTAGGCAGCACTCATATTTAACTCAACACTGGATCATACCAAAGACTACAGCAGAATCGTGAAAGGAGAAAGCAGTAGACTTGGAGTTAGCAGACCTGAGGCATGCTTATTTATTTATTCAACATATTTTCATATAACACATTCATGTGCTTTGGGATAGACACCATGAAAGACACAAAAATGTCTAGCATGTAAGGCAGTATCTAAGCATAAAATGTTTTGATGATAAATACTATAGCAGTGGAGATGACAGAAGTATTTTTCTGGCTCAGGTCATCAATGAAGGGATCATATAACATGTGCATATATGTGCATGCACATATATGAGTGGGGCCCTGAAGCCCCACTTCTGTTATTATAAGCAGAAACACGGAGGGTAAAGATCAGGGTTTACATAGAGGGGTTACAACAAGTCCAAGGGTACGAAGTGGTATATAGAGAAGAGATCAAATTTGCTAGGGTAGAATAGACATCAGATTTTTTTTTCACCTTGACTTCAGGGCTAAGGAATTTAAATATTATTTGGTAGATTATTATTAAATTGTCATTAAAAGATTTTTTTTTGCAAAAGATAGGGATAGGGAGAGCTTCCTTGATTTAGAAGGGCGTTTTGAGGAAATTCATTTGGTCATCAATGCCTAATCCTTTGAGGCAGAAGGAGGCTACTGCAGTAAAGCAACAAGAAGTGTTACACTCTGAGCTATGATGAGGCATCCTGAGTTATCTGTCAGATAAAAAAAAAATCCTCCCCACATTTTACATACCCCTTCAGCTGCCATCCTCAGTTCCTCTTTATGCAAAATTCAAAACAGATGTCTATAACTATTGTCTCCAATTCTTCTCATTTTCTCTTGAATCCATTCCAATTGGGCTTTCACTCCCAACACTCCAATGGGTCTTTTCTCAAGATCACTCTCTTTGATTTCTAAATCCAATGGTCAACTATTTGACATATCTACAGCATATGAGTCAGTTTATTATTCTATCCTTTTTGAAATACTATTTTCCCTTGACTTTCAGGGCACCACAATCTCCTGGTCCTCTCCTGTATTACTGATTGCTCCTTCTTACTCTCTTTTGACAAATGTCCCTCATCTCAGCAATCTCTAAATGTTTTCATTTAGAGATATTTCAGGACTCAGTTCTTGGACTTCTCTATTACACTTGTCTCTTGGTGATTTCCTGACTTTAAATACCATATGTATGTTGACAATTCCCAGAGTTCTATTCCCAGATGAACCTATGTGTTGAACTTCGAAAGCACACATCTGCCTACTTACCAACTTCATCCAGATGTCTAGTAATGATCAAACTAACTCCAATATCCAAACTGACTCCTGATATTCTCCCTGACACCTGCTCTTCCCACAGCCTTTCTCATGACAGTAAATGGCACGTCTATACTTCCAATTACTCATGCCAAAAGTATTGGTGTAATCCTTGATTCCTCTTTTTCTCTCATACCCCAAATCCTGTTTTCTTTACTTCAAAATATATTAGGTTTGTATCACTTTGCCTCACCTCCACCTCTACCACCCTGGTCTAAACCAAGGCTGTCTCTGCCTGAATTATTGCAGTGGCTCTTAAGTAGCCCTTGCTCCTACACACTTATGTCCTTCTCTCCCTTCTCCTACAATATATTATCAAACTAGCAGCCAAGGAGATCCTTTTAAAAGATGAGAACATGTTGCTTACCTATTCAAAACCAGCTGGTAGCCACCCATCTCACACAGTGTGAAAGCCAAAGTACTAACACAATTTCTCAACCACATCTCCACTATATTACCTCTCCAGCCTCAATACCTCCTTTCTCAGTCTCATTCCAGCCACACTGGCTGCCAGGGAGTTCTCAGACATCACACACCTACACCAGACCCTTTTCCACTCACTGTTCTCTTTTCCTGGAATCCTCCTCCCCCAGATATCTGGATGCTAATTCTCTCAACTCCTTCAGGTTTCTGCCAAAATATTTTCCTCTCAATGAGGCCCTTCACTCAAGGCACTCCAATATCCTGCTTCATTTTTCCCCATAGCATTTATGACCACCTGGCATACTCTACATATACTCATGTATTTATAGTGTCTGTCTCCTCTCCCCAGAATGCAAGCGACATTGGAGCATTAATTTCGTCTGCTTTCACCACCACCTAAAATAAGGCCTATAACTTAGCAGATGTTTAATAAATAGTTACTGAATATTAATGAATGAGTACATAGAGATGGATAAGAAATATAGTGAAGAAACAATTGATAGTATTTGCCTTTCTGGTTTGATCATGATTTGTGGCATTTCCCTTCCTCTGTCTGTGTTCTAGTTTCTTCATGATAAACTGAGAGGTTGGGATTAGATGCAAAGTTTCCTCCAGCTCTGAAAGCCTATGATTCTACTGACACCACGTTGTAACCAAACAAGCTAACCAAGCAGAGATTAACATGAACAAAGATTTCTTTATGGTCTTAGCCCATGTACATTTTTTATAGAAATAAAAAAACTAATAGCACACTGATTTTTTTTATTGCAACACTATGGGCACAGTTGAGGTCAATAAAAAAATTCAGTGTTTTTAGCTTTCTGTTAAAAGCAAGTTTGATCATTATTCAGTTTTTATTCTAGCTATCCACAGCCCCTACTTCCAACCATGGCTTCTACCGTGTCACCAGCTCCAGTTCTGTGTTTCCTCATTTCATTGCCACCTAGTGGAAAACCCAGCTGAGGTTGTTAATATGGTCTACAATGCAGCAGGCTGAGTTTCATCTCCAAAATATAAGATAAAATTGTTTTGACAGCACTCAAAAATGTTTTAATTAAATCAAAGTTTTATAAAAATATTTCCTATCGATATGTATAGAAAATATTGCCATTTTTTCTTTTTAATTTAATTTTTACTTCCAACTGAAAGAGTATTTGTAAAAGATGTACTTGTCAAAAACAGCTTAATAAGCAAACTTAATAGTTTCATGCATAATAGATAGTATGCATTTCCTAAATTACTAAAAACACAACTTTCCAATAGTATTTCTCAAATATCAGAAATAATATTAATCACAACTTCACAATTTATTTTTCCCATGTTATAATTCATGAAACTTATATTGTTTTTACATGTGGAAGTTAGTGTGATTCAATTCTGTGGATGGAGAAAAGTACATATAGCTTTTCCAACAACAGTTTTGCCAGCTCTCCTCTGAATCTAATGAAAATAAACACAGAGCAACACATTTGATAATATACTTTTTAAAGCAGTGAGTCTGTCCAATTAATCACATTCCATGTTGGCTTCTTTGGAATATGCACAGGTAAAAAAAAAAATGGTTTGAGCCATATGTTTATTAAGCCACATAAACTTTTATCCTCCCTCAAACAAGCCCAGACTCCCAGCATATATCTCTGAAAAGGGAGAAAGGCCAACTTTGTTTTCTAATAGAGCTGTACCAAATAATTCTCCTAGGCTATCATGTTGACAACAAACAATAAAGAACCTGTCATAAAATAACATGTTTTCATGGTAGGCTGCCAGGAAACCAAGCTTTGCAGTGGGATAAATGGCACCATCCGAAAATATTGGCACAAAGGAGAATAA
Source organism: Colobus angolensis palliatus (assembly GCF_000951035.1). Classification (NCBI taxonomy): domain Eukaryota; kingdom Metazoa; phylum Chordata; class Mammalia; order Primates; family Cercopithecidae; genus Colobus; species Colobus angolensis. Next base: position 2,240,271 of record NW_012117722.1, on the reverse strand, counting down.
AATATATGGGATTTATTGTTTTAAAATCAAACTAACAATGTATTACAGCAGTGCATTGGGAAAAAATATAAAATGCTCTGAGCCCACTAAATAACCATGAATGATGAGAAGATGTTTGAGATGTAGACCACGTGAACAGCTATATCACAAGCTTATGAAAACCTTTTGAAATTGGCTTTCTTTTTCAACTTAGAAAAGAAGGGGACAAAAGATAGGATAGGCAGGGGGAAAATAGCAAACAAGTACCATACAAGTGACTCTTTTAGCATCAGTGATCTATCAGATGTTTTCAATTGCATTTTTTATTATGAAGTTCCTAGGGCTACTTTTTGACATCTGATAATCCCTTTAGAAGGAATATTTTGCTTTTGATTTATTTACTAAAGAAAAGCAAGGGTTGACTCTGAAAAAAATTATTCAATTAATGTAGAGTGTCAAAGATTAGAATGAATTCAATTCCATAAAGGAAAATGTAAAACTACACTTTTTCTTATTGTTTTTATGGTATTTTTGTGCTATTTCATTTTAATTTAAAATTTTGAACACAGTAATATTGAATATTTGTGTCTCCAAGTTGAGAGAATGGTGACCTATCAGTACAGTTCTTCTACCTCTCAGAATATGTACATACCACTACCCATCACTCTCTAAGTCCTCTAAGGGACAGGTAGTCATTGTTCATCTTCAGCAATTGTCAGCAACTTCAGATTTCAACCAAATTGGTGAGAAGTCTAAGAAAATAGGCCATAAAATTAAAACAAGGGGCTAAGGACAACTCATGGACACACAGGCTTTGTCTGTGGGCTTCTATGAGTGTTTGACTACCTTCAGTTTTGAAAAATAAGGAACAATGTGGGAACACTAACAAACCTTGAAAACGGAAGAACTGATACACGTGGGAATTTCCAAACGAGTGTCCGTCTGTCTGGGGCATTGTACCTGGATGATGTTTTCATCACCAGGACTCCTTTCAGACATCAAATCCCTTAGGAAACATCCCTGGCCCCCACTGTCATGCCTCCCTGCTTTTATCTGAGTGAGGAGATTTTTTTCTGTGTGTTTCTTGGTATGCAGCACTAGCCACTATCATGGTACTTATCATGCTATATTGTGATGATCCTTTACTTGTCTCAACTCCTTATTCTCAATAGACTGAAGAAAAAGTCTGTGATTTAATTCTCTTTGTATACCCAATATTTACACACTCAATGAAAGTTTACTATGTAAATAAGCAAGCTGGATTAAAGTCTGAGGACATGTTTTATACTGTATAAATTTCCCACTTTTTAAAAATTTATTTGGTTTTTCCTGCAAAGTAAATTCTAAACGCAAATCACAAATGCCTTTCAAAGTAAGAAAAATGAGATTCTTTATAAGGAAAAATATGTGGTTGCAGGCATTTTTCTTTATCCCAAAGGAAAGCTAGTTGGCATAGCAGAAGATAAGGTAGATTAGAAATATTGTGCCTAACACTATTTCTTACAAGTTAATAGATCTGTGTGAGTTCACTTCCTCAGCTAAGAAATGAAGATAATGCTATCTGTACTTTCTATCTTACAAGGTTGTTGCAAGAATCAAATAAGTTAATGGGAATAAAAGCATTTTGTTCTAATTCTTTATCTTATATAAAATGAAGTTTGAGAAATACATTTTGGTGAGAAGTTTGAGCTTCACATTATCACTTCCAGTTGTTAAATGTGGACAGGATTGTTTTGGTTTATAACGTTGATCCAGTTTAGCTGCCATTGTCACTGTCACACTTCTGCCATCATCAGCCAGTATGGAATGTTAATGGGCTGTTAGGCTCAAGTCTTTTTTGTGTTTCCTGATAAGGGAGTCAGAATTCAGTCTGAAGGAAGATACTTGTACATGCCTATTTCAAGTATTTTTTAACATTGGCTATGGTATACTGGTTTAGAAAAGCTTCTTGGAGGACCAGAAGCTCAATGTAAAGCCAGCTGCCAGGTTTCTGGTTGCACTCCTGCATGTGGTAGACTAAAATAGAAAGTAATTGGTACTAACTGGTCTCCATTGTGATGAACGAATAGAGTTGGAAGAAAAATCTACAATCAGCTCTGACTTATTGGCAAGGCTATAGGATAATGAAGTAATAGTGAGACCTCAGTTTACTGCTCTGGCAATAAGACAATTTAATAGCATCTTAGCTCACAGAATTTAGTGTTATAAAGACTTAAGTTTCTTTAATCCCATGAATAAATAAATAAATGTTTAAAATACTTGATTGATGTTTGTAATAGTGAGGAGGTAACTTAAGTATCTTCCCCTTCACCCATGGCCCGGAAATGAACAGCTACTTGCAGAAATTCAGTGTTGTCTGAGAACCTTTCCAATGTCATTGCAAAGATCTTGCTGCACAGAATTTCAAGATGGCACAACAGTAGTCCAATCGGCTTTCTAACCCAGCCACTTGAGGTATGATAACTCATTAAATGAAGAAATACTTTCTCAAGAGTCTACAAGCCAGAGAAGTAATATGGCAGTTACAAATTGTTTCCTGTCCATCACAGAATATAGAAATTTCACACTACCCTTCACACTAATCACAATTCTTCCCTTGAAAACAAGTTATTTGAACAATTCCATTACTGAGATCCCTGATAACCTTTTATTCTTTGGAGACGTGCACAGAAACAATTTGAAATCATTGTATCACCCTGCTATACTCCATGATATGGGTTTTGTGACTAGAATTTAACAGCTCCATGCTAGTATGAGAGAAAGAGAGGTTGGCATCAATGGTTTATGTATTGAGCTCTAAATTCCTTTGTTTTCTTCAAAAGAACACTTGTCTTGTAAGATACATTTTCTAAATTCCTATCATAATATTATAAAACATCCTTTTAAAGCATTGCTCAGTTAAAGTATAACAATTCAAAATGATAGAACTATCTGGTACTAGTTGACACAATTATTGTGTCAACATATAATTCCTTACATTTATATCTGGGGATCTCTGCAGCAAAATCATGAACAGAGCTCTAAAATCCTTCACTTCTACCACACATCATGCAAGACCCACTTCTAAATAAATCCATATCATGCATCTATATAACTTGCATTCTTGTTGACCAGACATCTTATGGCTTTCTACCCTCATCTCTCACCACTCTGAAGATGGTATCTCACCCTCCTCTCTCGCTCTCTCTCCCTCTCTCTCTCTCTCTCACACACACACACACTTTTTCATATATATATATCATCCAAATCAGTGAGTCCCTAGGCCTTTGAATGTGGTCTACTTATTCTCTTTTTCCCTTAATGGTGTTTCCCTCAGCTAGAATGTACTTTCTCCTCCCTTTTTGCCAATCCAAATCCTTTCATTTCAAAGTTCATTGCTTCCAAGAAGCATAGGATTCTTGACTAACTGAATCTGTCACCCACCTCAACTTTACTTTGAAGATTCTCATTAGTTATGTGTAAACAATATGTGCCACATTAGTATGGCTTTCTTTCTAAGTTGCTTCAGAAAGACTCTGGGTGCACTAGGTGGGCATGTAACACTTTCCAGCTTTAAGCTCCCCGAGACCAGAAGCTATCTACCTAACTTCCTCTGATTCCAAATTCAATCCAGGACAGGCTACACTCAGCTGATTATCAAAGATGCTTGAGATATTCATTTTTACCAATCTAGTTTTGCTTTAATCTGCCATAGTGTGTGGTTTTATACTTACTGGAACAGAAACTTGAGGATTATCTGCAAGTTTTCCCAGCACGGCAAAGCCATCGGTGTCAATTGGGCCTCTTGGCTTTATAGGTAAAGATTCAATCCTGTTGCAGTCAACAAAAAGAGTAGCACTACTCCTCTCCACGCCAATCATGATCTTATGCCACTGGGAATCAAACAAGGAGGGCAAATTCGAAAAAGCTGCTGTTTGGAGACTTCCATCCAGTCCCTTGTATGAAAATGCAACAGATTGTGTTTGGCCATTAATCTTTATGCCAACTTGTTCCTTCCCAGAGGAATCCTGAATCTGCCAAATGTTCCAGTTCTTTTTGAGTGTGCTTCCAGTCATTCGAAACGTCGTCAAGAAGGAGTATTCTTCAGGCAGTCCACTGGGATATAAATTCCTGAGTAAAATTTTTAAATGGTAAATATGAATCTTGTTTCCTGTACCCATATGTATTTACCATATTCCCTTTTGAGGCTATTTTAGATGCCAGACCTACCAAAAGGCTGCAGCGTAAAAAACTATGTACCGTTTGTTCTTTCATGACTGTTCATAAAGACCTTTACAGAAGTTCAATGGTTCGTGTGCATTCATGGTCCATCTTAAAATACACATTTTGAAAACACTCTCCCTCATGGCTAAGGAAGGTTCCCAATGCCACATAATCCCAACAATATTACTATTTATACTACCCAAAGAGCTACTGTTCAGCAATTTCATCTCAGCCAAAAAATACATTCTTGCAAAGTTCTTGGCAACATTTCATTCACAAGTGAGAGAGGAGATCATTAGGAATGTAAATCAGCAGTACTAGCTTATGAAACGATTTAATTAAAGCAGCTAGCAGCTTCTAATTTTTTTTTATTTTAAAGTAACATGTTAAGATTATTTGTTATTTCCAAAATTGCTTGGGTATTCACTCCACAATTATATCCCAGACCCATATAAGTATTTTGAGAATCAGTAACTGAGGACTTCAGGAGCATCTTCACACTGAGGATGTTTGTCTTTTTTTAGGGAGTTCAAATTATGATGTTAAAGTAGCAGTTTGTCACACTGGATGTGTGACAAGGGAAAAGTGACCAATTCTTACTTCTCTACTACAACTCAATTGTTGCTTTTTTTTTTTTTTTAAGATGGAGTCTTACTTTGTTGCCCAGGCTGGAGTGCAATGGTGCCATCTGAGCTCACTGCAACCTCCACCTCCCAGGTTCAAGCGATTCTCCTGCCTCAGCCTCCCAATTAGTTAGCATTACAGGTGCCCACCACCATGCCTGGCTTATCTTTTGTATTTTTAGTAGAGACAGGGTTTCACCATGTCGGTCAGGCTGGTCTCAAACTCCTGACCTCAGGTGATCTGCCTGCCTCAGCCTCCCAAAGTGCTGGGATTACAAGTGTGAGCCACTGCGTCCGGCCCAGTTGTTCCTTAATCTGCCAACTAAGTCTGTATCATTGCTAACTCCTTTACTGCTTTAAATGGTAGAATAAAACCAGTAGTATCCCTGAGGCATCTCTACCCTATACAGAGACTGTGGTCTGTACCTGCACCAGCTACCTGGATATTCTTCTGCTGAAGCCAAGCTGCTAAAAGCTGAAGACTGAACTGTAAAAATCAGCATGTTAAATGTAAGCATCATCTTTCAAGGACTTGAACATTATGTCTTTTTACATTTCTCCTTCTAAGCATAGAAAAATTCCTAAGCAAGGAAGAAATGTTAGGCAAACTAAATGCTAATGAATTTTCTGTGCTAAACAATAAAAATTTTATATTTTTGAGAACAGTTATGGACCAGGACCCAGAATCCCAAATAACTTTCCTTCAAGTCAAATTCTTGTTACGTAGCTCTCTTTAACTTGCTAAGATCTTCTATCTTTACTATGATTTTAATTATAAAACTTTATTATGTCTTATAACAACATAAACAAATCAACTTCTTTCTATGCAAGTATTTTTATAAGCCTTCAATAAAATGGGTCATCTATCTCAACAAATTTTATCGCTTTGTTAGTTTTCTAAAGATAACAAAAAGGTTATACTTTTCATCTGAATACTCTTTCATCATAAAAGTATTTTTTTAACCATTACTTTGTAATATGACTGGTTTGTATTTAGGGTGCGGGATGAATAATTTTATCCATACACATTTTTTTCATTGGTGATGTGTATTATTCACATTGCAAAGTTTTCAGTTCACTGCCTATGTTTTATCTCCATCAAGTGTACATTTTAAAATATGCAATATGGAACTAAAGAAAAAATTATACGAGAACCATTTACTGACTTTTTTTCCCTATATGAAACTGTCTACTACATCACTCTAGATATTTGTTTTTAATATATTTCCTGTTTATCTATCAGTTTGTCACATTTTCTTTGACTTTATATCTTTCAGAATTATATCTATTCCAGAATAACCTCTAGAAAAGAAGCTAAGATTCACTATTCACAATAAAATGCACTGAGTATTGTATAATTATAAAACCTTATGAAAGTTTGTACATCTTACCTAACTTACCTCAATAAATTTGGAGCTGGGAGATAGTTTTCAAGTTTTACTCAATTGTGAAATTGGGCAAGTGTCCATTTAAATTATAAATAGATTATTTTGATTATTATTTTTAATTAATGATTGGGATTTAACCAGATGCTTAAATAATTTATTTTCTTATTTTTGTTCAAGATAGTTATTGTTGAAGCATGAGGTTTTTTAAAAGGACAATAAAATCTAATGCTTCTTCTTCTCTTCCTTAAGCATTATTTTTCCAGGCTTCAAAAATAACCTAATCTGTGTTATCTATATATCTGTCTACAGATACACCGAACAAAACTGTACAATATAATCAGTTCTCTTAAAAAATCTATTTTGTTTCAATTCTGGAAATCCCAGTAATGTGTTCAGGTGGCTCTTGTGAAAATACATCCTGGGGTTAACTGAGGGAGCTCTCCCAATTTGTGTTTCATTCAATCTTTCCCACTCAATGAAGAGATTATGTTAAAGGTAGGAAAGGACATAATGTCTTAATATATCTCTGACTTGGTGTATGTAATGCCAAAAACTAAAAAAAGAAAATAATTAATTTAAAATGATGGAGGGTAGGTTTGAGATGGTTAAATGAATACCTCATTTATAGATACGTTGTTAAACTAATGGTATCTGTCTCTTTCTCTCCGTATATATGTAGATAATATATGTGTGTGAATATGTGTAGAAATAATCTAGATTATCCTGTTATTGATCGCTGATCTTTTAAACTAGGCTAGTATAGTGTGTCAATATGGTAAGAAGAGAAAATTCATTTTGGTATTTATACTAATAAAATATATATGTATTTGTGTATACCTAAGACCACTTAAAAGTCTCACAAGTTTGATTTATGGAACAGTCAGTCCCATTGTCTTTTCTTGGAATACCTGAAATTCTGTTCTTGCAAATATGCTATGCACATCAGTAAGTAAACTTGACAGCATGCATAATTTAAAATAAGCTGTACCTATAAATGATTTATTTCATTGTATTACAGCCTTCAAAGAGTACCTTAAATAAAGAATCATAAGGGTTTGAATGAAAGATTAAATAGTCTTTGGACCTTGAAACATTTATTTATGACCTTAACCCAATAAAAGACTGTGTTTTTAAGGAAAATAAACATCACATGTTTGTTAGTGGGAGTTGAGAGTGTAAAACTATTATGCCTAAAATAAGGAATAAAAAGCAGCAAAAAAAAAAAAAAAAAAGTATGTGTCTCTTAAGTCTTTCAAAAAATAGAAAAGATAAATAAGGACAAATTGTGACTCTTTCCCATCAGTTCCATATACCGTAATATTTTCCTCCTACAAAGATCCTGCTAATAGTTTCTTTCACTGTCTGGGAGCCTATGTTCTCCAGCACAGAAAGTCCCTTTATACCAACATTGTCTACACCCTGCATGGCTGAGAGAAATTCCCATCCCTAGTCTCCTTGTCACCTGGCTTTTGAATTAGCAGGACTTGGAGGGCAGATTGTAAAGAAAGGATCCTCTAAGGAGAAAAGACTTTCATATCCATGCATTCTCTCCTTCTAGTGCTCTTCACCACTAATAATAAACACTTACCCAATACCAGCATGGATTGGGTTCTTCAAGCACTCTCCAGTTATGAACACCTACTCTGCATAGAAACCTTATGACATAGTTATTATTCCTAATTTTAAACTGAGGGAACTGAAGTAAAGATAGTCTAAGTACTTTCCCAAGAATAAACTTTACTTGGAATTCCACATGTCTCAGTCCTCTAACTTTCCTTCTTCTCTTTTTATTCTCTACTTTCTTTTCCTAATTTCTTCCTCCTTCTTTCCTTATCTTGTAATAAGGCTTGACAGTAAAACAAGATTTTTCAGTCTTTATGGGAGCAGGGAGTCAAGGGTAGCAAATGTGAGGCATTAGATATAGCCTGGGTATACTATTTAGTGATAGCTCTAGGCATTTCGAGAAAAGCAACAACGAAGTTGAGCAGGAGGTAAGGAAGCCACGTGGCAGCACATTGATCAATCTCTGAACTTAAGATTTAATGACGGTACCTCAAATCTTAGAAGAGAAAATCAGGTCAGCACTGAGGACCTCATGTTTTGCTTAATTATTTAAGAAAGAAAAAACTGAATTTTTGAAGCTTATTTAGCAGCACAACTGGTACTTCCATACATGAAAAGAAATTATGAGGAAGAAAACAGTGAGCGTCACTGTTATCATGTTCTTAATCTTTCCAGATGTGAATGGTTTTCCAGAGTCAGTATGGGGTAGTGGTTAGAAGTACAACCTTTGCAACCATTCTGCCTGGGATTCAGTCCTTCCAGCATGTTCCAACCCACTCACCTTATGCAAGTAAATTAAACTTTTGGGGATCCCTGATTTAAGAAAAAAAAGGTTAATAATGCCCCTATATCACAGGATTGTGACGAGAATGAGATTATTGTTAATTAGTAAATTTATAGAAAGCGTTCATATAATGTACTATTATTGTATTATGCAATAATATATAGTATGTTCGAAACATGAATTTCTAGCTGTAATCTGGTACTATTATATCAGATTGTTCTAATTTGTTCAAAATTTTTTTATATACATTGAGTTTCTGTATTATTTTATTGTTCTAATTAATCATTACTTACCTTTACACCTTAATTTCTATCGAAGTCCTAATTGTCTCATTTATCTACTAAAGGAATCTTAATTCTAGCTTTTCTACATTGTGCTAAAGCATATAATAATTATCATAATCATAAATAAGGTATTTAGGTGATATCAAAACTAAATTGCTGAGATTCATTCACAATGATGACAGGACTCAACAATTATACACTAAAGTACCTCAGTTATAAATAAAGAGCAAAAGGCTTAGTTCCAGAGAAAGAAATCAGTGAAGTGCAGGATTTGATGTTGTTAGTATTACTATCATTGTTTCTATTATAATTATTTTAGTTTTGCTTTGGTTTGATGTCTGCCAGGAGCCAAGCAGTGGACGTGTGGCTCTATTTCAGCACCAGGACACTTGAACAGCACCATTGTGAGTCTTCTAACCACTCTGTGGCTCCTAGTTAAATTTATGCTTACCCTCTGGCACTTTTCACAGAGGGTCCTTTCAGTCAAAACCAGACAAATTATAGAAAAACAGAAAGCAAGGTAATAAGAACATGTCCTGAATCAATGTATAATAGTCTCAGTGATGCTTTTTCCTGGAATGGAAAGTAAATTACATACTGAAAACATGAAATGCAGTATTCAGGCACTGAAGACAGGCAGGTAAATAAATTTCTTCATCTTTAAATACAATTATAATCCAAGAAACACTGATCATAAGAAAACCCTAACATTGGATAGCTATCCATTTTAATGCATTTGAGTCAGATAATTAGATTAAAATATTTTTGATAGATTACCTAGTTGGAATCCTGAAGTCTACATTATTTCCCAACTTGTAAGCCACCTGCAATGTAGCTGATCCCACTACTCTCTGGATAGCTCTTCTAGATGCTGCTTTATCTACCTGGAACTGAGAGATCAGATCAAACCCTATAGAATGGGAATACAAAATGAAAAGTCTAAAATGAGATTGGTTTTATTCCTTTCCGCAACTTTCCCAAATAAAAAAATATATATATAAGGTTTATAGAAAGCATGCATTTTCAATAGGCTACATTGCTACTCACCTGGTAAGTCATCTTGGCCAATCCTGATCTTAGGACAGAGTTCATTTTCACCATTAGAATTGGAATTGGCAGGGAATCCTGCAAAAGAGATAGCATGTCATTCTACTTCATCCACTCTAGAGATTTCAGGATGTATCAATAATAATAAATATTTAAAATTCAATGTTATACCAGCTTGCTTAGAGGTAGCATGTTTGGCTTTACCTCCATGCATCTATGATTATAATCCATCCACCTGCAACTCATCCTGGAAGGAGTGGATGCAAGGCACAAAGTTTCTCTAATAATCTGTGCTGGAAAATGTTCGTTTTGGAGAGGTTAGGCATTTGTTCCTTTTGAAACCAAAGCTGAATGGTGTCCTGAATGGCACAGGGTCAGAAGTCTGTTTGGAAAATTTCTGGTGGTTTGGGCTAGAAAATATTCCTTAAACACCACAAATATTAGGATTCCAATGAGATTCCAGAGCCAATCTTGGTCCAGTTCAGAGGGGCTTCTGGAGAGTAGAGTTCTTAGGAATCTTTGTCAGATATAGGGGCCTGGGGAAGTCTTGAGATTCACTAATCCTAAATAAAATACAGAGATGCATTTGATTTCATAAATTCATTCTAAGAGATCAAATAAAGGTCCCTCCTAAATTACTCCTAACATCTTAGAACTGGGAAGAGTAAAAAGAAGAAGAAAATAATCATGAGAAGGATTAAATCCTCAATTTGATAAGAAATCATAGAACGGAAATTGCGTTCTCCTTACACAAATGGAAGGTCAAGGGAAGAGAGTTTTTCACCACCACGGAAGGCTTCTTGGAAATATCTAACCAAGTGCCTTGCTAAGATTCATCTGACAACAGAGATGCTCTAGAATTCAGAAAAAGTATTATTCACTTGCAAATCATGGGCCTGGCGCCATGGCTCACGCCTGTAATCCTAGCACTTTGGGAGGCTGAGGTAGGCAGATCACCTGAGGTCCGAAGTTCAAGACCAGCCTGACCAACATGGTGAAAGCCCGTCTCTACTAAAAATATAAAAAAATTAGCCAGGCGTGGTGGCACATGCCTGCAGTCCCAGCTACTCGGGAGGCTGAGGTAGAAGAATCACTTGAACCTGGGAGGCAGAGGTTGCAGTGAGCCGAGATCATGTCACTACATTCCAGCCTAGGTGACAGAGTGAGACTTTATCTCAAAAAAATAAAAATAAAAATACAAAAAGCATGGGCCTAACCATCATGGTACATCAAACATGCTCTTTATACTGTCCTCACCCCAAATTGTTGAGGTCCATCCATCCATCAATCTATTTATTTATTCATCCATGTATTCACCCAACATTAACCAATCACCACCTGTCCTAGGCACTGCACTAGGCACTGCAGCACACAGATTAGCCTTCCTGCCAACTCTGATTACTGGCAGGACTTACTTTCCTCACCCAGCATTGACCATGGAAAACCAGCCAGTAGTGTATCCCCATGCCCCAAAGGTGGATTGAAGAGTGAGGGTGTGAAGGACCACGGATGCCTCACTCAGTCTTCAGTCAGCCACAACCCTGCCTGATCGTTTCTGGGAATACGTAATATTTGAAAGTCTAGGAACTATGGCCCTTACTGGGGCGACGCTTGACAGCTGCAGATGCCCAGGGTTCCAGGAAACTGCACACAAAGAAGAAAACTGGAATTTTCCTGAAGAAGAGAGAAGAAAAGTGACTCAAACAGGAGTCCCTGCAGACGGGAACTACTTTCATATTTTCAAACCTGGTAAACCTAATTAATATAAGGTGATCAAATCTCAGTATAGTTTTTTTTTTT
>NW_012117722.1:2213888-2228539 GCF_000951035.1 Colobus angolensis palliatus | reverse complement strand
GCTCACTGCAACCTCCAACTCCCGGGTTCAAGCAATTCTCCTGCTTCAGCCTCCTGAGTAACTGGGATTACAGGCATGTGCCACCACGCCCAGCTACTTTTTCTATTTTTAGTAGAGACAGGGTTTCACCATGGTGGTCAGTCTGGTCTTGAACTCCTGACCTCGTGATTCGCCCACCACGGCCTCCCAAAGTGCTGGGATTACAGGCGTGAGCCACTGTGCCTGGCCTTCATTTTTACTTTGAAACCCTACTGAGAGATGTAAGGAACTCATGTTTCCAGCCCCTACTGTCCCTGTTGTTTTATTGATCTCACTTTCTCGATATTTACCTGTCTCACTGTTTTGGTACCTATTTCTTTGTCTCTGGTTTCTCTCATCTTTGATTTCCTTTCTCCCCTTTTCTGTGACTATCACTTTCTCTCCCTTCCTCTGTCTCTCTTTTTTTGGCGTCCCTCTTTGATTTCTCACGCTTGCTGTCTTGTCTTACTCCCTCATCAGTCTCTCTTTCTGTCTCTCACCTTGCGGCTCACCTACTCTCATCCTACCACTGCTACAAAAATACAGACCCTTGCTTCTGAGGACCCCCAGCCCCTTCTCCCCACCACTCTTTCCAGGGTTATTGTCTTACCAGCAAGTCTTCATTTTCCCAGTTGATTTTCTTTGTTTGCCAACAGTCCCTATGCAGAAGGGGTTGGAAGGGAGTCACTGTCCCCTCACTACCCCTTCACTGTCACCCTAGGACTATGAATTCTGGGCCCAGCCTTGGTCCTTCATGCCCCGGTGAGGGCTAAAAGCAAAGGGAGAGAACCAGAGGAATCTCGTGACACTTTAAACTGCAGCAAAGGAAAGGGGTGGAGAGAAGCCGTGCTGTCAGCCCAGGCCTAGGGGTGTGTCCTCAAAGCTAACAAGGTTACACTGAAGGAGGGATTTACAGGGGAAAGTTTGTTGAAAAGAAAAAAATTAAATCAGGATGTGGAGAAATTCACCAGAAAGATGCAGGCAAGGTGCTATAGGAACACAGTAGATGCTCTTACATCTGCTATAGGAGTACAATGGCAGCTTTCAGAACTGCTATAGGAATACAGTGGAAGCTTTCAGAGGGCTGAGGTTCCAGGAAAAATGTGCCCACTGGGAGGCGGAGGTGCAGAAACCATGGGAGCCTTGGTGCCCAATCAAACTAGGTTTCAATCCCTGTTTATTCTGAAGCTTACTAGTTGTGTGTCCTTGAGAGAGTTACTTCACCTTTCTGTAACTAGATGCCTTAATTGTAAAACAGATTGAAAATACTTACATTAAAACAATGGTTTTGAGAATTAAATGAGGTATCAAAGGCAGAAGGTCTAACACCCAACAATCATTATTTGTCATCGTCCTCATAGCTAACACTTCATTATGTGCCTCCCTCTGTTGAAAATGCTCAAGGCTTAATGCCACTTAATTCTCACAACAACATTATAAGGTCAGGCTGAAGTTACCCTTATTCTCCAAATAAGAAAGTTGAGGAACCAGAAAATGAAGTAACTTTTTCAAAGTGCCATGCCTATTACTAAATACACATTCTCTCTCTCTACCTCAGGGCTGGAAATCCTGATAAAATGTAATATTAAGCCCCCTAGTTGTTGTTTTTTCTTAAACTCTGAGATTACCAGAGTTGAGCAGAGGACACTGTATCTGGAAAGAAGCAACATATTATCCTCCGTTAACAAGGTGACAGCAAGTTACAAGGAGCACAAACCTAGAGAGATACATGTTATCAGCATCGCTATCACACATACCATGCCCTCTCTCCAGAACCTGAACATCTCAAGAGAATTCCCAAGAGCCCCCATATCACCCACCTTCCCACCCACTCAGCATGGCCTACCTCTGGCATTGTCTTGAGGGACATGGGTAGTTACTCCAAAAACAAAGACTCTAAAGGTCAGAAGATCCAACGATCTCAAAAATCACAATGCAAGCAAAGTAATTTTTAGGTGAACTTTTTTTTAAAGAGACAGGCTCTCAGGTCTTGCTCTGTTCCCCAAACTGGAGTGTAATGGCATAATCATAGCTCAATACAGCCTTGAACTTCTGGGCTCAGGGGATTCTCCCACCTCAGCCTCCTGAGTAACTGGGATGATAGTCATGCACCACCGCACCCGGCTTCTTGAAATTTTTAAATTTAGTTTTCTAATTGATTTAATTTTTATTTAATTACAAAACAATAGCGTTGCTTCTTGTTTTTCATTTGTTTATTTCTTTTCCAAAAAACTCCTTTCATCTTCTGCCTCCCTCAGCTCACTGATGAACTGTGAATCAGGCAAACTTAATATCCATGCTCTTGCCCTTTTATTTTCTACTCATAGCCCACCTGTTGGAGTCCTGTCTCTCTTTCCCAGAGGGACACCCATTTCTTTATGCTGTTTAGGGCTTCTACAAGTCCCCGTCATTTGCCTTCTGTCTATCAAAATTCCCATTCCCTAGTGCAGCCATCCTGGCTCCGTGACAGAACTACAAATGACCAGATCCTAGCTTATTTGTTTAAATCAGTCAGGGCTCATGTGAAAGAAGTGCTCTATTAACCTATGAGGAGAAGCTGTGCAGCTGGGGACCTTCCTGACATCCTGAAGTCACAGGAGGTAAGCCAGCCTGAGAGTCACAGGGGAAAAGGCATTTTCCAAAGGGACTGTTCATTAAAGCTATTTCTTTGCATGATTGATCCTCTCATATTACTTACTCTGGTAAGAAAGGAGAGAGGGATTTTTCATTATAATGAAGTGTTTGGGAAATCCTTTCATTGCTTTAGAGATCTCAATTCCGCATTTGCCCCTCTCCTTCCCACTGTAATGAGTCCCCTTCAAATAGAATTTGAAATCAAGTGAGGCTGCCTTTTAATTAAAAATGAAAGGATAGAGAGAAAAATAGGTTTGCTTACAAGTGGTTTGCTTTTTTCTAGCTTGGCAGTTTTATTTAAGATGGCAGAAGCAAGCAAGAGCTATTTTAAGGAAGAAAGTAGGCTGAGGGCAGTGGCTCATGCCTATAATCCCAGCACTTTGGGAGGCCGCAGTGAGTAGATCACCTGAGGTCAGGAGTTCGAGACCAGCCTGGCCAACATGGCGAAACCCCGTCTCTATTAAAAATACAAAACTTAGCCAGGCCTGGTGGCACGTGCCTGTAGTCCCAGCTACTTGGGAGGCTGAGGCAGGAGAATCATTTGAACCCAGGAAGCAGAAGTTGCAGTGAGCCGAGATCATGCCACTGCACTCCAGCCTGGGTGACAGAGTGAGACTCCATCTCAAAAATAATAATAATAATAAAAAGAAAGAAAGAAAGAAAGTAAATCCAGGCCAGGCAGGGTGGCTCATGCCTGTGGTCCCAGCACTTTGGGAGGACAAGGCAGGCGGACGGCTTGCACTCAGGAATTGGAGACCAGCTTGGGCAAAATGGTGAAACCCCATCTCTACAAAAAATACAAAAATTAGCCGGGCACAGTGGCACACACCTCCAGTCCCAGCTACTCAGGAGGCTGAGGCAGGAGGATCTCTTGGGCCTACGGAGCTTAAGGCTGTAGTAAGCGGTGATTGCACTACTGCCTAGACAACAGAGTGAGGCCCTATGTCAAAAAAAAAAAAAGAAAGAAAAAAGAAAGAACAAAAAAGAAAGTCAATCCAGAGAAAAAAAGATATATACAATCTTATGTAAGGAAACTTTTTTCCTCCCTCCACTCCTATTTTCTATTAATTTTGTTTCCTAACATGACATTAGAATCTCACAGACAGCAGTGCAAATGCCACACTATTCTGGTCTGGGCCAGTTGCACCCTAAGGTCATAGACACGTAACCTTTTTCACCCTTAGCATTGTTTCCTCACCTTACCTAACAGTTCGGTTCTGAAAAACCATGTAGAAATGAAATGTGGTCAATCACATCAGATTGTAAATGAACTAAGACAGCTTGATACTTAAAATGATCCATTTTATAAATAGAAGTGTTTTGTATAGAACAATTATACTTTTCTCTGTACTTCCTCTCATCCCTACCCCATATACTTTTTACAGAATGTACACACACTAATCTCCTTCTTCTTATAAATCAAGAATATGATTTACTTAAAGCTTAAATCAGGAAACATCATCACAAATAATCATCTTTCTTGATCATCCACTTTCTTTTGTTTATTCAGTCATGTATTGAATAACTATATACAGTAGTATACGTATCAAGTATGTGCTGGGAGTTGAGGAGGTAAAAAGTGTGAATAAACATGGCCTTGCCCTGAGGAAGCTGATAGTCCAGCAGGGAGGACCAATATGAAAATGACCACAATTCAGAGAGTAAGAAGGCTGTAGTGTCACTGAGAACAACACTATTCTGGTCTGGGTCAGTTGCACCCTAAGGTCATAGATGCACAGTCTATGGCACAGTCCAAAGGCATCGGGAAATTTTAAATACAAGAGATAAAATCTTAAAGGATACTAAGGCTACCAAGAGAATAAGTGGGTGCAGTATGTTTTAGACAGAGAAAACAGAAGATACTATAAAAAAAGGTAAAAGAGGACATGAGGGAAGCCAGAAGTCTAGTGCAAGAATCCTTTCATTTGGTAAATATCTATTGGTGCCTCTTCTACATGCTCCCCGACTGACCTTAACACCAGAGAGACAACCAGAGAAAGATCAGGTCCCTGCTCCTATGCAGCTTACACACTGGTGGGAAGAGAGGTACTAAACACATTTACAAGAATAGACAAAATAATTTCAGGTGGAAACATTATGAAAAATACAAAAGAAGACAATGTGTTATAGAGACAGTAGAAGGTTTAGAGGCTGGTGTAGGTTGAGGGGTTAGGGAAGGCTGCTTTGAAGTCGTCAATTTTGACTCAGACGAGATGAGAATAAAGAGATAACATTGGTGGGTAGGTTGGAAAAGAGGTGGGGGACAGAAAAACTACCTGGTTTTGAGCTTGAGCAACTGAGTAGATGGTGATGTCATTTTCTGAAATCACAAGTAGCAGGACCGTGGGAGAGGAGTTGAATAAAGGATCTTCAATGACATCAAAAGAAAGCATAGACATTATGCTGGCTGTTATGGGAACTGAGAGAAGAGTTTGAGGCCAAGAATGACTTTTTCGGATGTGCCTTTAGAAAGACAGTTCTGCTGTTGCTTGGAGAATGGATTGAATGTGTTTTATTAGTATGTATACATATACACAACCAGAACAAAACTTTCAGAAAACAATAGTTACTCATATAAATGTAATATATTCTCTTTTCTGTTTTATTATATTTCATTTTTGAGTGATGATAACCGAACCAGTGAGTAGATTTCAGGACCAACTGATGGGTTACAACTCACAGCTTAAAAAATATTCGATTAGAAAAGAGTAGACACGGCCGGGCGCGGTGGCTCATGTCTGTAATCCCAGCACTTTGGGAGGCCGAGGCAGGCGGATCACGAGGTCAGGAGATCGAGACCATCCTGGCTAACGTGGTGAAACCCCCGTCTCTTCTTAAAAAATACAAAAAATTTGCCAGGCGTGGTGGCGGGTGCCTGTAGTCTCAGCTACTTGGGAGGCTGAGGCAGGAGAATCGCTTGAACCTGAGAGGTGGAGGTTGCAGTTAGCCAAGATTGCGCCACTGCACTCCAGCCTGGGTGACAAAGACTCCATCTCAAAAAAAAAAAAAAAAAAAAAAAACAGAAAAGAATAGACACTAGAAGTGCCAAAAGATCTCTTTCCCCTTGTTTCTTGGTATGGACACAACAGCTGGGATGCCCCATGTAACTCATAGAATAGTAGGGCAAGTTCCTTAGTTTTAACATGACTATATATGTTTTAAAACATTGTTTTGAAGTAAAGTAACTGTAAACTGAGAGTTTTAATTAAACATACCACAACCCCCATATTTAATTAGTTCATAGGTTAAATTAAAGAAGAAGTATTTTTAAAACTAGCTTCCTAATGGTATTTAGTTTTAAGCTTTATTCCATCTATCTTTACTTTAAAATAAAAGACCCAGGATGCCTAATGGCACCTACCAGTTGTGTGAGGATGCCGCAAATTAGCCACAGCTAGAGCCTGAAATTTATCACAGAAATCTCTAGCTGAGAGGCTGATTAACAATCAGAGCTGTTAAAACTCAGACTCCCACAGTTTTACATTGGGTTCAGTTTTACTGTAAAGAAATTTCACCATAATCAAAGCTCTATTTTTAATCTTCTTATTTTGGCCCTGTACTTGTAATTGTAGCCTAATCGTCTATAGCAAGCAAAGAGAGCCTCATGGTGATGGCCATTTTTCTCTGAAATCATTCACAAATAAATGTGTTCTCACCATAGAACATTAATACAAAAACAGGTTATTTAATGTAAAATTCCCCCACTCCTAAGCTTTTCAGCATATTACTTTTGCTCTCTCTAAAGTATGAGCATTTCCATCTCCCCAAGGAAGAGAGAAATCAATTCCTCTCCATAGCACACGTGCTTCCAGGAACTGTTGCTGCAATTGCTGCCTTGTGAGTCTTAAGTCTACAGCAGCTGATCCATATCCTAAGCCTCTTTTGCTCCTTTCAGTAAAACACACATATTGGCCCATCAGTATGTTTCTTTACCTACTGTAAAGCCTTCAATCTTGTCTCATCCATAATACCTTCCCTCTTATGCTCTATGGCTTTTCAAGACAGTTTCTTACCACAATCTCATGACTTGTTAAAAACATACTACTGGGCACTACTCCCAGAGGTTCTGGTTCAGGATATTGAAGTTCGGACTGAGAATTTGCATTTCTAGCAAGCTCCCAGGTGATGCCGATCTCCTGCTGATCCACGGAGAGGTGCTGCTCATATAGGTCATGTTTTCAACACCATTAGGCTACCTCTCCTTTGTTATCATTGGCATTGACTTGTAGACTATAAGTGTATAAGTATTTGCTGAATAAAATTTTAAAATAATTATGAGTTGAACTCATAACACCTACTGAGAACTTTTGAGCTCATGAAAGAATTGTATTAATTTCCTTAGTAGACATTAATTAAGGAATTTTACATGGCAGAATGAAGTATAGAAACCTAAGCCTTCTCTTCTGCACTATTGTGATTTAACAACCTACTACTAATAATAAAAGTGTGTACCTGAATTGCATGTTAAACTTTACCAATAAAATGTAAAAAGGTCATTGATTCTCAAATACCTCATTCTCTTTATGAAATAAACTTTAAATATACCTTGTTTTAGGTTGCGTCTATGAAGTTTCATATGCATTCGCTAGCTTTCACATGCTGGGAAAATGTTTTCTCTGCACTAGGTGGCAGTATAGTCCTGAAATTTGAAACCTAAGCTAAGGCATCAAAGACAAGTTTGATTTCCAGTCTTCAAGTAGATAACTTTGATTTTAAGAAAATATTTCATTCTTGGTTATTTTCCATATGTATAAACTGAAATATTATAGTTGACTTCTTTTTAGGGTCCCTCTCAAAAAAAATTGCAAATACAGTGCACTCTGATGTTCATGAAAGCCTACTGAAGGAGAAAGACACAAAATGAAAGATTAAAAGTAACTCTGCCTTCATAGGTGAGCCATCCACTCTGACCTCACTAACCACCACCAATTTGAGCCTTATCATCAAACAGAGCCAAACCCAAGGTTAAGAATGTGAACTCTGGAATCAAATGGCTTAGGTTCAAATTTCAGCTCCACCACTTTCTAGCTGGGAGACCCTGGAGAGGTAATTAACCTTTCTGACTCATCTTATTTATCTGTAAAAATTAGTAATGAAAGCACCTTCCTTTTAGGTACATTATAAGGATTAAACTAGAGCTGGAAATAGTACCTGGTACTCAATAAATTTTAGCTGCAATTTTTCTTATAACTCACTCTCCTCTGCTTTCTTCTTAGACTGAACCCCAATCCGTCCAGTAAATGGTGGCTCTTTAGATCTTAGAGTGTGGCTGTGCTAGATACTAAAAACCATCCTAGACAATATACAACCCATTATAAATAGCAAAGTAAATCAATTGAAAGCCCCCTTCTCCCTTCCATGTGCACATCTTTGTCTGTTTGCTACACTTTTATGATTCTTCCTCCTGTAATACTGCCCTTGATAAGTCCTTCAAGCTCTTCTCATCAATAATACCTTCCCTCTCATAATACTGTATGGTTTTTGAAGAACGTTTCTCACCATAATCGTATCTCGCAACAATCCAACAAGACAGATGTGACTCTCCTGTTTTCCTGGTGAAGAAACAGGTGAAGAGAGCTGTATGAGTTCATAGTTGTATGTGACAAATCTACTGACCGATTCCTGAACAGATAAAAATAAAAGGTAACTCCAGTAATCACTGGTGAAACAGTCAAACAGCTATTTACAAAACACTGCATACAGGATGACTGATGCCTACTGATTAGTCCCCTTTTGGGTGCATATGTGTGTGTATATATATACACATATACACACACACACACACATACACACCACACATATGTATATGTATACATATGTGTATATATACATGAATGTGTGTATACATGTATATAATTGGTTTCTTCATTTTAAAGTATTATATGGAAAAGTAATATATGTATTTGGTAACATGCATTATATTTAAAAGTAAGATATGTATTTGGTAATACAACAGGATGACTATAGTCAATAATAATTTAATTGCACATTTTAAAATAACTGAAAGAGTACAACTGGACTGTTTGTAGCAAAAGGATAAGTGCTTGAAATTATGGATACCCCATTTACCCTATGATTTGTACTTATTGTGTGCATGTATCAAAATATCTCATGTAACCCATAAATATGTATACCTATTACATACCCACAAAAATTAAACGTTAAAGAAGTAATATACGAACATTGTGGAAAAGTGGAAAATCTAGAAATAGAAGAAAGAAAAAAAACAGTCTCACCACCTAGAGACAACTCGCTATTAACATTTTAGGATGTTTTCTTCCAGGCCCTTTTCTACAGACAAGCTGTGGTCATACTCTACACAGTTTTATAACTTCCTTAAATGCACATCACTTAAAACACTCATGCGCTTGCTTTCACAAAATGTAAATGCAATCACATAGCACATACAAAAAAGATAGCAAAACCCAGGTGTAAGAAATTTGCCTTGAAGTCACAATTACAGCTTTTAATTCTAACTGCTGTAACCTTGAGAGAGAAAACAACTATAGAGAAAGAGACACTGAATAACTGAGAGAGGTTCTTCCAGCAGGTCTTGGTTTTTGAAAGACATTCTTTTTCTCACCCAAAGCCATGTGGGACTATAAACTTGAAGCCAACCACCTAACCACAAAACCACAAAGGCATGTGTAGACATTCCAGTGGCACCAAAGGGCAACCACAGGAGAGTCCTGCCTCCTACCGTTTCTTAAATCCAAACATCTCTAAAACCATGACTAACTCCAGAAATAGCAGTAGCAACTGACATGTGGGCAGGTGAGAAAGAGCCTTTGTTCTTAAAGACTCAACTTAGAGCCATGACAAACTGAAAGGCTCTAGCATTCGCATACTTACAGTGATTCCAGAGAATGGTCAGTCCAGGGTGGAGCAGCAGAGATGGAAAGGCAGAGAGGCAGTACCAGGATGGTGACAGAGGAGGGACAGAATCACGATTCATATTATTTCAGCCTGTCCTGGCCAAGAGCCTCTCCAGGACTCTCAGGACTTTTTCTAGAAGTGCAGTATGAGGAGGAAATGTCAGAAACTATACTTCATACTTTTTAAAATATATTTTTTGATCTATATCACTCAATATTTTTGCTATTTTCCAGGTGAGGCAAGTAAGGTTCAAAGACGTTAAATAACTTGCTAAGGGAAATTCCAAATGGCAGGCAAAAACCAAACTTGGGTTTCTCTAATATCAAAGCTGATGTTCTTCATATAATTTATCATCTTCTGAGTATACATACATGCACATGTACACACACACACACATACATATGTTTAAGGACAGTCTCTGCTTCACTCTGCATCTAGTTGTTCACTATTACTTTCTTTTCTTCATAAACTCTCAAACTGGAAAACTTCAAGACTTGCTAAGAAGACTTGCTCTCGTACTAATCACCAACTTGGTGCTGTAATTGTCCATGGGTTTACCCTGCTAATGCTTTGCTAAAAGCAACAAAAAGGTAGTGCTAAAGTTCTCTCACACAAAAAAGCTCATGGAGAGTGATCATTCCTATTTGAGTGTCCCAGCCTTTATATAAACTCTTTATTATTGACTCGATTTACAGAGCATTTGTGAATTTTTTATGTATTTCTGGCATTTTTTCTATATTTCCCTGAGGCTCTATCCATACGTAAATTTGTCTCAGCTTCTAAACTCTTACACATTAGGGATCTTGATTATAATCTCTCCTATGCTCCACTTATTACCTACCACAGTCAATCATTTTGTATATTCCTAGGCAGTCAAACTTCAACCAACATCATATTTAAACACAGTGCTGGCTGCTAAGGAGACTTTCAGAGCCAAATAACGTCTTCTTTGTTCTCAAGGAAGTAGGTGGGACACCCACACACCCCAAACCTATGGAACACACTTTGGCCTAAAAGGACTCCCCAAAAGAAAGTAGAACCATAAACAAAGTGTTCTAGAGATAGAAAGGCAGAAGTGACTGATACTCTCCAGAAGGATTCAAGTGTTTCACAGAGGAAGTAACCTTAGCTTGACCCTAAAGAATGAATTCTATTTTACAGGTAGAAAAAAGATAGAAAGTTTTACAAGGCAGTTGGAATAATGTGAGCAAAAGCTCAGAGGCTTGAAAATGCATGGAGTGTAATAAGTTACATTTCAAACATAACTTGGCTTTTTTGAAAATATTGTGTATTATCAACCCAGAAGTTGAGAAAATTCATGTTATTAAACAATATTTAGTAACTAAATAATATGCCAACAATGTTTATGACTTTCTTATATTAGCCTACCTTTCATATTACTATTTTGCTACTGAAAATTAAATCGACAATTCATCTGCTACATTGGAAAATCCGAAAATACGGATTTTGATTATAGAACAACACAGTTCTAGGAGAACCCTTATTTTGGCCCACAGTCAATTATCTGTTTAGAGATTCCATCAAGACATAAAGAACACCAGGTGCCCTGATGTCAATGTCAAGGGAAAAGAGGCAAGATGTCTTTATTAGGATGTAAAAAGTTATTTGCTATCACTTAAATTACAATTCCTTTCTTCTGTTAATACTAGTAACAGGCTACTGAGCTTGCTGAAGTCTGGTGCTAGGAAGGGTTAATGGCATAGGCAGAGAGCAATGCTTTCATTTCCTTGGAGGAAAGCTGATGGGTAAATAAAGTATACCTTACTTTAAAAAAAAGGAGAATCTTGTGTACATACTAAGTGAGGCTTTCAAGCTGCAAGAACAAAGGCACAGTGCCAAGTATGGGAGATGTGTTATGTGCAGGGAAAATTTGAAATTGAAGTTGCTCTGAACAGTGAAATGAGCTCTCAAGTGGAGCCAAAGGGAGACAGGGAAAAACGCAGAATGTAGCTGCAGCAGCTCCAATGGAAATCAGCATGCCCAAGGTGAATTTCCTAAAAACCTCTTCAGTCAAGTAGAACAAAATAGTAAAAAAGCAATAAGAGAATAAATGACCTAGAATTATTGGCCTTGCCAAGCATAACCTACTACATAGCGCTGGTTTCAGAAGCAGATGTAGAGAAACTGCAGCCCCACAAGGCTTCCATCACTGTAGATGTTCTTTTAAGCTTTGCTATCTGACAGGACACTGTTGACCGTGTAAAATGTTATTACAAGAATCACAGGAGTAATCAGTAGAAATCTGTCTCTTGGTACAGTATTGGGAAATGTCATTTGGCTATGGATTTGTACCATAATAAAGTTGACCATAAACACACACCATAAACACAGAAAACAAGAAAGAAATAACTTTAATGTTATATCCAGAGGCTAAATGATAGATTGTTGGTATGTTATTGTGAGTAGTTATTTGAAAAGAAAAGAAAAAAACAAGTTAGTTGACCCTTGTTGGATTATAAATAATCATAAAAAGACTTTTTTTAAAGCAATTGAGGGATTTCAAAAAGCCTCCAGGCTTTGCTGTGTTGCCTAAAGAGCCCTCCATGTTCATTCCTATTACTGTGTCCAGAATTACGCTGGCTGTGAATTCAACTGTAATTTGTACAGTTGCAATTGATGTGTTACCTTTAAAAATAAACAGTTTATGTGAAACTCAAGTACTACTGTTTTCTCAAATGAGAAATAGTGAAACTAATTTTAATGCAAGACTTGTCTCTCCGTGTACTATAGTTCCAAAAGATCACTCATCTTCTCTCTAGCATGCTGCATGCCCAGTGTTTCCAAGCCCTTCTCAAACAGGCCCCCACCTCTTCCACAAAGTTGATCTGGCACCTCCAGCCAGATGTTCTCTGTTCCGCTCAATCATAGGAAGAACTATTTACATGAAATGACATTACATTCTGTTTTAAAGGCAGAAGGATACAGTAGAGAAAGCAGGGGGCATCTGAAATCAGGAAACTTAGATTTGGGCCCTTGTTCCTTTCATTAGTCTTGTAACACTACTGAGCCTGTTTCCTTTTTTGCCCAATAGGAACTTATCTTAGAGGCTCATTGTGATGCTCAAAGAGTTAATCCATGCAGGAGAGCTGGATAAAGTGTAAAGTGCTCTACAAAGGTAATCATTATTTCAGAATTAATATTTAGGGAGCATCATTATATGCAGGACATAGTTCTGAGCACTGCATAGTAATCAAAGCTGAAGAAGGCAGATTCCCAACTCTCATGGACCTTAAAATATAGTAGAGGTGTGAAAACATTTACCTCAATAATTAAAACACAGGGTGTTAAATAGTAAGTGCTTTAAGCCATATCCCCAGAACTTCAAGTCAGTTTGACAAATATCCATGGAACAGGCTCTTGAGATACAAAGGTAAACACGATGGGTCACTGTCACTTATCCAGTGGGAAAGACAGATACACAACAATTATGATAATACTGGGCAGATAACGATAAACACTGTAAAGTAAGTGCATACATACTGGGAATTGGTTAGGTCTGGGTAGATAGACACACAGAAAGGTTTTTGTCTAGTTCAGTGGTAAAGTTTGATCGGTGATAACAGAGCTTAGCAACTGTTTCTAAAGATTGAGTTTTTACTTCCAAACAAGATAAAAAAGGACCAGATCTGACATCAGATTGATCAGCTCTGTGAGGCAGGTGGATGCTGGGAAGATGTGGAGGTGACTGCAGAGATTCAGTTGAGCTGGAAAAACACTCAAGTAAGATATTAATAGTGGATTAGGAACTTCTGCATGGCCACAGTAGAAATCAAATAGCAGTGGGGGTAAGAAGAGTATGGTGTAAGCAGAGGTTAAGGAACTAAGGGATAGGAAAAGATATAACAGTGGTTAAAGGAGGGCAAGATTTTTTTCTTCATTTGTTTAAAAATAATAAACTTAAAAATAACTAACACTTGTACTGTTTACTACATGTGGGTATTGCTAGAAACATTTACGTATTATTTACCTATATTACCTATATTAATTCATTTATTGCACAACCATAAGTTGTAGGTGCAATTACCCCTCAGTAGTGATGGTGAAAGTGAGATGGGGAAAGCTAACATTTGTAGACTGAGAAAAAGGGGTCAGTGCAGAGAGAGATTGAAGACAAAAGGGAGGATGCCCCTGAAACTCAAAATAGCAAAAGCTCAGGAATGAGGGGTGATTGTCATTTTCCTTTCTATACTAGTCTTTGACTCCTAACTTTTCACAATAGGCATTATCTCACTCTATTGCCCAGGCTGGAGTACAGTGGCATGATCTTGGCTCACTATGACCTCCGCCTCTCAGGTTGAAGTGATTCTCCTGTCTCAGCCTCCTGAGTAGCTGGGATTACAGGCATGTACCACCACGCCCAGCTAATTTTTGTATTTTTAGTAGAGACAGGGTTTTGCCATGTTGGCCAGGCTGGTTTCAAATGCCTGACCTCAAGTGATCCACCCACCTTGGCCTACCAAATTGCTGGGATTACAGGCATGAGCCACCACGCCCAGGCTGCATTATCACTTTCATAATTAGAAAACTAAACAATATAAAAATAAGAGATCACTTAAATATAGTTTATATTATTTGTAAATTATTCTATATTTCTTCTGTGTTAAAATATGCTTTCTAATAAGAAATTAGCTCCCTGCAGGTAGGAAAGGTAACTTATTTCTTCTTCCACCCCATCAACTAGCACCTGTTGTGTATATGTGTATGTGTATGTATATTTTAAAGGGAACAAAATTAAACCCAACAAAACCCAAACCCTTGTTAATATTGCTCAAAATTTAACTAACTACCCTATATTGCTGTCTTTAATTACTTTTTAGGGTCTCTTTTTAATTCTTTTTTCTTCCCTTTACTTCCCCTCTCATTGTATCACATTCTGTCACCACTATTCTTGGACCTTAAAAACAAAGAAAACCCTTCTGGGGCTATCCAGATAGCAGGTTTGTTCTTATTGCCTCTTATTTTCCCATAGTGGAGATTTATAAGACCTAGATAGCCAAGTAAAAATTTGAGCATACCGCTATTTTGTTTCCTTGTCATTTTCCTTTTTTCTTTTTTTATTTTTATTATACTTTAAGTTTTAGGGTACATGTGCATAACGTGCA
>NW_012117722.1:2199687-2207928 GCF_000951035.1 Colobus angolensis palliatus | reverse complement strand
AAAATGCAGAAATCACCGGTCTTCTGTGTCGCTGGCGCTGGGAGTTGGAGACTGGAGCTGTTCCTATTCGGCCATCTTGCTCCCCTTTTCTTCCTTGTCATTTTCATAGGCCAAGGCGAGTTAACAATTAAATTGCAGTCTTTTACATTCAATCTTAAAATAATTTAGCTTTCCCTCAAGCTATCGATTGTTGAAATTGGTTGTTTGTTGTAGATGTTGTTTATTTAGAGGAGGAGAAGCAAAAGTGGCTTTTTAGATTGTTTTCTATGTTATTATTTTCTATATTTTCTATTCCTCCCTTTCCCCTCCTTCCCTTATAGTGAGCCCATCCCCAAGGTTCATGTTTCTCTTTATTCCTGTGAGATCTATTCCTCTTAGCTTCCTGGTTACTCTACATTAAAAATTCAAGAAAGGCAGCCTAGATTTCCAGTTGCCATATATGAGTACTTCCTTTCAAGTTCCATTGTGGGTCTAGTAGAGTTTTGTCTGAGAAAAGTCACTGGGGAGGAATAAAGATAAACACCTTGCTTGTCTTCATATCCTGGCCCTTGTATGGACCTACATTTAGTACATTCACAAAAGAAGAATATGTTGTAAGTTTGCATATACTTCACATTTCTCCCTAGAAGTGCAGGTAAGAGGGTTCCCAGAAAAGTGAAACAAGAACCTCCTTAAAATCGAATGTAGGTTCTAATCTCAGTATAATTATTTGAAGCTACTATACATTGCCTGGTATTCTGGAACTATTTTTCTCTTGAATATTTCAATCCATTAGAGTCATTATAGCTGTTAGAAAGAGCATATTAGGCCAGGCATAGTGGCTCACGCCTATAATCCCAGCACTTTTGGAGGCCAAGGCAGGAGGATAACTTGAGTTCAGGAGTTCAAGACCAGCCTGGCCAACATGGTGAAACCCTGTCTGTACCAGAAATACAAAAAAAATTAGCCAGGCATGGTGGTGGGTGCCTGTAGTCCCTGCTACTCAGGAGGCTGCGGTAGGAGAATGGCTTGGACACGGGAGGCAGAGGTTGCAGTGAGCAGAGATCACGCCACTGTGATCCCGTCTGGGTGACAGAGAAAGACTTCATCTCAAAAAAGAAAAAAACAAAAGAGAGAAGAAATAAAGAAGAAGAAAGAAGAAAGAAGAAAGAAAGAAAGAAAGAAAGAAAGAAAGAAAGAAAGAAAGAAAGAGAGAGAGAGAGAAAGAAAGAGAGAGAAGGAGAGAAAGAAAGAAAGAAAGAGAAAGAAAGAAAGAAAGAAAGAAAGAAAGAAAGAAAGAAAGAAAGAAAGAAAGAAAGAAAGAGAAAGGGCATATTAACATCACCTAGAAATCTTTTTATCTTTTTTAAAAATGTAAATGCCTGGATCTGTCCACAGAGATTCAGATTTAATTGGTCTGGGATGGATGTCTAGACATCAGTATTTGCCTCCCACATCCTTCCTTTATCCTTCTAGTGATTCCAAGGTGTAACCAGGTTGAGAACCACTGGTATAGGGCCAATCCAAAAACCTAAAAACTTTAGGGGTGTTTGACTGTATATCTTTGGATCTTGGAATACATTCCAGATCTTATTTCTTTTTAATTAAGATAAGCACTGCTTCTGAGGTTAAAACAGAGTCAAAGCTATTCACCAAATTGTCTCTTCCTTTTCTACATACATGCACACAAACATTAAACTAAAACAGCACTCCCAGGGCTGCTCAAGGGACTAACCAAGCAACCTGACCTAGTTATCCTCTTCATACCACCTGCATGTGACATGTTGTTAAACTTGCTAATGAGGTAGCAAAGTATTTTAGGAAGGAAAATTATCTTTACATGCTAATAAGGCCCTAAGCCAAGAAAGTAAAACAAGCATATTACTGCTGAAAGTAATTAGGATAAAACCTAGTACTTTAACAATATCTAGTCAAAGAGGTTACATAATTTTGGCCTTGAACACCAGATTATATGGAGAGTTTTGGGATACTGCAAACCATTCCTTGCTTCAATTTTTAGTTTCCAAGTACAAAATAGAGCAATGTTCAGGAGGTTGAAGTACAAAATTTGTACAAGTATCTTGTACTTCAACAACTCATATTTTTTTCATATTTAAAATAACACAACTTTTCACCCTTTAATTACTAGTGGAAACTGGAGAATCACACCCCAATTTAGAGTTTGCAAACTAAGATAAATCACACTTCAAAGTCTTAAGTTACAAGCTAACTGCAGCAACGATCTCTACAATTGCTTGGTGTTGTTTGCAGATACATTTCATTCCTGGTTGGTTTCATTTTCAGGTTAGGCAACTAGATTAAGACCCTTTCCTCTAGGGGAAAGGACTTTTTACCTGCAATGTACAGAGGTCAGTAAAACATGAATCTCATGATACTCAGTTTGAGTGGTTCCTTGTCTTTAAAACTTGTAGGCTTAACTTCATGTCACACTCAGACACACATACCATCTTTGCAAAAATTCACATTTCATCCTTCATAATACATAAAGAAAAGATCCAGGATGACCAATTCATCTCAGTTTGCTCAATACTTTCTTAGTTTTAGCACTGAAAGTTCACATCCTGGGAACAGCCCCCCTTCCCCTGCCCTAGGCAAACTGGGATGGTTGGTTATGCTAAAACAACCAGAATCAGAATCCAGTCTGGAGGTGACTTTGACCTGTTGGACCTCTCCTTCAGGCCAGGTGTTCTTCCATGATATTAATAAATAATATGCGTCAAAGTGGGCCAGACTGAGACCACCAGCCACCATGTAAGATCTCTCACCATGATTTTAATGTGCTGTCTAGGATGCTCCCAATATTGTGTAAGGTAAGTGCTTTTGTCTCCATATTACAATATAAAGAAACAGGCTTTGACCTGTTGAAGACTGCACTGGTAGTAAGTAGACAGCTGAAATTCAAACCTAGTTCTGTCTGACTTCAAATATTGTGCTCATTCTATTTTATCAACCATAAGAAATTTTAAGAAAACCTACATAGAGGAGATTTTATAAAAGCTCAAGAAAAAACAAGTAATAAAATATAGAGTAAGAATTAAAATAACAAAACATCAGAATCTATATGGATTCAACAAAATATACAGCAGAAATAAGAAAATCAGCAGCTATTTGATGGATGACAACTTTCCCAAAGTCAAATTCCTAACATTCTTTATAACGTCCTTTCAAGTATTCAAATAAAACGCCACCTTAGGGAAGAAGAATTTTCTATTCATATGTAACAAATATTTTGTTCCTAATTTTTTCTCTTCAGAGTATGTAAGAATGTCTAGTGTAAATATAATTTGTTGATAAATTTTTATATTTTAATTTATCCTATATGCTACAAAGAAAAATAGGATCATAAAGCTGCTATTTAAGAACTGTCTAAAAGATGCAATAAACTCAATTTATAATTTAAATCCTAACTCTGCAGATTTGTCCCAGCATACATTTAAATCTGAGTTAAACTAACAAATATTTTTGAACCAACATAACTTCAAGTATATCACTAAAGAAACTCATGTCTGCTGCTTTTTACTTGACTTTCTTGTATGCTCCTAATGTCTCCTTACATGTTCGTCCTATTGCCTGCTGCCTTCACTGGATCCTCGGAAAGATGCATTCCAAAGATTTCCTTCTAGTAGCTACACATGAAGAAAAGGAATTGATGTCCATCAGAGTTCATGAGAGTGAGTCTTGACAATAGGTGACAGCTACTGGCATCTCATATGAATCTCTCAGCAGAATAGCAGAGACAGACTTTTTGGTACTGACCTTTAACTATTTTTTTTTTAATGTAAGCTCTTACTTCATCCCATCTTAAGGTTGTTCAGTGACTCTGAAAAATTTTTGAATACTGTTAGGTGTGGTCAGACCACCAGATTTACAAGTGACAGAATCAATAATCAGCTCTAAAATTGTCGGGGTCTCAATTATACCCAAAGTTTCTGATACTGCAGTTTACCAAATACTGTTGAAATCTTCTTGAAAAAAAGTTTAGTAAGATGTCTTGGGATATCTGGAGTTTCCTTCATCTCTAGGATATCTTTTTCTCAAAGATGATCTAGGCATAGCACACTTCAGAGCTTTCTGTAAGGTCTTTTTCTGAAGAAAGCCTGTTTAGCATTTAGCCCTTATGTCAGTATGGAAATGAGACACCACTGAAGTGTTGTACTTATCAAAAATAGCTAAGGTATTCCTTGGCAGCTTTTACCAACTAGCCATGATAGAGTGTAATGGATATAATTTAGCCTCTCTGGATTAGATATTCTCTAAAAGAAGTACAGTGTTTCCTGGTAACAAGCATGACTTCCTGTGAATTTTAAGTGGAAATTAAAAGAACTCTCACAGTATTTTTAGCTCATATGTGTGAGTATGGTCAGAGCTAGGAACGCTTCAACCAGCTGATGAAGAATATTAAGAACATTAAGAATGAAAAGTGAGGAAAAAAAGGTTTAGTTCCTTTTACTTTAAATTAGATACTGTATGTATTCAGCATAAATCTGCAATGTTGTCAGATTTTTTTAAGAAATCCTTTTAACTGCTTCATCTGCTCTATCAGAGGAAAAAGTAGAAAAGTAGAGGAAAAAGGAAAAAGTAGAATAACCTGAAACAAAAGCAAACCAAATTTTATCATTGCAGTAACTGTAAACTCCTGGCAATCTTAGTGGTTGTATTATATTTATTTATTTGGCCATTAAGCATTCAGATGTATTCCTTCCTTAGCTGTATTTTGCTTCATCCTCAATTAAAAAAAAATAACCTGCAAGTTTCACTTTATTCTGGGAACTTATGAAAAGCACATGAACCTTCTGAATAGTGATATAAATTAAGCCATATAAACATAAAAGATTCTTTGAAATAAAACTATTCTTTTGCACAAAAACTCAATTCAAACGGTTAAAAACTAGGCACTACTTCTAAATACAAATTCAGTGCAAACCAACACAAGCGTAATTATAAGTTATAGGTCATGTTTCCTATTTACCTATGCTCTTTTCTACATCAATCATTATACATAAGCAAGATAAGATTGGGCACAGATGAGCAAGATAATTGCCCATGCTATTAGAATTCCCATATTTCTGTAGTATGAATGAAACCGCAAATTAAAACTGCTAATTTGTGTGTTTTTTAAAAGGCCACATTGTTACACAGAAACTTGAAAGTGAACAAAATAAATAACTCTCCAGCTAGTTGCTGAGTGGAGAGGTTGGTTTTTAGTTTCCATTTTTTAGAAAATTTACAAGCATTTATTTTTTTTAGAAACTTAGAAATTGTGATGGTGTTGGGTGGGGTGGTGTTGGAGGAGGGTAAACTGGCAGAATCTTGGATCAAGTGCTTTGAAATTTTCACCAATGGCAAAACAAGTTGAAATCAGGTTGAAAGATTCTCAAAATATGTTATATCTGCTAGCAGTAAATTGTGAATCAAATCTATTTTGTTCCTCTGCAAGGGGACAAAACGAGAAATAATTTTGGAATCTAACAATGTTTCTTTCTTGTTGTATAAGAGAGTTCTGACTTTATAATTAAAATTCTCATCTTTCTCCATTGTCGTGTAAATATCTTCTCCATATCCTGAATATTAATGTGTCATAACAATCTTGTAGGAGGGGCTTGAAAAACACATTATCACACCCAAGCAAGTTACATAATATGTATTGAATGACAGTTCACAACAGCCAAATCTAAGGAAGAATGGAAAAATGCAAATCCAGTTCAAAGTAGATGTCAGTATCCGTGTGACAGAGTATAGCCTACTGATGATGCCACCTAAACAAATTAACAAAATGCTTATACAATGCTTTTACCTAAATGTACAAACACAGCAAAAAAGGTAAAGCTAGGCACTATTACTAAATATGAAATCCAGTGCAAGCCAGCACATATGCATAATTACAGATTTTATCTCTCTACTCCTTAAAGGAGAGATATTGGGAAACAGGGGAACAAGGTATCTTTTATAATGGACTAGAAACCTAGTCAAAATAATTAAGAGCTCTACTCACCCCAACACCTCCCCTGCAGTGAGGGGAGTTTAGGGAAACTGAAGTCCAGTTTTTTAGCTTTTTTTTTTTTTTTTTAGTCTCGCTCTGTCACCCAGGCTGAAGTGCAGTGGCTCGATCTCGGCTCACTGCAACCTCCCTCTCCCTGCTTCCAGCGATTCTCCTACCTCAGCCTCCTGTGTAGCTGGGACCACAGGCACAGGCCACCATACCCAGCTAATTTTTGTATTTTTAGTAGAAATGGGGTTTCACCGCCGGGCGTGGTGGGTCACGCCTATAATTCCAGCACTTTGGGAGGCTGAGGAGGGTGGATCACGAGGTCAGGAGATCGAGACTATCCTGGCTAATACGGTGAAACCCCGTCTCTACTAAAAATACAAAAAATTAGCCGGGTGTGGTGGCAGGCGCCTGTAGTCCCAGTTACTCGAGAGGCTGAGGCAGGAGAATGGCGTGAACCCAGGAGGTGGAGCTTGCAGTGAGCCGAGATCGCACCACTGCACTCCAGGCTGGGCGACAGAGACAAAGAAAGAAAGAAACGGGGTTTCGCCATGTTGGCCAGGCTGGTCTCAAACTGTTGACCTCAGGTAATACACCCACCTCAGCCTCCCAAAGTGCTAGGATTACAGACATGCGCCACTATGCCTGGCCCTGAAGTCCAGTTTTTATTTGGGCTTTAGGTGATAATATTATCTTTTAAAGTACTTCCATACTTGAGCAAAGGGAGATAATCATTTCCAAGCTATACTGACTGTTGAGAACTGTGAAGGATTTGAGATTTTACCCTACTTGCAAACTAACATGATATCCTACCACAGGTTTACAGGTGCTGGCTGAAGACATGAGATTCCTGGGTCAGAGGCAAATGACAGTTTATTACCCACAGCTGTAGCCAGAGTATAAGCACTCCTGCCAATCCCCTGAGTCCCAGTTCCCACAGGGTGATGCCAAAAAGACCAAGTGATACTTGTACATGTAGTAGGGTATGTTGCAGGAAAGTTTAGCAAGACCAATCTTTTTTTTTTTTTTTTGGTTAGTGACACAGTTTTATTTTATTTTATTTTTATTTTTTATTTTTTGTTATACTTTAAGTTCTGGAATACATGAGCAGAATGTGCAGATTTGCTAAATAGATATACACGTGCCATGGTGGTTTGCTGCACCCATCAACCCATCATTGACATTAGGTATTTCTCCTAATGCTATCGCTCCCCTAGCCCCTCACCCACCATGGACAGGCCCCGGTGTGTGATGATCCCCTCCCTGTGTCCATGTGTTCTCATTGCCCAACTTCCACTTATGAGTGAGAACATGTGGTGTTTGGTTTTCTGTTCCTGTGATAGTTTGCTGACAATGATGGTTTTCAGCTTCATCCATGTCCCTGCAAAGGACATGAGCTCATCATTTTCATGGCTCCACTGTGTTCCATGGTGTATATGTGCCACATTTTCTTTATCCAATCTATCACTGATGGGCATTTGGGTTGGTTCCAAGTCTTTGCTATTATAAATAGTTCTCCAATAAACATAGATGTGCATGTGTCTTTATAGTAGAATGATTTATAATCCTTTAGGTATATACCCAGTAATGGGATTGCTGGGTCAAATGGTATTTCTCGTTCCAGATCCTTGAGGAATCGCCACACTGTCTTCCACAATGATTGAGCTAATTTACATTCTCACCAACAGTGTAAAAGCGTTCCTATTTCTCCACATCTTCTCCAGCATCTGTTGTTTTCTGACTTTTTAATGATCGCCATTCTCCTTGGCATGAGATGGTATATCATTGTGATTTTGATTTGCATTTCTCTGATGACCAGTGATGATGAGCTTTTTGTCATATGTTTGATGGCCACATAAATGTCTTCTTTTGAGAAGTGTCTGCATGTTCATATCTTTTGCCTACTTTTTGATGAGGCTGTTTGTTTTTTCTTGTAAATTTTAATTAAGTTCCTTGTAGTTTCTGGATAATAGCCCTTTGTCAGATGGATAGATTGCAAAAATTTTCTCCCATTCTGTGGGTTTCCTGTTCACTATGACGATAGTTTCTTTTGCTGTGCAGAGGTGTTTTAGTTTAATTAGATGCCATTTGTCAATTTTGGCTTTTGTTGCAATTGCTTTTCGTGTTTTAGTCATGAAGTCTTCACCCATGCCTATGTCCTGAATAGTATTTCCTAGGTTTTCTTCTAGGGTTTTTATGGTTTTAGGTCTTACATTTAAGTCTTTAATCCATCTTGAGTTAATTTTTGTAAAAGG
>NW_012117722.1:2173678-2197812 GCF_000951035.1 Colobus angolensis palliatus | reverse complement strand
TCTTGCTTCTCTAGTTCTTTTAATTGTGATGTTAGGGTGTCGATTGTAGATCTTTCCTGCTTTCTCCTGTTGGCATTTAGTGCTATAAATTTCCCTCTAAACATTGCTTTAGCTGTGTCCTGGAGATTCTGGTACGTTGTGTCTTTGTTCTCATTGGTTTCAAATAACTTATTTATTTCTGCCTTAATTTCGTTATTTACCCAGTAGTCATTCAGGAGCAAGTTGTTTAGTTTCCATGAGTTTTGCAGTTTTGAGTGAGTTTCTTAACTTGAGTTCTAATTTGATTGCACTGTGGTCTGAGAGACGGTCTGTTATGATTTCCATTCTTTTGCATTTGCTGAGGAGTGTTTTACATCAAATTAAGTCGTCAATTTTAGAATAAGTGTGATGTGGTGCTGAAAAGAGTGTATATTCTGTTCATTTGGGGTGGAGAGTTCTTTAGATGTCTATTAGGTCTACTTGGTCCAGAGCTGAGTTCAGCTCCTGAATATCCTTGTTAATTTTCTGTCTCATTGATCTGTCTAATATTTACAGTGGGGAGTTAACATATTCTACTATTATTGTGTGAGAGTCTAAGTCTCTTTGTAGGTCTCTAAGAACTTGCTTTACAAATCTGGGTGCTCCTGTATTGGGTGCATATATATTTAGGATAGTTAGCTCTTCTTGTTGCATTGATCCCTTTACCATTATGTAATTCCCTTCTTTGTCTTTTTGATCTTTGTTGGTTTAAAGTCTGTTTTATCAGAGACTAGGGTTGCAACTCCTGCTTTTTTTTTCACTTTCCATTTGCTTGGTAAATATTCCTCCATCCCTTTATTTTGAACCTATGTGTGTCTTTGCACATGAGATGGGTCTCCTGAAAACAGCACACCGATGGCTTGACCCTTTATCCAACTTGCCAGTCTGTGTCTTTTAATTGGGGCATTTAGCCTATTCACATTCAAGGTTAAAATTGTTATGTGTGAATTTGATTCTGTCATTATGATGCTAGCTGGTTATTTTGCCCATTAGTTGATGCAGTTTCTTCACAGTGTCGACAGTCTTTACAATTTGGTATGTTTTTGCAGTGGCTGGTACAGGTTTTTCCTTTCCATATTTATTGCTTCCTCCAGGAGCTCTTGTAAGGCAGGCCTGGTGGTGACAAAAAGTCAGTATTTGCTTGTCTGTAAAGGATTTTATTTCTCCTTCACTTGTGAAACTTAGTTTGGTTGGATATTAAATTCTGGGTTGAAAATTATTTTCTTTAAGAACGTTGAATATTGGTCCCCACTCTCTTCTGGCTTGTAGGGTTTCTGCAGAGAGATCCACTGTTAGTCTGATGGCCTTCCCTTTGTGGGTAACCCAACCTTTCTCTCTTGCTGCCCTTAACATTTTTTCCTTCATTTCAACCTTGGTGAATCTGACAACTATGTGTCTTGGGGTTGCTCTTCTCGAGGGGTATTTTTGTGATGTTCTCTGTATTTCCTGAATTTGAATATTGCCTGTCTTGCTAGGTTGGGGATGTTCTCCTGGATAATACCTTGAAGAGTGTTTTCCAACTTGGTTCCATTCTCCCTGTCACTTTCAGGTACACCAGTCAAATGTAGGTTTGGTCTTTTCACATAGTTTCATATTCTGGGAGGCTTTGTTCGCTCCTTTTCATTCTTTTTTCTCTATTCTTGTCTTCATACTTTATTTCATTAAATTGATCCTCAATCTCTGATATTCTTTTTTTTTTTTTTTTTTTTTGAGATGGAGTCTCACTCTGTCACCCAGGCTGGAGTGCAGTGGTGCAATCTCGGCTCACTGCAAGCTCTGCCTCCCGGGTTTATGCCATTCTCCTGCCTCAGCCTCTTGAGTAGCTGGGACTACAGGCGCCCGCCATCTCGCCCGGCTAGTTTTTTGTATTTTTTTAGTAGAGACGGGGTCTCACCATGTAGACCAGGATGGTCTCGATCTCCTGACCTCGTGATCCACCCATCTCGGCCTCCCAAAGTGCTGGGATTACAGGCTTGAGCCACCGCGCCCGGCCCAATCTCTGATATTCTTTCTTCCACTTGATCATTTCAGCTATTGATACTTGTGTATGCTTCATGAAGTTCTCATGTTGTGTTTCTCAGCTCCATAGAGTCAGTTATGTTCTTCTCTAAACTGGTTATTCTAGTTAGCACTTCCTCTAACCTTTTTTCAAGGTTCTTAGCTTCCTTGCCTTGGGTTAGAACATGCTCCCTCAGCTTGGAGGAGTTTGTTATTACCCACTTTCTGAAGCCTACTTCTGTCAATTCATCAGACTCATTCTCTGTCCAGTTTTGTTCCCTTGCTGGTGAAGATTTGTGATCCTTTGGAAGAGAAGAGGTATTCTGGTTTTTGGAATTTTCAGCCTTTTTGCGCTGGTTTTTCCCCATCTTCATGGATTTACCTACCTTTGGTCTTTAATGTTGGTGACCTTCAGATGGGGTTTTTGTGTGGACCTCCTTTTTGTTGATATTGATGCTATTCCTTTCTGTTTGTTAGTTTTCCTTCTAACAGTCAGGTCCCTCTGCTGCAGGTCTGCTGGAGTTTGCTGGAGGTCCACTCCAGACCCTGTTTGCCTGGGTATCACCAGCAGATTCTGCAGAACAGCAAAGACTGCAGCTTGTTTCTTTCTCTGGAAGCTTTGTCTCAGAGGGGTACCCGCCAGATGCCAGCCAGAGCTCTCCTGTTTGAGGTGTCTGTCAACCCCTGCTGGGAGTTGTCTCCCAGCTGCTGAAGCTGCACCCACAGCCACCCCTTTCCCCAGATGCTGTGTCCCAAGGATTTGGGAGTTTTATCTATAAGCCCCTGACTGGAGCTGCTACCTTTCTTTCAGAGATGCCCTGCCCAGAGAGGAGTAATCTAGAGAGGCAGTCTGGCTACAGCAGTTTTGTTGAGCTGCAGTAGGCCCTGCCCAGTTCAGTGGTTTTGTTTGCTCTGTGAGGGGAAAACCACCTACTCAAGCCTCAGTAATGGCAGACATCTCTCCCCCCACCAAGCTCGAGCATCCCAGGTCGACTTCAGACTGCTGTGCTGGCAGCGAGAATTTCAAGCCAGTGAATCTTAGCTTGCTGGGCTCTATGGGGGTGGGATTCACTGAGCTAGACCACTTAGCTCCCTGGCTTCATCCCCCTTTCCGGGGGAGTGAACGGTTCTGTCTCGTTGGCATTCCAGGTACCACTGGGATATGAAAAAAAACTCCTGCAGCTAGTTTGGTGTCTGCCCAAATGGCCGCCCAGTTTTGTGGTTGAAACCCAGGGCCCTGGTGGTGTGGACACCCAAGGGAATCTCCTGGTCTGTGGGTTGTGAAAACTGTGAGAAAAGCATAGTATCTGGGCCAGAATGCACCGTCCCTCATAGCACAGTCCCTCACGGCTTCCCTTGGCTAGGGGAGGGAGTTCCCCGACCCCTTGTGCTTCCCAGGTGACGTGACACCCCACCCTGCTTCGGCTTGCCCTCCATGGGCTGCACCACTGTCTAACCAGTCTCAATGAGATAAGCCAGGTACCTCATTTGGAAGTGCAGAAATCACCTGCCTTCTGTGTCGATCTCGCTGGGAGCTGCAGACCAGAGCTGTTCTTATTCTGCCACCTTGCCAGCCACCTTAAGTCCAAATCTTTTATAATGGGGAGTAAGCCTGTTGGGCCTTGCTCTGGAAGGAGGCACTTTTACAGTGTTTGTTTACAGTGGAGAGTAAACAAATTTTACTTTGCTCGAGATAAAGACACTGTCACTACCTTCTAAGGCTATTCACTATACAGACATCCTTGAAAAAATAATCTGGAAAAAAACTAGTCAGTATCTCTGAGCATAAGATGTGCAGAAACTTAAAGGACCCGTGAAGAATTGTCTCCCAACACTAACCAGCCAGTGAAACTCCACCCAAAGATATGTGGTTCATGATTCTTTCTTTAAAGATTTCCAACTGAAGCTTAGCACAGCTCTAACCTTCTCAAAATTCATGTTTTCCACTCCAATCCCAAATTTCCCCCTTTTTCTTTTCTTCTTTTTCTTTTTTTTTTTTTTGCTCTCCAGCAGTTTCTGCATATTGAGCCCAGTCCTCACTCTTATTTTTGCTCTGGTGGCTGAACTACTTGCTCGTAGCCCCAGATCTTAGATTCGCCTCTGACTCATGTGTCTAGCTCATATCCTCCAGCAGGTTGCTCCCATAGATAATGTACCAGTAACAACTGCCTTATCTAACTAGTACTGGGACTCTGTTACTGCCCTGGTAAGGAGGCCTCTCCCCTCAGAGAGCACATAGTGACTATGAAACTGATAGTTTCTATGGCTAGGTAGGACAATCTATAGGTGATGAAAATCATTACAGGCAACTGGGTTTGGGTTCAGCCTGCCCTAGCTTTTCTCTTTGTTTTTTAATGTGTTTTCTGGGGAAGGAGGGGACTCATTCTGTTTATGTGCAATTTTAGTTAATGCTGTTTGGAAGAGTCTTTCAGTCTGTAAACCCAATATGTTGCCATAGAAACAGTTCTCCATCTGAAATACATCCAATCAATTCTAAAATTATCATTCAGAAAACCTTCATAAATTAGAAGTAATCCAACAGATACCCAGAATGTCAGCATTTAGGTAATGAGCTGCATTTTCTCATTTTATTTAATTATTTTAAAATCAAGAAATCAACAGCAAAGAATCCAACTTAGATACACAGATGCTCCCTGACTCGTGATAGAGTTCCATTCCAATAAACCCATCATAAGTTGAAAATACATTAAATTGAAAATGCATTTAATACATTTAAGCTACAGAACATCATAGGTTAGCCTGGCCTACTGTAAATGTGCTCTGAACACTTTCATTAGCCTAACATGGGGCAAAATCATCTAAAACAAGCCTATTTTACGATGAAGTGTTGAATATCTCATGTAATTTATTGAATACTGTACTGAAAGTGAAAAAATAGAATAGTTATATGATACACAAAGTACAGTTTCTGCCGAATGTATATTGTTTTTCTACCATCATAAAGGCAAAAAAATTCTAAGTCAAACCATTGTAAGCCAAGGACCATCTGTACATGGAAATAGAAAGATATTCAAGCTAGGAAAATTCTTCATTGATTCTTTTATTCTGGAAGCAACATTATTATAGAGCAACATACACAATTTAGAAAAGACAAGGTTGTTTCCTTTTTTAATTTTTTTAACTTTATTTTACGTTCAAGGGTACCTAGGTGTCCAGGTTTGTTATATAGGCAAACTGCATGTCACAGGGGTTTGGTGCACAGATTATTTTGTCTCCCAGATAGTAAGTATAGTATTCAACAGGTATTTTTTTCTGATCCTCTCCCTCCTCCCACCCTTTGCCCTCAAGTAGGCCCTGGTGTATGTTGTTCCCTGCTTTGTGTTCATATGTTTTCATTGTTTAGCTTCCACTTACAAATGAGAATGCGCAGTATTTGATTTTCTGTTCTTGCATTAGTTTGCTAAGGATAATGGCCTCCAGCTCCATCCATGTCCTGCAAAGGACATGATCTCCCTTCTTATGGCTGTGTGGTATTCCATGGTATATGTGTACCACATTTTTTAAATCCAGTCTACAGTTGATGAGCATTTAGGTTGATTCCATGTCTTTGCTATTGTGAATAGTGCTATGATGAACATATGCATGCATTTGTCCTTATGGTAGAAGGATTTATATCCCCTTGGGTACTCACCCAATAATGAGATTGCTGGGTCAAA
Source organism: Colobus angolensis palliatus (assembly GCF_000951035.1). Taxonomy (NCBI): domain Eukaryota; kingdom Metazoa; phylum Chordata; class Mammalia; order Primates; family Cercopithecidae; genus Colobus; species Colobus angolensis. The sequence goes on along the minus strand of NW_012117722.1, from coordinate 2,192,119 downwards.
TGGTAATTCTGTTTTAAGTTCTTTGAGGAATCACCACACTGCTTTCTACAATGGCTGAACTAATTTACACCCCCACCAACAGTGTATAAGAGTATCCTTTTCTCTGCAATCTCATCAGCATCTGCTTTTTTTTAAAATCATAGCCACTCTGATTAGTATGAGGTAGTACCTCATTGTGGTTTTGATTTCCATTTCTCTAATGATTAGTGATGTTGAGATTTTTTTCATATGCTTGTTTGTTGCATGTGTGTCTTCTTTTGAAAAGGTTCTACTGGGGTTTTTTCTTTCTAATGGGGTTGTTTTTTGCTTGTAAATTTGTATAAATTCCAAATAGATTCTGGATATTAGACTTTTGTTGGATGCATACTTTGCAAATATTTTCTGTCACTCTGTAGGTTGTTTGTTTACTCTGTTGATAGTTTCTTTTGCTCTGCAGAAGCTCTTTGGTTTAATTTGGTCCCACTTGTTAACTGTTTTTGCAACAGCTGCTGTTGGTGTTTTCAGCATGAATCTTTGCCAGGTCCTATGTCCAGAATGGTATATCTTAGGTTATCGTTCAGGGTTTTTATAGTTTTAGGTTTTACATTTAAGTCTTTAATTCATCCTGAGTTGATTTTTTGTGTATGGTTTAAGGAAGGGGTCTAGTTTCAGTCTTCAGCATATGGCTAGTCAGTTATCCCAGCATCATATATTGATGGGAAGTCCTTTCCCCATTGCTTGTTTTTGTCAGCTTGGTTAAAGATCAGGTGGTTGTAGGTGTGCAGAATCATTTCTGGGCTCTCTATTCTGCTCCATTGGTCTATGTAACTGTTTTTGTACCAGTACCATGCTGTTTTAGTTATTGTAGCCTTGTAGTATAGTTTGAAGTTGGGTAATGGGATGCCTCCAGCCTTGTTCTTTTTGCTTAGAAATGCCTTGGTTAGGCTGGGTGTGGTGGCTCATGCCTGTAATCCCAGCACTTTGGGAGGCTGATGCAGGCAGATCATGAGGTCAGGAGTTCAAGACCAACCTGACCAACATAGTGAAACCCCATCTTTACTAAAAATACAAAAATTAGCCAGGCATGGTGGCTCACACCTGTAGTCCTAGCTACTAAGGAGGCTGAGGCAGGAGTATCATTTTAACCTGGGAGGCACAGGTTGCAGTAAGGCAAGACTGCACCACTGCACTCCAGCCTGGGTGACAAAGTAAGACTCTGTCTCAAAAAAAAAAAAAAAAAGAATTGCCTTGGCTATTTTGGCTCTTTTTTGTTTCAATATGAATTTTAAAATAGTTTTTTCTAATTCTGTGAAGAATGTCATTAATAGTTTGATACGGAAAGCATTGAATCTATAAATTGCTTTGGGCAGTATGGTCATTTTAACAATATTGAGTCTTTCTATCTGTATTAGCTTATTCTCACACTGCTATAAAGAACTGCTGGAGACTGGGTAATTTATAAAGGAAAGAGGTTTAATTGACTCACAGTTCCACATGGCTGGAGAGGCCTTAGGAAACTTAAAATCATGGCAGAAGGGAAAGCAAATATGTTTTTCACATGGCGGTAGGAAAAAGAAGTGCAGAGCAAAGGGGGGAAAAGCCCATTATAAAACTGTCGGATCTCACGAGAACACACTTACTGTCATGAGAACAGCATGAGGGAACCACTCCCCCATGATCTAGTCACCTCCCACAAGATCCCTCCCCTAACATGTGGGGATTACAATTTAGATTGTAGTTCAAGATGAGATTTTGAGTGGGGTCACAGACAAACCATATCATTTTGTGCCTGGCCCTTCCCAAATCTCATGTCCTCACATTTCAAAAAATAATCATGCCTTTCCAATAGTTCCCCAAAGTCTTAACTCATTCCAGCATTAGCCCAAAAGTCCAAGTCCAAAGTCTCATCTGAGACAAGTCAAGTCCCTTCCACCTATGAGCATATAAAATCAAAAGTTAGTTACTTCCTAGATACAGTGGGGGTACAGGCATTGGTTAAATATACCCATTCCAAGTGGGAGAAATTAGACAAAATAAGGGGCTACAGGCCCCATGCAAGTCCAAAATCCAATAAGGCAGCCACTAAACCTTGAAGTTCCAAAATGATCTCCTTTGACTCTATGCCTCACATTCAGGTCACTGATGTAAGAGATGGGCTCCCATGCCTTGGGTAGCTCCACCCCTGTGGCTTTGCAGAGTACAACCTGCTTCCTGGCTGCTTTCATGAGCTGGTGTTGAGTGCCTGCAGCTTTTCCAGGCACATGGTGCAAGTTGTTGGATCTAACATCCTGGGATCTGGAAGACAGTGGCCCTCTTCTCACAGCTACATTAGGCAGTGCCCCAGTGGGGACTCTGTGTAGGGTCTCAGATCCCACATTTCTTTTCCACACTGCCCAAGTAGAGGTTCTCCATGAGGACTTTGCCTCTACAGCAAACTTCTGCCTGGACACCCAGGTGTTTCCATACATCCTCTGAAATCTAGGTGAAGATTCCAAAACCTCACTTCTTGACTTCTGTGTGCCGACAGGCTCAACACCACTTGGAAGCTACCAAGGCCTGGGTTTGCACTCTTTGAAGCAATGGCCTGAGTTGTACCTTGGCCCTTTTATGCATGGCTGGAGCAGCTGGAACTCAGGGCACCAAGTCCCAAGGCTGCACACAGCAATGGGGCCCTCAACCTGGCCCATGAAATCATTTTTCCTTCCTAGGCCTCCAGCTGCTGTAAAGGTCTGTGACATGCCCTGGAGACATTTTCCCCATTGTCTTGGGTGATCAATATTTGACTCCTCGTTACTGATGCAAATTTCTGCAGTCAGATTTAATTTCTCCCCTCAAAAATGGGTTTTTCTTTTCTACTGCAGCCTCAGGCTATAAATTTTCCAAACTTTTATGCTCTGTCACCTCTTTAATGCTTTACTGCTTAGAAGTTTCTTCTGCTACATACCCTAAATCATTTCCCTCAAGTTCAAAGTTCCACAGATCCCTAGGGCAAGAGCAAAATGCCACCAGTCTCTTTGCTAAAGCACACCAAGAGTGACCTTTACTCAAGTTCCCAAGAAGTTCCTCATCTCCATCTGAGACCACCTCAGCCTGAACTTTATTGTCCATATCACCATCAGCATTTTGACCAAAACCATTCAATAAGTTTTTAGGAAGATCCAAACTTTCCTACATCTTTCTGTCTTCTTTTGAGCCCTTCTAACTTTTCCAATCTCTGTCTGTTATCCAGTTCTAAAATTGCTTCCACATTTTGGGTTATCTTTACGGCAGCACCCCACTCTCTGAGCTACCAATTTACTGTACTAGTCCATTTTCATGCTGCTATAAAGAACTCCCTATGGCTGGGTAATTTATTAAGGAAAGAGGTTTAATTAACTCACAATTCTGCGTGGCTGGGGAGGCCTCAAGAAACTTACAATCATGGCAGAAGGAGAAGCAAACACTTCCTTCTTCACATGGCAGCAGGAGAGAGAAGTGCAGAGTGAAGTGGGGAAAAGTCCCTTATAAAAAGATCAGATCTTGGGAGAACTCACTCACTATCATGAGAACAGCATCAGGGAACCACATCCATGATGTGGTTCACCTCCCATAAGGGTCCCTCCCCCAACATATAGGGGTTACAATTTGGATTACTATTCAAGATGAGATTTTGGGTGGGGACACAGCCAAACCATATCACTATCCATGAGCATGGAGTATTTTTTCATTCATTTGTGTCATTTCTTATTTCTTTGAGCAGTGTTTGTAATTCTCCCCTTGAAGATCTTTCACCTCCCTGGTTAGCTGTATTACTAGGTATTTTATTCTTTTTGTGGCAATTACAAAGGGGATTGCTTTCCTGATTTGGTTCTTGGTTTGGATGTTATTGGTGTATGGGAATGCTACTGACTTTTGTACATTGATTTTATACCCTGAAACTGTGCTGAAGTTGTTTTGAAGATCAAGGAGCTTTTGGGTAGAGACTAGAGGCTTTTCGAGATATAAAATCATATTGTCTGTAAACAGAGATAGTTTGACTTCCTCTATTCCTATTTGGATACCTTTTATATCTTTTTCCTGACTAATTGCTCTGGCCAGAACTTCCAGTACTATGTTGAGTAAGAGTGGTGAAAGAGAACATCCTTGTCTTGTTCCAGTTTTCAAAAGGAATGCTTCCAGTTTTTGCCCATTCAGTATGATGTTGGTTGGGGGTTTGCTATAGATGGCTCTTAGCATTTTGAAGTATGATCCTTCAACACCTAGTTTATCGAGAGTTTTTAACATGAAGTGCTGTTGGATTTTATCAAAAGTCTTTTCTGCATATATTAAGATAACCATGGTTTTTGGTTTTTGTTCTGTTTATGTGATTAATCACATTTACTGATTTGCATATGTTAATCACTCTTGTGTCCCAGAGATAAAGCCTACTTGATAATGGTGGATTCGGTTTTTGATATGATGCTGGATTCAGTTTTCTAGTGTTTTATTGAGGATTTTTGCATCTATGTTCATCAAGAATATTGGCATGAAGTTTTCTTTTTTTGTTGTGTCTCTGCCAGGTTTTAGTATCAGGATGATGCTGATCTCATAGAATGAGTTGGGGAGGAGTCCTTCATCCTCACTTTTTTGGAATAGTTTCAGTAGGAATGGTACCAGCTCTTCTTTATGCATCTGGTAGAACTTGGCTGTGAATCCTTCGGGTCCTGGATATTTTTTCTTGGTAGGCTTTTTATTACTGCTTCAATTTTGGAACTCATTACTGGTCTGCTCAGGGATTCAGTTTCTTCCTGGTTCAGTCTTCAGAGGTTATCTATGTCCAGGAATTTGTCCATTCTTCTATATTTTCCAGTTTGTGTGCATAGAGGTGTTTATAGTGGTCTCTGAAGGTTTTTGTATTTCTGTGGGATAAGTGGTAGCATCCCCTTTGTCATTTCTAATTTTATTTGGATCATCTCTCTTTTTTTCATTATTATTCTAGATATCAGTCTATTTTTCTTATTAATTTTTTCTAAGAACTAACTCCTGGATTCATTGTTCTTTTGTATGGTTTTTCACATTTCCTTCAATTCAGCTCTGATTTTGGCTATTTCTTGTCTTTTGTTAGCTTTGGAGTTGGTTTGCTCTTATTTCTGTAGTTGCACTAGTTGTGATTTTAGGTTGTTAATTTTAGATCTTTCTAACTTTTTGATGTGGGTGTTTAGTGCTATAAACTTCCCTCTTAACACTGCCTTAGCTGTGTCCAAGGGATTCTGGTATGTTGTATCTCTGTTCTTATTTATTTAAAAAATTTATTGATGTCTGACCTAATTTCACTGATTATCCAAAAGTCAATGAGGAGCAGGTTGTTCAATTTCCATGTAATTGTACAGTTTTGAGTGATTTTCTTAGTATTTATTTCTATTTTTATTGCACTATGGTCTGAGAGTGTGGTTGGTATGATTTTGGGTGTTTTTTTAATTTGCTGAGGATAGTTTTATTTCCAATTGAGTAGTCTATTTTAGAGAATGTGTCATGTGCAGGTGAGAATGTATAGTCTGTTGTTTTTGGGTGGAGAGTTCTGTACATGTCTATTAGGTCTATTTGGTCAAGTTCCAAGTTCATATCCTGAATATCTCTGTTAATTTTCTGCCTTTATGATCTGTCTAATACTGTAAGAGGGGTATTGGAGTCTACCACTATGATAGTCTGTGAATCTAAGTCTCTGCATAGGTCTCTAACAACTTGCTTTATGAATCTGGATGCTTCTGTGTTGGGTGCATATATATTTAGGATAGCTAGATCTTCTTGCACCCTTTACCATTATGTAATGCCCTTCTTTTCTTTTTTCATCTTTGTTGGTTTAAAGTCTGCTTTGTCTGAAATTAGGATAGCAACTCCTGCTTTTTTTCTGTTTTCCATTTGCTTAGAAGATTTTTCTCCATCCTTTTATTTTGAGCCTATAGGTGTCTGCATGTGAAATGGGTCTCTTGAAGACAGTATATCATTTGGCTTTGCTTCTTTATCCAGCTTGCCACTCTGTGCCCTTTAAATGAGGCATTTTGCCCATTTACATTCAAGGTCACTATTGATATATGTGAATTTGATCCTATCATTTTGCTGTGAGCTAGTTATTACACAGTCTTGTCTGTGTGGTTGCTTTATAATGTCACTGGTCTGTGTACTTAGGTGTATTTTTGTAGCGGCTGATAGTGGTCTTTTCTTTCCGTATTTATTACTCCTTTTAGGACCTCTCGTAAAGTAGGCCTGGTGGCAACAAATTCCCTCAGCATTTGCTTGTCTGAGAAGAATCTTACTTCTCCTTCACTTATGAAGCTTAGTTTGGCTGGATATCAAATTCTTGATTGAAAATTATTTTATTTAAGAATGCTGAATATAGGCCCCCAATCTATTCTGGCCTGTAGGGTTTCTGCTGAAAGGTCTGCTGTTAGTCTAACAGGATCCTTTTGGTAGATGACCTGCTCCTTCTCTCTAGTTGCCTTTAACGTTTTTTCTATCATTTCAACCTTGGAGAATCTGATGATTATGTGTCTTGGGGATAGTCTTCTCATGTAGTAGCTCACAGAAGTTTTCTGTGTTTCCTGCATTTGAATGTTGGCCTCTCTAACAAGGTTGGGATATCCTAGCTAGATGATATCCTGAAATATGTTCTCCAAGTTGTGTGCTTTCTTCCCATCTCTTTCAGGGATGCCAGTGAGTCACAGATTTGGTCTCTTTACATAATCTCATATTACTCAAAGGTTTTGTTCATTCTTTTTATTCTATTTTCTTTGTTTTTGTCTGACTGAGTTGTTTCAGAGAGCTGGTCTTCGAGCACTGAGATTCTTTTCTCAACTTGGTCTAGTCTTCTGTTAATAATTGTGATTGCATTATGAAATTCTTGTCGTGTGTTTTTCAGCTCTATCTGATCAACTTGGTTATCTTTTATAATGGCCATTTCACCTATCAAGTGAAATGATACAGTTCCTATATCATTTTATTGTAATCTTTACATTTCTTAGACTGGGTTTTTACTTTTTCCTGAATCTCAATGATTTTTGCTCCAACTCATATTCTAAATTCTATTTCCATCATTTCAGCCATTTCAGCCCAGTTAAGAATGCTTGCTGGAGAACTAGTGAATTCATTTGGAGGAAAGAAGATACTCCAGCTTTTTGAGTTGCCAGAGTTCTTACCCTGGTTCTTTCTCAACTGTGTGCACTGGTGTTCCTTTAACTGCAATATGTCTTGAGTACAGCCAACAGACTTCTTTTCTGGATGTTTTCAGAGGCCCAAGTCTTTGTGCAGCATCTTTATTTGTAGCTGAATTCTTGTCACTGGTTTCACAAGGGGGTATGTTAGCTAAGCGGTATTGGTGTTGAAGTTTTGGGCTGTGATCCAGTAGGTGGCACTTAAGTGTAACGGCTGGTAGATAGGCTCTTGCTTTGCCACATGGCTCCTCTGTATTTCCTCAGGATTGCAGCTGGGCTCCCTCTCAGCGCTGTGAATGGGTGGCCTCCTCTCCCACTTGAGTGCTGGCTGCATATCTCGGCTTGGCACTCCTGGACTGCACAGTACAATTCTGGGGTGAGTTCAAACTTTCTGTTCCCTCTCAAGCTTGAAGGCAGCAGATGAAGGGACCTTAGCAGTGGCTGTGGCAGAGGGTCTTTCACTTGTTTTTTGACAAGAGGCTCACACCTCTTTCTGAGGTGGAACCACGATCAATCAGTGTGATCAGCCCAGGATGGGTCCACTGCACTTTGGACCCAAGGGCAAGGGGAGGCCCTGCTAGTGATGAGCAGGGAGAGCAGGTGGGTCCTGGAGGGAGACAGACTGGCCTCTTCTCCTTAGGGCAACTTCAGCTTACTGAAGGTGTGATTGAAGCACTCAGGGTCTCTGCTCCTTCCTTAGTCTGAGGGCAGCAAGGGAAGTACCACAGCAGTGGCAGTGGCAAAGGGCCTTTCAGTTACCTCTGGGAGTGCTACCTCAGAGAAACAGAACCACTGCCAATGGGAGTGTTCAGCCAGGGGGTGGGTTGGCTGCACTGCTGGCCTGAATTGGGGGCTCCACTTGGTAAAGAGGAGGGGGTGGAGGGCTCACAGGGAGGAGAGACTGGGCTCTTCTTCTGATGGTGACTGTGGTGCACTGAAAGCACAGGTGAAGCCCTCAGATTCTTTGTTTCTTCCCCTGATGGACAGCAGCAGAGGCAGAACCGTTGCTGTGGCAGAGGGGCTGTTGGTTCCCTCTGGGAGCTCCTCCTCTGGGAAACTCAGAGCCACTCTCAGTGGGCATCCTCAGCTGTGGCTGGGGCGACTGATCCTGACCCAGGGGCCCTACCTGGTGAAGAGTTGAGGGTGGGAGTTCACAGAGAAGAGAGACTGGACTCTGTATGGGGGCTGCAGGGTGCAGGAGGTGCCAACACAGGAAGTAAGCCCTTTGTTCCTTCCTTAGCCCAATGGTGGTTAGGGCGGTACCATTACAGGTGCAATGGTGGAGGGGTTGTGGGTTGACTCTGGGATTTCCTCCTTAGAGAAATGCAGAGCTGCCTCTGACTGAAGTGCCCAGGCACGGCAGAGTAGTTATGCGGAAGTCCCAGTCAGGAGGCCCTGTCTAGTGAGGAGAACAGGGACAGGGACCCAGTGAAGAACAGTCCAGATGAGAGATGAAGCCAGCTGGACTTCCTGGGTCAAGTGGGGACTTGAAGAACTTTTCTGTCTTACAAGAGGATTGTAAAATGCACTAAACAACACTCTGCAGGTAGGATTGTAAAATGCACCAATCAGTGCTCTATAGCTAGCTAGAGGTTTGTAAAATGCACCAATCAGTGCTCTGTAAAAATGCACCAATCAGCACTCTGTAGCTAGCTAGAGGTTTGTAAAATAGACCAATCAGCACTTGGTAAAATGGACCAATCAGCAGGACATGGGTGGGAACAAATAAGGGAATACAAGCTGGTCACCCCGGCCAGCGGTTCAACCCGGTTGAGTCCCCTTCCACTCTGTAGAAGCTTTGTTCTTTCACTCTTCACCATAAATCTTGCTGCTGCTCACTCTTTGGGTCCATGCCATCTTTAAGAGCTGTAACACTCACTGCGAAGGTCCACGGATCCATTCTTGAAGTTAGCAAGTCCACAACCAAACCCACTGAGAGGGACCAACTCCGGACACACAGACACTTTTCTGTGAAGCAGTTGTGCTATGCTGGGGATCCAAGCCGGTTCCTAATCACCATGCCCCCTCCAGCACCTGAAGGCAAGAGCAGCAAGGGCTGTGGGACAGCAAAAATGGCAGCCATCCTCTCTGTCTGGGAGCTCTGTCCCAGGGAAGTACAGAGCTGGTACCAGTCCTGGAGCCCTGGTAGGGGGTGGCTGGAGTCCCAGGTCAGGAGGCCCCACCCAGTGATGAGAAGCGGTATTGGGGACCCATGTGGAAAACAGTCCAGCCACTTTTCCATGTGGCAGCTGCACTGTGTTGGAGTCCATGTTAGTCCCTAATCACCAGGCACTTTCCAGAGCCTGAAGCCAAGAGAAGGGAGGGCTGTGATACAGCCAAGATGGCGGCCTGCCTTGCCCGCTTGGAGCTTCCTCCCAGGAAGTGCAGAAGATTATCTTTCGAATGACTACACAATAGTGGCAATGCAAGGTTGGGGAACTGGTTCATTTCAACAGTGTTATACTCCTTAGAAGAGAAGCTTGTAAATATATGTATCTGAAAAAATTTCTAATTTTTAGAGTAGATTTTTAATACTCTTATATCTCTTGTCTCCTTGAAAATATTTTAACCACTTAGTAGTTCCGAATGGAAAGTTATTAGGTGTTATGTAGCTCTTGCAAAGGAAGTCACAGATCTAAAATAAGGAGATTCCTGCCGGGTGCGGTAGCCCAGATTATGCCTGTAATCCCAGTGCTTCGAGAGGCCTAGGTGGGTGGATCACTTGAGGTCAGGAGTTTGAGACCAGCCTGAACAACATAGTGAAACCCTGTTTCTACCAAAAATACAAAAAATTAGCAAGGCGTGGTGGTGGGTGCCTGTAATTCCAGCTTCTCAGGAGGCTGAGGCCAAAGAATGGTTTGAACCCAAGAGGTGGAGGTTGCAGTGAGCTGAGATCACGTCACTGCACTACAGCTTGGGCAACAAAGTGAGACTCCTTTTCAAAAAAAAAATAGTAAATACATAAATAATAAACTAAAGAGAGGCCAGGCGCAGTGGCTCACACCTGTAATCCCAGGACTTTGGGAGGCCAAGGCGGGCAGATCAGGAGGTCAGGAGTTTAAGACCAGCCTGGCCAATATAGTGAAACCCCGTCTCTACTAAAATTACAAAAATTAGTTGGGCATGGTGGCGTGTGCCTCTAGTCCCAGATACTCGAGAGGCTAAGGCAGAAGAATTACTTGAACCCAGGAGGCCAGAGGTTGCAGTGAACTGAGAACGCATCACTGCACTCCAGCCTGGGCAACAGAGTGAGGCTGTCTCAACAGCAATAATAATAATAATAATAATAATAATAATAGGCCGGGCACAGTGGCTCACACCTGTAATCCCAACACTTTGGGAGGCCGAGGCGGATGGATCACGAGGTCAGGAGTTCGTGACCAGCCTGGCCAAGATGGTGAAACCCCATCTCTACTAAAAATACAAAAATTAGCTGGGCATGGTGGCGCACACCTATAGTCCCAGCTACTTGGGAGTCTGAGGCATGAGAATCTCTTGAACCCAGGAAGCGGAGGTTGTGGTGAGCCGAGATCACACCATTGCACTCCAGCCTGGGTGACAAGAGTGAAACTCTGTCTTAAAATAATAATAATAATAATAATAATAATAATAATAAATAACAATAATAAACAAACTAAGGAGAATCCCCCAAACTAAGGAATGGGATCAGAAATGTTTCTTTCTTGGAATTTATGATAAACATAATAAAACTTTTTTGTTTTGGGAAATAAATTCCCAAATTTTTTCCTGGAGTTCACATTATTTCACCAGGAAAACATTAATATAGAATCTTGAGAGCAGTACTGTTCAATACAACTTTCTGTAATGATAGAAGTGCACTGTAATCTGTGCTGTTCAATATGGAATTTACTAGCTACATATGGGTACTGAGCACTTGAATGTAGCTAGTGACTAAAGAACTAAATTTATTTAAAATGTTAATTAAATTTAAATTGTAGCATGTGGCTAGTAGCTACCATTTTGAACAATGCAACTTAATAGCCGAATACTCACGGAGTTGGGGTCAAACTGCTGAGGTTCAAACTCTGGTTTCACATTTCACTACTTTGTTATTCTTCTCCTGTTGTTGGGTTGATGTCAAGATTCAGTGTGTTAAATTATATGTTAAGTAAATCTTAGCAATTGTTATTATTATATACCAGTTACACAATTTACCAGCCACATGCTGAAGTTACCTAATCTCACAAAACCAATTTCACCCACTAATAATACTACTGTATGGGATTTTTATAAGAATTAAATGAACTAACGTGTAAAATTGCTTAGTATATGCCCATAATATGGAAGCACTCAATACATGTTAAATGCTATTATTAAATTATCAAAACAATGTTGCAACAAATAAATTTTTGTAACTTGCAGGAAATACTGGGAAAACATAGTGAAGTTACAACGATTTATAAGGTGAGCAAATAATTTTAAGTCAAATCAAATTTGTTCAACGGCAAAATTTTAAATTTTAAACGTAGAGTGATTCCACCAAGATTTACAGAACACGTGGGATTCATCTTAACACAGTCTGCCAACTTTTCTTTTTCTCAGCTGAAGCCTTAACGAAAAAAAATCTATATGAATATGTATTTACCTTGTCTTTCTTATTATGGTTTTACTCTCTTCTTATTTTCGGTACCTGGTAGCACAGGAAAGTAAGTTAGAACAAATATATCACTGAAATAAATCCTGTTTCCAATTATTTCAAGATATGCTGAGCCCATCAATGATATACCCAGCTCTAAGAACAACATATTTATAGCCGCAATTTTACACATTTCAAATGATTTCTTTATGTGAAATTCAAATAAACTAGTAACTCCTACATACATATTAACTCCTTTTCTATTTATATCTTAAATGTGCTTCCAAATGAAAAACATGTAGAATCTAAGAGTTTGGAGAATTTTTTAACATGTTGTAAAAATGTTTCTGCAAATTTACAGAAATTTATGAAGTCTGGAAAGTCTGAATTAGACTGCTGTTGGTGGTGGCTTAAAACGATTTTATTTTATAAATGGACTTAGTGTGCTCTTTTCATCATTTTTCTGGCATCTTAACAGCAGACAAGGAAAGTTCTTGTTTTTCCAGCAACGTCTGCTTGGTAAAGTCTAAGTAGGTCAGAGGAAAAAGCAAAACGTTTTTATTTCAATGAGAAATTAAAAACTCAGAACCTACTTTATATTTAAAGCTGCTTTCACTGGTGTAGTTGCCTAAAAGCAAGCAAGTAGCAGGTCCTTGCTCCCAGAAGCCTGCTCACAGACCATGAAAAGAAAAACCTTCAGGGTTTGAATTGTAAATTTTCTGGAATATTTTATGCTAAATTGCCAATGTGATATCAAAGACATAGCGAAGTATAGTTACTCCACCATGGCTGCTCCATCAGCAGGCTCCCTTTAATGAGCAGTTAGTTCTAATTAATAGTTCACCTCTGGCAGAAAATGTAATTTGGCTTTGCGTCATTTTCAAGTACAGACTGGAGTAAGAGTAAGGCAGTCAAAGAAAGGAGAGAAATGGTATGAGGGTTGGAATTATAGAGACAGCAGGAAGATGATCACTATCTGGTTTTCCCAAATCTTCACAAATTGGATTACTAGATACTGGCTTGTTTTAAATTCTGGAGCTGTCTCTCAGAAAGGCACAGATTACATTTGTGCTGTGTCCTTCTGCAAGGGATAATTACTCTGTTGATCTGAACTTTCAGCTAACGCCAGTGTCTGATGGTAAAGGTTTCGATAGTGACATTTAAACACTTAGTATGCTAACATGGATAACCCAGCTGGTAACTGAAGTCTCCCTATTCCTTGAGTTCTAGCTAGAATTGCCCTAATCTGTGCAAGTCCAAAACCCATCCTAGGACTCTGATGATTTCCACATCTACAAATGTGTCTTTAATTCACTAGGTATCAATTTTAACAAAAAATCCAAGTCTTTCATCAACTTTCAATTTCCTACCAAATAAAAGTCCACTCCCAGAGAACACTCATGATTAACAGAACTGACAGAAGTTTCAGTGGTGGGGTACCTATATAAGGAAAGGTCACCTCTCACCTCATTCCACAAACAACTTAAAAATTTTATCATTACCTTCCTGTGCTTTCAAGTCATCTGCAGCTCCTGCCACCAGGCAAGGTAGGCCTATAGGCTTGAGGTGACTAGGGGACACTGACAAAAGAGGCCCTGCCACAGGGTGAGAAGCAAATGACAAGTGGCCCCAGATGAGACTTATGACTTCCCAACAGCACACTAACCAGTGCCCAAGAGTCTTAAATCTCTGAAGCCTGTGCCTTCAACATGGAATCTGGGCCCAAATTGTTTGTGGAAGATTACAGTGCACTTCTATTGCCACAGAAAGTTTTATGGAACAGCACTGCTGTAAAGATTCTATACTAATGTTTTCCTGATGAAATGTAGTGCAATAATGTGAACTCCAGGAAGAAATTTCAGCATATGATAGGAAATGTAGGTATGTCAGCCCTTGGGAATAAGAAAATTAAACAGTATGTGTTTAGGTAAGCCAAAAGACACACTCCCCACTTCCCTGATTCCTTCTACACTGTCCCAGGTAATCATGCCATAATAAAGAAAAGTCAGTCCCATGTAAGACTAAATGGCATTCTGGGATGGAGTTGTTACCAAGAAGTAAGTACCAGCGCATAAAAATATTAAGGACTACCTCTTTAGGAAAAACATAAATAAGAAAAATTGGCCAGGTGCAGTGGCTCACACCTGTAATCCCAGCACTTGGGGAGGCTGAGGCTGGAGAATTGCTTGAGCCCAGGAGTTTGAGACCATCCTGAGACCCCATTTCCTCAAAAATTTTTTAAAAATTAGCTGGGCATAGTGGCACACACCTGTAGTCCCAGCTATTCAGGGGGCTGAAGCAAGAGGATCACCTAAGCCTAGAGAAGGCCAAGGCTGCAGTGAGTCATGATGGCCCCACTGCAGTCCAGCCTGGACAACAGAGCCAGACTCTCTCTCTCTCTCTCTCTCTCTCTCTCTCTCACACACACAGACACACACACACACACACACACACACACACACACACACAGAGCTTCACAAGGGGGACAGTGGTAAGAAATTAACCAGAAATTTACCTGACCACAATCTTTATTTCACCCCAAAAACAAAATGAAAAACAAAACAAAAGAAACCTTTCAGTTATTACTATGGCCTAGGGCCAGTTTCTTGATAACTGGAATAAATTTTGTTAATTTAAGATTTAGCTTCCTGCTTAAACATGTTGTGTGAACTACTAGATACTGGCTTGTTTTAAATTCTAAATCACTTTTATTTCTCCCTGTGGAAGGAATTTGAAATGAGTCCCATTTAGAAAGCAAGCCATCAGGGCAGGAGAATGATGATGAACACACTAACATCAGTATATACACTTAAAAGAGCCTTGTAACCTTGACTTAAGTGCTAAACTAAATATGGTATCTCATCACATTTCTGTACTTGTGAGCCAACACCACAGAAAAGCAAACTGAAATGAATGAGGTTCTTTGAATAATTTTCTAGTAAAAGTTTAAGTATCACACTTCAAAGTAATTTAAATTATAGCAGATGGAAATGGTAGCGTCCTTAAATAGATTCCTGCACACTCTTTCAGGATTCAGAAGTCTTCTATTTAGATATCACAGCCTATCTTAATATGATTTACATGTTAGTATCTGCTACTTCTATCAAGCTGCTGGGTTAGAGGACAGGCTGCCCTATCTCCCTCCTCTCACTGTCAAACTCCTGATCAGATGCGTTTATAATGACTGAAGATAGAGCCTTTTCATTTTCACTTGAGCTTCTTTGCTGCCTAGACTTACCTTCCTTGTGTTCATTCTTCAAACCAGAAAGGCCTTTCTGGACTTGTTAGGCTGCTGAGAGGTTGCTCAGTCCCCTCAGCCTCTAGCCTATGGAATTACTCCGAAACTGAGGACCGTAAACTCTACTGAATCCTTCCCAATTTCCTTTGGCTCCTAGGGACTATTTTTATTTCAGTTCCCACCTCCTTCCCTGTTCTTAGCCATGTCTTGGGAGATTTGTGGGATTCTGTGGTCGACAGAATAATGATCCCCCAAAGATTTTCACACTCTAATCTCCACAACCTGTGACTGTTTTATTTCATGGCAAAAGAGACTTTGAAAATGTGATAAAGGCTACGGATCTTTCTTTTCCTTTTTTTTTTTTTTTGTTTTTTGAGACAGAGTCTTGCTCTGTTGCCCAGGCTGGAGTGCAGTGGCACGATCTCGGCTCACTGCAAGCACTGCCTCCCAGGTTTACACCATTCTCCTGCCTCAGCCTCCCAAGTAGCTGGGACTACAGGCGCCCGCCACCACGCCAGGCTAATTTTTTGTATTTTTAGTAGAGACGGGGTTTCACCGTGTTAGCCAGGATGGTCTCGATCTCCTGACCTCGTGATCCACCCCTCTCAGCCTCCCAAAGTGCTGGGATTACAGGCATGAGCCACCACGCCTGGCTGGCCTGGATCCTAAAGTAAGGGAGGTTATCCTGAATCATCAAGGTGGGCTCAGTCCACTCACATGAGCACAGAAAAGCAGAAATTTCTCCAACTGTAGTCAGTCAGAGAGATGCATCAGAAGACAAAAGAGGCAGAGGAGAGATGCCTCAGAAGAGGGAGTCAGAGAGATTCAAAACCCGAGAAGGGCTTGACCCACCATTGCTGGCTTTGCAGACAGTGGGAGACAAGAGCCAAAGAATGCAGACAGCCTCTAAAAGCTGAGAACAACCTCTGGCCAACAAACAGTAAGGAAACAGAAACTTCTGTCTTGCAATCACACAGAACTGAATTCTACCAATAACTTGAAAGAACCTGGAACTGAATCCTTCCACCGACCCCACCCCCAGAGCCTCCATATAAGATCTAGGTCACCCAACACATTGATTTCAGCCTGTGGCACCCAGGGAAGATAAACCAGCTGAGCCTACCAGACTTCTTACCTACATAACTGTGACATAATAAAGCTGTGTTGTTTGTGATAATTTGTTTACAGCAGCAATAAAAAAACAAATACTGGCCAGGCGTGGTGGCTCCTGCCTGTAAACCCAGCACTTTGGGAGGCTGAGGCGGGCAGATCACCTGAGGTCAGGAGTTTGAGACCAGCCTGGCCAACATGGCAAAACCCCGTCTCCACTAAAAATACAAAAATTAGCCAGATGTAATGGCTGGCACCTGTAATCCCAGCTACTTGAGAGGCTGAGGCAGGAGAATCACTTGAACCTGGGAGGCAGAGGTTGCAATGAGATGAGATTGAGCCACTGCACTCCAGCCTGGGTAACAAAACGAGACTCTGTCAAAAAAAAAAAAAAAAAGAAAGAAAAAAAAACATGAATACTGATTCTGTTACCAGGAATGAGGTACTGCTATAACAAATACCTAAGCATGTGGAAATAGCTTCATAATCAAGTGGTGGGTGGTGATATTAAAAATGTTTAGGAGAATGATAGAAAAAAGCCTAGATTACCGTGAATACAGGTTATCAGTAGAAATGTGGACTTGAAGGATGCTCTGGTGATCTCTGAGAAGAAAATGAGAAACCCAGTATTGGAGACTGCAGGAAGGAGAATCCTTGTTATATAGAAGCAGAAACCTTATATATATTGTGTTCTGCCGTTATATTGAACACAGAATTTGTAAGTGACAAATCTGGTCATTTAGCTGAGGCAATTTGCAAGCAACATGTTGAAGGTGTGACCTGGTTATTCTTGTTGCTTACAGTAAAATGAAAGATGAGAGAAAGAAATTGAGGGTGTACCTATTAAAAAGAAACCAATACTTGATGATTTTATAAATTCTGCACCTATTTAAATGGAAACAGACTAACATTAAGAGATTCACTGTCAGGAAGTCATGTTATAGAAAAAGAGCCCAGGGTGTGTCTGTAAAAGCTTTTGGTAACACCTCAGAAAACTCAAAAGGTTGTAATATTTAGTTACACAAAAGACTACTTGAAGAGATCAAAAGTGTGACACATCAATCTCCTTGTCCATCTCAACAGAAGCCATAAAGAAAGATGGGATTATCTAGGAAAGATCTGTATACAAGGTGAATCCCATGACGTACATGGGAGACTCAGAAAATTCCTAAGAATATTAGGACAACAGAAATTCTGCCAGCTAGGACTGACAGAGGTAGAGGGTACAAAAGTTTCTAAAACTATGAGTCCATAACAATTCTACCTGCAGAAAAGAGACTGCTATTGTCTGAACATTTGTATCCCTTCAAAATTTTTGTTAAAATCTAATCCCCAAGCCAATACTGTTAGGAGGTGTGACCTTTGGGGAGGGGATTGGGTCATGAAGGCAGAGCCTTAGTGAATGGGATTAGTGCCCTTATAAAAGATACCAAGAGCCTGCTTTGCCCTTCCACCATGTGAGGATACAGCAAAAAGATGCTGTCTATAAGCAATAGCCCCTCAGCAGACACTAAACCTGTCTGTGTCTTGACCTTGGACTTCCCAGCCTCCAGAACTGTCAGAAATAAATTTCTACTGTTTATAAGTCACCCAGAATGTGGTCTTTTTGTTATAGCATCTGAATGGACTAAGACACAGGCTGATAAAACTACTCTGTTGCAAACATGTGTTGCCTTTCCTAAATAAAAAAGTGTGACTCAGAGGGAAGAACCAAGAACCACAGAGAATTTTTTCCCAGGCCTTGAAATCCAATGGAGTTTGCCTGGCTGGGTTTTTAAATTGCTTAGAACCAGTGATTCCTTTTATTCTCCCATCTTTCTTCCTTCTTGAACATGAAGATCTGTAAGTGTTATCCTATGCTTATCCCACTGTTGTATGTTTGGAGCAGATAATTTTTTTTTTTTTTTAGTTTCACAGGTCCAAAGATTGAGAGGAACTGTGCTTCAGGGAAGATAATACCCAGAGTCTCACCTACATATAATTTAGATTATTTGGGTGATTAGATTTGGGACTTTAGAGTTTATAGAATTTAGGCGAGATTTTGAACTTAAACTGATGCTGTAATGGGATGAGACCTTGGCAATCTTGGGATGAAATAAATGTATTTTGTATATAAAATAGACATGAATCTTTAAGGGCATAAGGTGGGCTGTGGTAAGCAGAATAATTACCACCACCACCACCCTCTCCAAAGACTTCCATGTCCTAATTCCCAGAAAAACAGTTACTTTAGATTGTAAAAGGGAAGGGACTTTGCCAATGTTATTACAGTTATGGACATTAAAATAGAATCTACAAAGAACTCAAACAAATATACAAGAAAAAAACAAACAACCCCATCAAAAAGTGGG
>NW_012117722.1:2122210-2172883 GCF_000951035.1 Colobus angolensis palliatus | reverse complement strand
AAAAAAATAAAAATTAAAAAAAAAAATAGGGATATAAGGCCAGGCATGGTGGCTCATGCTTGCAATACCAGCACTTTGGGAGGCCAAGGCAGGCAGATCATCTGGGATCAGGAGTTTGAGACCAGCCTGGGTAACGTGGTGAAACCCTATCTCTAGTAAAAATACAACAACAACAACAAAAATTAGCTGGGCATGGTGGTAGGTGCCTGTAATCCCAGCTATTGAGATGTTGAGGCAGGAGAATCTCTTGAACTCAGGAAGCAGAAGTTGCAGTGAGCTGAGATTGCACCATTGGAGTTTCGCTCTTGTCACCCAGGTTGGAGTGCAATGGTGCAAATGGTGCAATGGTGTTACCCAGAGCAGAAAAGCCAGCTGAGCCTACCAGACTTCTGACCTGTACAGTAGTGAAATACGTTCAGTTATTTTAAATTGCTGAGTTTGTGACGATTTGTTATGGCAGCAATAAGCATCTAATACATATTCACATCCAGAGATTGAAATCATTTAAAGGATTTGATCCTTACCGTTTTTCTAATAGTATAGTAATAATAATCCCATACTTTCATGTAAATTATAATGAAAAGGTCATTTTAAATAACTTTGTCTTTCACAGAAGGAATTTCAAAAATTTATTTTGTGCTTATGCTGAAAGCTGGAATTTCCTCTATTATTTGCTGCTCTTTTTTAGAATAATCAGTGCACAGATTTAAGATCTAAAATGTACTTCTCCAAGATTGGCCAAATCACAAGACAGCAGTACTCTTAGGAGTTTCTCCCTTGAGTCATAAGTGGTGAGTTTGTGCCCCGGAAGGTCAAAATGGCATGCTGAAAAAGAGCTCTCAGCTAAATCAAGAGGCCTGAATTCTAGTCCTAACTCTGACATGAAAGAGCAAGGACACCTCTTTGGAGGAAATTAATTAACCTCTATGGATCTCATTTTCTTCCTTTTTAGAATAAAGGAGTTGGAGATTCAGGGTGGCTTCCACGATGAAGTACTGTTTGGTTGAAATCTGAAGTCTTGGCAGCATTAATGAGGCAATTAGGTGGAGAAGCAGTCCAGAAGACTCAGCAAACCCTCTTTTATATGCCACTTGCTACATTAGTCTCCCAATGAATTTAGTGACCAAAAACAGAGCAAAAATAAAGGTCTATAAATGGGCCTAGAAGCATGCACACCACTTGGCAGTGTTAACCTCTGAGGAAGGCTATAGGGAGGTTTTATGGAGTAGTGCTCAAGGGCATAGACTTTGTTACCAAACCTTCTAAATTTAAGTTTTGGCTCTGCCATTTCCCAGCTGTGTGCTTTCTCTACATCCCTCAGTTTCCTCATCTATAAAATGTATGTGTGCATGCAAAATTGTTTAAGACAGATCTTGGCATAATATGCATTCCATAAATTAGCACATACTACATAAATATTTGTCAATGTTATTGCTATGGGCAGAATTGGGTCCCCCAAAAACTCATATGCTGAAGCCATTAATGTGATGTTATTTGCAGATATGGCCTTTGGGAGGTGATTAGGTTTAGATGAGGTCATGTGTGGGGCCCTCATGATGGAATTAGTGTCCTTATAAGAAGAGAGATCTTGCTGTCTCTGTCCACCATGTGAGAACACAGTGAGAAGGCAGCTGGCCATCTACAAGGGAGAAAGAGAGCCCTCCCCAGAAACTGACTATGCTGGCACCCTAATCTCAAGCTTTTAGCCTCTAGAATTGTGAAAAAAAATGTGTTTCTATTATTTAAGCCATCCAGTCTATGGTATTTTGTTATGGCCAAGTATAATTACTGATAAAATTATTAAGGAAAAAATTAGTGTTTGTTCTGTAGCTGCTGTTCTATTTAACTTTTTATGAGACTATAGTAATACATTATTTTATAATTTAAAATAAAGAAAACCAAGTGAAAAAAAAACACAAAAGGCCCACAATTCATCTGGAGTGATACCTTCCTTAAATTATCTCTTAAACTTCGGAGTGGGACCAATTGCAGATTGAATGAGCCATCAGTGAAAGACATCAATAGACAGTTTCATCAAACTCACTCTCAGTTTGTAAGATGTCTCAATGATTCACTTGTCTCCTTTAAAGTGATGCAATTAACAAGTATTACAGTTAAAAGACCTTTTAGCACAGTATCAGAAATTAAAGAAAGTATAAAAATGCTGCTATTTTGATAACATTTAGATATATATAAAGTTCAGTAATTACTTTAAAGGATGACTTTATGAAAAGAAGAGTTCGTAAAATTCACAAAGTTCACAAAATTTAGACCTTGGAAATAATCTATGAAATTGCCAATACATTGACACACCTTAGAGAAAATAAAATATTTAAAGCTGAGTTATAAGTTGCTAAATTAAATTTTTAAAAGAACAGCTGTATGTATGCCTATTATCAAGATATAACTTAAAATGTAATTAATGCCTTCTTGGAGTTTACAAGTTAGTGGTTAAGACAGGTATCAATCAAATAAACAAATTAGTGGATAATTATAAATAATAATTTGGATTTTACTTTGTCTATATCCTCTAAGCCACTTGTCTATAGTACTTGTTATTGCTATTAATCTCACTTTTTTAGACTCTACATTAGCCTTTCCATCAACTCTGTACATAAAAAGGTGCACACACAATGGAGAAATTACAATATAAGGCACAAAGCACTGGCTTGAAAATCAGTTGATTCCTAGCTTTCCCACTAACCAAGTGAACTTTCTGAGTTCTTTAAGCTCTGTAAGATTAGTTGGTGTCATACATATCCTTGTAGGGTTCTCTTACCTTTAAAATCATATAAATATTTTTCCAAGTCAGACATTATTTTAGATCCCCAAAATTAGCTATTTCATAACAAATAAAGTCTGTGTCTTCCAGAGGGGAAAAGGGATTTTAAATGATTTATGTATAAAGAATTTATACAAATGGCCAGACGCGGTGGCTCATGCCTGTAATCCCAGCACTTTGGGAGGCTGGGGCAGGTGGATCACTTGAGGTCAGAGGTTTGAGACCAGCCTGGTCAACATGGTAAAATCCTGTATCTACTACAAATACAAAAAAAAATTAGCCAAGCATGGTGGTGCACACCTGTAATCCTGGCTACTTGGGAGGCTGACGCATGAGAATCGCTTGAACCTGGGAGGCAGAGGTGGCAGTGAGCCAAGATCACACCACTGCAGTCCAGCCTGGGTGATAAGTGAGACCCTATCTCATTAAAAAAAAAAAAAAAAAGCAAATAAAAGAATTTACACAAATAAGTAATAAATAAGAAAGATTATAAGACTGTAATAGGCTTAACTTTAAGAAATACATAATGAAGAATGTTCACTATAATTAATAATGCACAATTTTAGTTGTAGCAGGAAGGATGATTAAACTGGGATGTTGAAATCCTTTTCTCCAGCAATCTTTAAAAACTAAGTCGTTTCCCAAGAGTAGTGAGATGACTTAAGAAAGAAGAGAATTGATATGAAATATCAGGCATGTTTCTGCCCTCTGAACATTATCTGAGACACCGCCTTCATACCTAAAGTGTCTTTTTCTGTAAAGGAAGAGTTCTTTTTAATTATCCACAGCCATACATTGTTAAGCTAACTGTGTCTTTGAATCATAATTCACACTCAAGCCCCTAGAAGTTAAAAGCGTGGATGAGAATTTACAAAAATTTGAAAACTTCACTCAGGAGGTCATTGGGAGTACATTAAAAGGCATTTAGTTTGTTTAGATGTAATGTACTTTATTATTAGGGCTGATTCACTCACTGTAATACTCCAGGGGGATTAACCATATTAATCTAATTATGAGAGTTTCACAGCACTCTTTGCAGAAAGACATTCACCAAACTTCAATTTTTAGAAGCTCTATCTTTGAATGTAATTTTAAATGTGATTAAGTTCCCTTTTGTGTTATCTAAACTGAATAAAGGCATTGGTTAAGTTTATTCACAGACAAAAGAATAATTTTATTAATTTTTGTTTCTTCATACAGCTTAAATCTAACAATGAAAAATTTATGCTTTTATTTATATCTAATGATATTTTTCATTATTCTGTAAACTAAATGCAGGTTGCATATTGGATTGCCTTGAACCCAATAAGGTACAAACTTAAAATGGTTTTATATTCTTCCCATTCACTGCTTTCGGACTTACTTTGTCAAATCTCCCTTTCCTGACCCCTTACAACATCTTGGGTGGATCCCACAGCTTTCTGGTGACTTCGAATATTTTAAAAATCCAGTTAAGTCTAGGCCAGTTTAATATTTTAGATCTTATACAGTATTCAATTTATATTTATATCCTTGCTTTCCAAACCTCTAGTCAGCTGCATCCTGAAGGATGTGGAGGTACCCAGGCCATTGCGTGTTATTTCACTCTTTCAAAGAGGTAGTGAAGCAGGATATCTCCCTAGCCCCTTCATGGGACTCATGAAGGGGGTGCCTTGTTTCCTCAGCCTGCAGTTCTCAACTCCTTGCAAGAGGGAGCATGCAAGCGAATGAGGTGGGAACTGATATGCCTGGGCGCTGGAACTAGCCAGCCACTTCAGTGCCGGCAGGGGCAAATTCCACTTACTTGGACCCACTGCACTCCACCCCTCCTGGGAGGGAGCATGCAGGTAAGCAGGTGCTGGAGTCAGGGCAAGCACTTTTGGGTGTCAGCGGGAGCAAACTCTGTGCAGGCCTCAACAGCAGCATCTGGGAGGGCACCTGTGACCCCTGAAGTCCCAGAGGGAATGTTACAGTGCTCTTTTAGCGCTGCTGTCCATGGACGGCTTAAGTGTTAAAAGCTCAGTGGACTCTCTACCTTTTCGTGTGAGGCAGCTGCCTTCTGCCAGAGAGGGCAAAGGGTCAGTGTGACAGCCATTTGTAAGTGCACTCGTGGTTCCTGAGTTCTTGTGTGGTGTCCAGGAGGAATGAGGTCACATGAACAAATTGAAGGATAGTAAGTGTGGGAAATTGTATTGCCGATGAACATGGCTCTCATTGGGAAGGGGAGCTGAAAAGGGGACAGAGCTGGAAGGTAATCTTCCCCTGAAGTCCAGGAGTCTCTGGTCAGATTCTTCTCTGAAGTCACACAGTCCAGCTGTCCCTCTGGAATCAAACCACTTCTCCCTGACTTCCAGCTGTAGCCTCTGATGTCCAGCTGCTTCTCCTCTCTCTGTCAGCTGGGTTTGAGGTTTTTTATAAGCCCAGGATGGAGGGCAGGGCAGGCAATGAGTGGTTTTGGAAAAGGCAACATTCAAGTGGGAAAACACAGATGTAAGTTCTCACTTGGGGTTGTGATTTCAGGATTTTCAGCTGGAGGGTGGGGCTTTTGCCAGGGACCCATCCTTTCTGCCTAGAATTTCTCCGCTTCCTGCCTCTATCGTTGTGTCCACAGGAGCAGAAATATGACATTGAACATATGCAAATAGTGACCAAGACCAAAACCAGTAGTATTCATCAAATTTCCATGTTCTCGCCAATGGAATGTAGGGGAGATGAGGTGTCCCTTCTGGTCTAGCAGTTAAAATCAAGTGTGATTTCTGCATGTTGACTCTCTCCTAAGGCTAGCTGGTTAAAAACAAAGAGCTCAACTCCAACATGGCAGTGTTAAACTGGATGCAGCCTGGCCCCTGGGTTGCCGCTGGAAGGGAAGTGGTGTAGGAGAGCTGCCAGGCCAGCCTGCAACAGACTGCAATGTAAAGGGAGATATGTCTCTGTTTCATTAAGCCATTGAGAGCTCAGCAGTTTTTTGTTATGATGGCATAATCTATCCTATTGTGATTAATACAAAAATAGATCCAGAAGTGAGGCACAGGAGGCAAAGAATGGGCTACACTGGAGATATCTGAACAGAGAAAGGAAGAAGAGAGAATGATTGTATGAGAGAATAACAAGTTGTGTGAGCTTGCTTATAAATAATTGAGAAGGAGCCAGTACAGAAAGAAAAAGGCAATGCAAGAAAGAGGGGAGATAATAAATAGATCTGTTCTCATGAACAGAAATGAAAAACTGAGATTAAGGACTCGAATGAAGAGATACATCTTAGGTGTCTTTGCTCAGAGATAAGAGCAAAGGAAAGTGAAATGGGAGAAGAAACCAAAAAACAGAAGAGGGAAATGATTGAAAGTTGCAGAAAATGTAGTAAGTAGCAAAATGGACCATTGTTAGCCACCTTCTGATAGAAGTGTAATCAAAGGAATTTCCAAATGACTGAGCTTATATTAATCTTCTCTCACACACTTAAATTTATTCGGCTTTATCCCTACAGGCCACATGTAATACCTATTCTTAATTTATGCTAAGCCTGATATCTTCTAAATCTTACATACTTTTAATGCAGTACTGGACGGAGTTATTCATGCTCCATGCACACTAGCAATATCATAAATTCAGATTGGGAATTACCTCAGTAGAGGTATGAGAGAGCTTACCAACCTGAACTCAATAGAAGTCCAACAGCATCATGCATAGGTTTTACAGAAAGAGATTTGGTTTGAATTGAGCACCAAATAGAAGAAAAAGATATACAGCATTTGAGAAAAAAGGTTGTAAAAACATAATTTACAGAAAAGTATGTTCTCTTTTATATTAAAGAGACAGGAAGAAAATAAGAAAAGGAGGGATAGAGGGAGGAAGGGAAAGTCACCAGTTTAAAATTTTTGTTAAGTTGTAAGATACACTTTCCTTCTACGTCTGCTCCCTCCCACTAAATTCCCAGGCCCACGGTGACCAGGTTAGAGGACATGCAGCCATGCAAACTTATTGTTCCCAATAAATCCCTCAACAGATTTGGAAATATTAATTTATTTTATATGTGACAATATCACTCTTTAAAAACAGGTGATGGGTTTTGTGTCAGTTATCAACAGATCAGACTTTAGCATCTTCAGGGATCTTATTTCAAGAGCACAGAATAATTACCTATTGGTTTTCACACAGTTAATAATCAAGCCCCTCTCTCCTTCCTTTCCGATATCTCATATTTGCCCACTTCTTTCACTCACACTGTCTCACACCCCATTCAAGCCCCACATCACCTTTTACCCAGAATTCTTATCTCTTCAGAGTTCCCAGCCCCCCAGTCTATCCTAAACACCTCCTTAAAGCATTATCTTCATCATGTCATTCCCAGATTTAAAAACTTTTAATGCCTCCTCAATGTGTATAACAGGGGATATTTACCTGGCATTCATGAAAAGGCTTCCAGAGGATTTCTGAATCCTATACAATTGAAATTTCAGTTGTACAATTGTACAACTGAAATTCTGTACAATCATTTGTGTGCTGTGAATTATTTTGCTGGCAAAAATATCTAGTTTCTTCAGATCCTTCTTGAGGTCCTACAAAAGGCTGACAATCATCCATCTTTAGGGCAAAATCTAAGCTCAATGACCAGCATTCAAGAGGTGAGATCAAGCTTGTATTTCACTCTCATCCCCTAAGTCAGGTCCTTACGTGGGTAAGTTCTCCTCATCCTGTACATTTATTTATTCATTCAATAAACATTCATTGAACACTTCTATGTTCCAGACACGATTATAGGCACTCAGGACATATAGATGAAAGAATAGCCTCCTCCCTAAGATATTTCCAATACCTGTTTCATTCTCTGTTTCATTAAGCCATTGAGAGCTCAGCAGTTTTTTGTTATGATGGCATAATCTATCCTATTGTGATTAATTCCCCTCTCAAGCAGGTGGGAAACTAGGTCTATGGCTAGGCTTGATATTTCAGGAATTGGAGAAAGGTATCAGACTGGGATGAGAGAAAGGGTCCTGAGAGCTCAGGAACAAAATGTAACAAAATAACACCCACAGAGATCGTCTAACACATCAAGTCCAAAGGCGAGTGAAGAGCAGAGAAGTGAAAAATCAAGCAGAAACAGAATCCAAAGCCCAGCCAAACTAGAAAAAGCAAATGGATTCAAGAGGATAAAGAAGATATGGGGCCTGTAGGAACTCTCTGGAGTAACCATACGTAGACCCAGATTCACTTCTACACAGTCTCCAGTGGTGTCAGTTCAGTGGGAGAGAGCTGCCAGGACTCTAGGAAACAGCAGAAGGACATGGGACACTAAAGTCTGCTGAGAGAGTCCTGGAAGGCTTTATAATGCTGGTCACATATAAGTTGACCCTTCAAAGAGGAATAGGATTTTGTCAGATGGACAGAAGGGAGGGCAGGACATTCCAAAAAGGGAACATTCAATGCAAAGGCCCAGTCTTGACATAGCATGTTTGGGAGAACAAAAGTGATTTACTATAAATGGAGGCTTGGAGCAAATTATTTAGTGATGATGACGGATACTCTCCCTAAGTATACAGATACTTGACAGTCCAAAACAAAATTAGATATGTAACTCAGAATTTTAGAGCAGAAATAACTGGAGTTTGCTAGAGAAAGTCCCTCTAAGCAACTAAGTCTTGGGGAGGATATTTGTCTCACCCAAATTGACTAAGTGCAAAGTCAATGCTGGGTTTCTTGTGCACTAGTCTACTTTGTTTGAAGTTGCCTGTGTGCCACACAGCCAGCTCTGAGACCAGATTCAAACAATTTGGCCTCATATTAGAAGTAGGGCATTCAGGAACACACATACACACACAACATCCAATGACTATAAAGTCAGAGGGTAGGTGGGAAAATGGTAATTTTTCGCTTTAATAGTTTATAATACTGAACATCTTTGGATATTCTAATGAGAAAAAAATGAGAGAAGACATAAAAAGAATGAGGTAATACTATTATCTCTGCCAATGACAGAATAGGGGCCTAGCATTGTATTTGTTGCATAGCCAGTGGTGTGCTGGCAAATGTTTAACAGCCAGCATGCAGGGAAGGAAGGGAGTGGGGAGCTCATTTGTAGGGTTTTCCAATTTCTATAGTGTAAATATGCTTCTGTGGCTGATTTCAGGCTACCACTGTGGTATAATGGAGATGCTAACAATTGATTCTCAGAAGTTAGTACAAGCTGGCTCAAGTGCACCACTGCTAGTAGACCTCAATAAGCATCCAGTAGATCCATCAACAACCAACCAACCACCACCTACAGGGCCTTCAACTTCCTCTGGCTTCAGTCAATGGTTAAGTCACGGCTGCCCATTCCTGTCAGACAAAGTGAAACAGTTAATCTATCTAGCTAAGAAGTGCTGCACTTCACAGAATATAAAGAGGCTAAAACCTCCTTTCCTAGCACTACAGCCCTCCTCTTCCCTACCTTAGCTCACTAGCATGGACTTGATCTTGGTCTAAATGATGCTGTTGTTCATCACACTTCCAGGAACAAGTATGACAAAAGCATTGGCCAGAACCAATGAAAAGATTTCTTTTGGAGTACATAAATTATTTAGCCTTGCTTCTAAAATTATGTTGAAATGAGGCAGATGGAAGTTCAGCAGTAGTCATGCCAAAATCAATGTCAAGTGTGACATTCAGATATAATACTGAATGGGCTGGGCATGGTGGCTCACGCCTGTGTTCTCAGCACTTTGGAAGGCCGAGGCAGACAGATCACTTGAGGTCAGGAGTGTGAGACCAGCCTGGACAACATGTTGAAACCCCATCTCTACTAAAAATACAAAAATTAGCTGGGCACGGTGGCAGGTGCCTATAATCCCAGCTACTTGGGAGCCTAGGCAGGAGAATCACTTGAACCCGGGAGGCAGAGGTTGCAGTGAGCTGAGATCACACCACTGCACTCTAGCCTGGGCAACAGAGCGAGACTCCATCTCAAATAAATAATTTTTTAAAAAAGAGATAATACTGAATGATGAGAAGAGCCTATATGGAAGCCTGATGACATTCACAAGCAACCAATAGAAAGGCAGCAGCTCATTTGCCACTATTAACATCACTGATGGTGTTGCATCCTTAATATAGATGAATATGGATAAAAGTTCTGGAAAAAGTACTAGTTTGCTTGCTTTCTTAGGACCTGAGCCATTCATCCCCCAGCCATGCTAAAGTGGGTATTTGAATGGGCTTTTAAAGAAAGGCTTTCTAGGGCTAGAAAACTGTGCTGGTAGCTTCCTCTGTAGGCCTTAACCACTTAATTAGCCCATCTGGCACATCTATAACACTCACTGGGAGGTTTTCTAGCTCTCCTAGCTGCAACCTAGCATTCTGATCTGATGAATTGTCTTTTTGATTCAATCAGGCCACCCTGCCAGCTCTCTGCTGCCCCCTTCTGTCGCCAAGCAGTAACGACCACGTTGGACCCATCTTGGACAGGAATCCAAGGTTACCAGGAATCTTGTACTCAAAACCAGTGACTTCTCTGTTCTTTCCCTTTTGGCCTCTGCATATTTCTCTGAACTGTTAACAACTCTTCCTGCTTTGTACTCTGGTTTGGCTTCAAAGACAACTGTCTCTCCTGGACTTTTTCACAACTTCTCAATTAACACTTGTGAGTCCTTTCCTGAAGTTCCTCTTCTTTATCTCATTAATAAACAACATATTCAAACAGACAATTCAAGGACATCTGCTTCTTTCCTTCTATACTCATTCCTAAGGGAAATTCTTCCCTTTACAGATTTTCAAACAACAGCCTCAATGGAATTCATAGATTATGAGACCTAACATTTCATTTTCTCTACAGTCCTACATTTTTCACTATTTTTTTCCACAGTCCTTATTTATACAGATTTCTGGGTTGGCCAGAGTCAGTTTAGCCAGCTGGTCTGGCCCTGGCATTCTAGGGACTAGATTATGATATCTAGACCTCAAAAGGGCAAATTGTGTAGGTCTTTCTGAGAAAATTAGAATATTACTTCCCGTGTGGATGTCCAGGAAACTTCCACTGGAAATTTATCAAAACTGGGGAGATGACGATTAATCACATCCAAAGAACAGGCTAATATGTACACAAATGAGACAAAAGTGAAAATAGAAACATTGTCTTGGTATGGACAAAGGGTTTGCTCTGGCAGTCCCCAGGCTAGTTCATGTAGCCACGAGTTGAGGTTTGCTAACAAAGCAAAGGGTTCTTACCTCCAGAATGCTACTGGACCCACAAACATCAGGGACAGATTTGATGACTTCTTTAAGTTCCCTTCTTTAGGTTCTCACCTAGCAGTCTGTAATTTTAGGATTGTGGAGAAAATTAGTAATAATTAAACATGGCAGCCCTTAATCAATGGCATTTAGACAAAAAGATGATGCATTAACCATGCTGTTTTCACTGTCCTCCCCATCTTCACCCCTATGCAGCCCTGTTAAGAATGAACATGTTAATAACTTACCAACAAGTACATATGCCAATCTATTTTCTAAAGTGATGGGAAGATTCATAGTTTTCCAGTGTCCATTCCAAACAGGATGATTTATTGAGGATTAATGTTTAAGCTTATCCTGTCTAAATTCATCCACAGTAATAAGATTTTGGTTCATATGAATATAAATGCTGCAGCTGAGTATTCAGAAGCTGCGTTTATTTAAATCCCTACACAAGATATTACTGAACATGTTGCCTACATGTCTGACATAACTTTTTTTTTAAGTACGTTAACATTTACTCAGAAGTGAGCTGAGTCCACAAATCAAATCAACTTATTTCTATTTTAAATAATTGTACTTTATTTCACCTTTAAACTTAGCTTGGGTACGTTCCACTTTTATTTTTTAAAATAGTATTTTTCTGTCACTGAATAAAACTAGGTGACCCAAAGTAAGTTTTATGCTGCCAATTTGATCAAAGTAGATCACTCTGAAGTAAGCATGACATATTCTGAGTAATGCAATAGGCTTATTATAAAACAGTGTAAAAATGGCTTTATTACAATGTTGTCAGTAGATAAAGACATTACCAATATTTTACATATTCTAAGGAAGGAATGGGATGACTATTTTTGGCTTTGAATGTGATAAACATAATTTCATCAGTCATACAAATAAACCCGTGGTATGCAGATCTATCATTATATAAATGTGGAAAACTATATTCAATTAATTAAAGCTTAATTTAAAAGAGTGAACATAACCCATATTTGATATACATACATATCAGAATTTAAAATTGAACATAGTTAATATTACTGGAAAAAAATAATAATTTATTCAGTTATCTTCTGTATACGCTGCAAACAGAAATATTTTTGTAAAATCTCGCCTGCCTCAATTGTAAGTGGTTAGAAACTAGCAATAAATTAGTAAGTCTTGAATTCCTAGGTTTTAGATTTCAGGCAGCCAACTTGAAAAAAATACAAGACTGATAAAGTTATAAAAACTTTATGTAAACACATAGTTCACTGCTTTAAATTAAAGAGTAAACATAAAGATTAGTCACTAATTTGTTGAGGGTGCTTAACATTTCTTGGACATCTGCCAACGTTTGTACATTTAAAGCTAGGAAAGAAACCAGCATTTCTTCAATCTTGCCACTAGATGGCATAGACTTGGAGACTCAGCCTTGGCCTAAACGTGGTTTAAGCAAAACACAAAACACAGAATCTTTGTATGCTGCACAGAGAAGAAAACTTTATATTACCTTGGGTCAGAGAGGATCAGAAGAAGAAAAATAAATAATATTTCCCTATACCATATTTAGGTTTTCCATATGGAAATTTAGAATACTAGAATTTTATAATTTGTCATACATGGGAACACGGGAGAAAATTGGTGGTAAAAAACAAAATATTTTCCTTGAAATTTAACCGTTTCTAGCAATGAAAAAATTACCACAGAATAGGGAAGGATTAAAACCAATGATTCCCCCTTCCCCCACTTTTGGAATGAACACAGATAAATATATGCATGCAACTATTAGGAGCATACACTTACAGATTAAAAAATTAGTTGAATTTAAATTGAAAACATCTGGTGACCTATTGAGCAATTTGAATGCCTTAAATTTAGCTTTTTATTTGTAAATACTCTTGCTAATTTTCATTCCAAATAACACTTTTAACAGTTTTGAGATAAAATTTATATGCCATATAATTCAATCATTCAAAGTGCACAATTCAGTGCTTGCTAGTATAGTCACAGGGGTGTACAACCATCACCATAATGTCAGGCCATTTTTGTCCCCCTTGAAAGAATCCCTGTGTCTACTGGCTGTCATATCTGTCCCCCTCCCTGTCTCACCCCATCAGCAACCTCTCATCTACTTGGTGTCTCTGTGGACTTGCCTATTCTGGATATTTCATAGAAAGAGAATCATACAATATATGGTCTTTTGTGACTGATTTTGTTCATTTAGCATAATGTTTTCAAGATTTGTCCATGTTTTAGTATGTAGCAGAACTTCATTCCTTCTTAGAGCTGAAAATATTCCATTGTATAGCTATCCCACATTTTCCTTATTCATTAATCAGTTGAACATTTGGATTGTTTCCACTTTGTGGCTATTATGAATAATACTACTATGAACATTGGTGTACAGGTATCTGTTTGAGTTTGTTTTCAAATTTTGGAGTACATACCTAGGAGTGGCATTACTGGGTTATTGGTAATGCTGTTTAACTTTCACAACAGCTCCACCTTTTACATTCCCACAAGCAATGTACAAATGTCTCCATTTAACTGTATTTCTCCTTGGCAACATTTACTATTTCTGGGGTTTTTGTGTTTGCTTGTTTGCTTTTATTGCCATCCTAGAGGGTGTGAAGTGGTATTTCTTTGTGGCTTTGACTTGCACTTCCCTAATGCCTAATGATATAAGGCATATTTTCATGTGTTTACAGGTCATTTGTATATTTTCTTCAAAGAAATATCTATTAAAATCCTTGGCCTATTTGTAACTGGGTTGTTCATCTTTTTATTATTGAGTTCTATGAGTTCTTTATGCATTCTGAATATAAATCTCTTATCTGACACATGATTTCCAAATATTATTCCTGTGCTGTGGATTGTCTTTTCACTTTCATAATGGCATCCTCTGTAGGACACTTTTTAAAAAATTGTACATAGTTTACCATTTTGGGGGTCACCTTTGCCGTTGGTGTCACATCTAAGAAACTATTGTCTAACCCAAAGTCACAAGGATTTACTCCTATGTTTTCTTATAAGAGATTGATTGCTCTTACATGACATTTATGATCCATTTTGAGTTAATTATGTATAAAACCTCGCATACAGTGTGAGGTAGAGCTCCAACTTCAATCTTTTGCATGTGGATATGGAGGTTTCCCAGCATCATTTGCTGAAGAGACTATTTGTGCCCAATTACTGAATTGTCTTGGTCCAAGTAACATTTTATATCTTAAATAATTTGCATCGTTTGAAAGTAAAATTAAGAAATATTATATCAGATGCTTTACTGAGGCTCATTCAAAGGTTATTTATTTATACATTTCAAATAAGTTTGTGATTTCAACACAACACTATGCCTAGCATCAGTAGATATGCAATAAAATGTTGATAAGTGAATAAACACACAAACCTGTTTGATTAATTTTTGTTTTCAAAAATCAAGTTATGTATCTCCACTTTCATTTTGCTTCATATATTTTATTTACAAACTACAAAATTCTGAGGTTTCATAACACAGGACACTAGTCAATTTACTAAATGCTTGTTGATGTCTATTTGCTTCTTGATAAAAGTTGTTAATATAAGAAAACTTGTTTAGAAGACTACATATATTGAAAATGCATCTGGCTAAGTGGTCCAGTTTACCTGGAACCTTTTTAACTTTTAACATTTATCATCAGTGCTATCTCTCAAACTAACCAATCTGCTGGTAGCAACCACACATGGCATACAAAATGAGTCATGAACTTACTTAAGTTAGTAATGACTTAAGAAAAGTACTATACAATATGAGGATCATAACAATTAGCACCCATTATTGAACACTGTACAGGTACTTTATGTCTGGTTAAGCTAATAGCCTGTTGTGGAACCTGTACTGAAACCCAGACCTAACTCCAAAAACAATGTTGCTGGCCTCTCCTTTTATTGTGTCATCTGAAGACAATATGGATTGTGTAAAATTCCCCTATGAAGACCTAACACAGATGTCTCCAGATAAGTAGATAGGATTTGTATTTATAATGGTAACACTGAGGAGGTCCAGGGGCATGTAATATCCCCCATTTCAAAATGTGTTCCTCACCCAATATGTTACTTACAAATGTACATACAACTGTAAACAGTGTAACAGAATGTGAAGCATGACAGCATTCATCCGTTTGTCTTTTATTCATTCATTCAGCAAATATTTAGAGTACTGGTTATGAATGAGACATTATCCTAGGCATTGGAAATACATCAATAAACAAGACAATGTTCTTGCAATCGTGGACCCCCTTGAGAGTGAATAGACTCAGATAAGAAATACAGATACCTAAAAATAAAATAAGATCATTTTGGGTGGTGAAAATGCTATGAAGAAAATTAAAAAGGATGATTAAATAAAGAGTTATGAGAGGAGAGGGGCTATTTTGGCTCAGAAAGTCAGCAAAGGTCTCTATGTGAAAGTAATATTTGGACTCATACCAAAAACACGAGGAGTGAGCTATGTGAAGACCTGGGAAAAGAGAGTTCTAGGTAGAGGGAACAGCAAGTGAAAACACATGGAAGTGAGAATAAGCCTACCTGTTGGAGGAAGAGATAGAAATAGCTGATGGAATATAGTAGATAAGGGTGAGAGTGGTGGAGATGAAGTCTGGACAATAGGTTTCACATAAGCTCTTGTCCATCACAACAAGGAGTTTGGTTATTAATCTAATTACTTTGGGTAAACATTAGAGAATTTTAAGCAAAAAATAATATTGCCAGTGAACATGGTTAGAAGCAATTCAAGATATATTTTACAGGTAGAACCAGGAGAGCTTGTTCAAGTATCAGATATACAGGTGAGAAAGAGAAAGATTCATGAAGCCAGGTACTTACACTGTAAAACATAATTCATACTTCTATTTTTACAAAATAGACATTGCAAATTTCCTAACATTATTGAAATTAAATTAAAAGGAAAACTCTGCTTCCTCTCTTCCTCTTCTTCTCCATCTCATCCCCATGGAGAATTTTATCATCATCACATCAGTTTCTGCACTCCAATAATTTTAGTCACACCATGCCTGTGCTGTGAATGATACATAGTTTATTGTACCAATGTGCTATGCACAGGAGGAAAGAGAGAGTTATTCTTGTTCCAAGAAAAAAAAAAATCAACTATCTTGTCATATTCACCAAAGTGCTTTTCGCTTAAATAACTGACTGTGTCCCTAGTGGTAAACGTGTCTGGGATTACTTGCCCCATCCATAGCCCCTTCTCTGAAAACTACTGATAAGGTTTGGCTCTGTGTCCTGTTCCCACCCACAACTCACTCTGAATTGTAATAATCCCCACGTGTCATGAGAGAGACTCAGTGAGAGGTAATTGTATCTTGGGGGTGGGTTTTTACCATGCCTTTCTCATGATAGTGAATAAGTCTCACGAGATCTGATGGTTTTACAAAGGGGAGTTCCCCTACAGAAGCTCTCTTGCCTGCCAGCATGTAAGACATCCCTTAGCTCTTCCTTTGTCTTCCACCATGATTGTCAGGCCTCCCCAGCCACGTGGAACTGTGAGTCCATTAAACCTCTTTCCTTTATAAATTACGTGGTCTCGGGTATGTCTTTATTAGCAGCATGAGAACAGACGAATACAACTACCTTTACCTGTAATCTCACCCAAGGAACCAGCCCAGACATCCATGTTTGCACCATGTAATTTCATTCCCTACCCCCAACACATACGTGATTGGACCAGGATTGCTGGCTAATTTATTAGTAGATAAAAGAGTTGATAAAGCAAAGACAAAGAGAGCCCACTAGTGTTAGGTTATGGAACTGACAGGTCATGGAGAGAGAACTTGAAACCATACCAAGTTAAGACAAAGCCAAGTACATGCTGCAGTTATGGGGAAAAGAAACTGTAGCAGGTCAGGAGATGGGAAAGACCAGACCAGTATAAAGGCAGATAGTGGAAGACCAAAACAGAAACAAGAGAGCATGCAGACTTCGAATTCAACAATCTAATGGTTTGAGTGGGTGTTTTGCAACCAGAAGTCCTGGCTGAAACAATCCCCTACTCCATTCAGCATATAATGCCATTTACAAATACCTGACTTTAACTCAACTTTTATTAGGAACAAATCTGAAGCCAGGCTATACTGGGCCATTGGTGGATATTGTTGACCAACTGACCATCTTCCATTCAATGAAACAAGATTCAGTCTCGGAGTATGAATCTTCCAGATAGCTCGAGACCGTCAAGGTCATTAAACCCTATGACTCATGGAAAGGGAAGGAGTTTAAAAATTATATCTCCTCTTTCCAAAAATCCCTGACACTTAAAAAAACTTTCCATGACCCTTAAAAAAACTTTCATGATTGAAACTACAAAAAAAGGCATTTTTTTCTAGCCAGTATTGCTTGTACTATCACTAATTTTCTAGCTGAGATTAGAATATGTATAGTGATAAGATGAAGTATATGAAAGTTACATTATCATATTGTGCTATATTGTAGAACCAAAACAAAAAGAAATTGTGAATGTCTGTCACTCAAAATGTGTGGGAACCTGATAAGAAAAAGGGAGTCTGGAATGTGACAAAACCCATGGATAAATATAACTAAGTGTAGCAAAACTCAAACAATAGATATTCTGGGCACTAAAAGATCTAAAATAGAAACAAGGACAAAATGATACATTTTTAACTGTATATTCACACACATACTGTATTCCTATGTATGTATACCCTATACATATGTGTATACTAATACATAAAGAAAAGGCCGGGGGAAGACTGATAATAACTGTGATTACCTCTGGAAAAGCTACGAGTGGTCAAGGGGGACTTGGGCTTCATCTATAATGTCTGACCTTTTCTTACATGAAATACTTATATCATTAAACATACTTTTCAATTATTTATAAAAGTATTGAACAAACACTTAAGAATGAAAAAAGAAAAAGGTGCATAAGAAACTGTGCTAATGTGAAAATAGTTGCAAAACATAGGGATGTGATGTTAGCCAGTTTGCCAACCTGTGAACATATGGAAGTCATGGCTAAAAGTTTACAAATCATGCTACTAAATTCTGACACAAAACTTTAAAGTCTTTACCATCAGCTGTTTTATTGAAATGAGAAGGAATAAGATTTATCTACACATTGCCCAA
The DNA here is from genome assembly GCF_000951035.1 of Colobus angolensis palliatus. Taxonomy (NCBI): domain Eukaryota; kingdom Metazoa; phylum Chordata; class Mammalia; order Primates; family Cercopithecidae; genus Colobus; species Colobus angolensis. The sequence goes on along the minus strand of NW_012117722.1, from coordinate 2,154,801 downwards.
TGGCATAAATAGAGAATTATAGATTCTCTTAGAGTTCAGTTCTCAACAAAAGATGAACAGTCCTGGGCTCTTTCTCACCCAACCTTGATAAAATTTGAAAAGCTGTCCCTGTCAGGAAAGCTGGTAAGAGATTAGCTGAAGCAGTAGTGCTGATAAAGAGCTTCCAACCCTTAAAGTCTGAGGTGCCTCTATTGCAAACAAATTAGCTGTGGACAAATAGGAAACAACAAATGACAGGCGACCTGTTCTAAGAATTGCTGTTAAGGCACAACCTAAGATTGATGTATCAAATAGTTGTCCATCTCGTCATTTCTTAATCACCCCAGTCAAACCATCTTAAGTTATTCAACACATAACTGAAATTTCTAACATCGAACCAAAAACCACCCCAACCATTTATCAGAATACTAATCACACTTTTGAAACATTACTTTCAAAAAAGAAAAATTAAAGGAAAGAAAAAGAATGAGAAATTCACTTGCTTGTGTGCTAGATATGTTAAACCTTTACAAAATCATGACCTAACCTAAAATGTTCTAGAAGCACAAGGTAAAATCATATTTATTTCCATGTGCCTTACAGACATCCTTCTTACCTCACTGAAGGAATTCTGAAGGAAAATTTGAGAGGTCATTTTTGTACTAAAATGAAAGGTCCCTCTTTAAAAATGTATATTAAATGTTAGGAAAATCTTCAAAATGTCTAGGAGAAAGACTAGAAGGGAGATTTCCTTTGGAATATTTTTCTTCTGTTTTTGAAAGGAAAAAACACAAATAAATGAGTGAAGACATCAATTTAAAAGCACTGTTTTCCCCGTTTTTCTGTGCACATTACTGAATTCTGTAAATAGGGTGTATGAACTTCCAATTGATTTTCCACAAATAACTACAGATTTGCACACATGTATTCATTCTTTTACAGTGCCCTGTGGGTCCAATACATTCATTTTCACAGTAGCTAGAGACAGTCTAAGAGAGATGCTGCAGGCCCCAGAGCAAGTGGGGCTAATTGGACTATGTGAGAATTGAACCCATGACCTTGGCCTCCACTAGGCTATAATCAAAAGAGTTAATAACCAATCAATAACTGCTCAGATAACAGCAATTTTCAAGCATAAAAATAAGAACAGTACTTCAGAAAATAAAATTTTAAGTATGCTGTTGAAAACCTGGATAGCAAATAGTGAAGCAAAAAATAAATACCTGCTTTCTAGTCAAGTTCAAAATACTTTTCTTGTTGTTGTTAAACCTCAGATAACTTTTGGTGAAATAATTTTGAATGTATATTTTATTTCTTTTTTTGTTTGTTTGTTTGTTTTGAGACAGAGTTTCCCTTGGTTGCCCAGGCTGGAGTGCAGTGGCGCGATCTCGGCTTATCACAACCTCCACCTCCAATGCTCAAGCAACTCTCCTACCTCAACCTCCTGAGTAGCTCAGATTACAGGCATGCACCACTATACCCAGCTAATTTGTGTATTTTTGGTAGAGACAAGGTTTCATCATTGTCAACCTTGTTCAAGACTAGTCTTGAACTCCTGGCCTCAAGTCATTCTCCCACCTCAGCCTCCCAAAGTGCTGGGATTACAGGCATGAGCCATCACACCCGGCCTCAAATGTATGTTTTAAACCTAAAGTTTTTCTTATGTATAGTTTTTGTTGTTGTTGTTTTGTTTTGTTTTTTTGAGACGGAGTCTCACTCTGTCACCCAGGCTGAAGTGCAGTGGCACAATCTTGGCTCACTGCAAGCTCTGCCTCCCGGGTTCATGCCATTCTCCTGCCTCAGCCTCCCGAGCAGCTGGGACTACAGGCACCCACCACCACGCCCGGCTAATTTTTTTTGTATTTTAGTAGAGACAGGGTTTCACCATGTTAGCCAGGATGGTCTCGATCTCCAGACCTCATGATCTGCCCGTGTCGGCCTCCCAAAGTGCTGGGATTACAGGTGTGAGCCAGTTAAACAAGTCTTTATCCATTCAAAAAGTATATAAGACTGTTAAGAGTTCATCGCTATGGGAACAATAACAAGCTATTGATCAGAAAGGACTGAGTAATAAGCTAAAGTAGAAACAAGTTAGTAACTAATTAACTAGTAAGTTAGTTACTAGCTTCTGTATGTGTATCTGCTACAGAAAAAAATAAAAGCAACTGCAATGCTGAACACAAGCTACCAGCAACATTCAGCTCCATAAACAGCTCTCTATAGGTCCCAGATGAAGAGAGGGGTTAGACAAACCAAAAGTGAGCAACTGTAATGGTTAATTTTATGAGCTGACTTGGCTAGGCCAAAGTACCCAGTACTTGGTCAAACATCAATCTAGAGTCTCCTGTGAAGGTATTTTATGGATATTATTGTTAGGTAAATACTAGAGTTAGAATAAAACAGATCATCCCTCATAATGTGTGTGGGCCTACTCCACTTAGGTGAAGGCCTTAAAAGAACACAGACTGAGTGTCTATGGAGGAAGGGATTTTGCCTGTAGCCTACTTTCAGTCTCAAACTGCAGCATGAACTCTTCCCTGGGACTGCAGGAGGGCAGATATGGACTATACTTCAGGCAAGAAATGATAGTGACCCTAGTCATTAGGTGGTAGACATGCAATTCCATCAATACATGGGTGGGAGAATCCCAAATTGGAGCTGTATCTCTTTGGAAATACTGGATCCTGAAGGCTGCAGCTGATTATACCATAGAGTGATGACCAAGCCTTATGCAGGGATCCAGCTAAGTATTCTTACAAGTTCCTGAGGTGGACAGGCAGGAAAATCAACCAGTTACTTTGCAATTACGGTGACTACATTTATAATTAGGGTCATGTCCACATAACAATGTTACAGTCAATGGCCAACTGTATATATGACTGTGGCCCCATGAGATTATAATGAACCTGAAAAACTATCACTCAGTGATGTCACAGTGAAACTGCCTTTGCAAGATTATAACTGAAGAGATTATGACGGTGAAAGAGATCAGACCTAACCGACTCTATCTTGCTTCTAAATCTTTAAGCTGTCCTTGTTCATTCCTGAGTAAGGAACTTTGGGAAGGAATTCAGTTCATGGTTTGACTCTGAAACAAAATTGATAACAGCCCTTTCCTGAAAAGACCCCCTTCTTGCCTGGGGTCCAGTCTGCCTTTACAGGACTACCAAGTTAGCTACAAGATTGCAAATCGCAGTTTGGGGGTCATGCAGCCTCTGGCTCCAAGAGTCTGAACCTCCCCAGGGGGGTCACACAGCCTCTGGCTCCAAGAGTCTGAACCTCCCCAAATTGCTCCTGGGGATAACATCATTATTGTGAAACCTAAGATCAGAGCTTGAGATATGTTGCAGACCCTGCACTCGATGGATCAGCTGACACCATCCAGACCAGTAATCTGGGCCAACCAGTTCTGCCATCTCACTCAGGAACAGAAAACATTTAAAAAACCTAACTTCAACCCCCTATGATTCTATTTCCAACCTGACCAATCAGCACTCCCCACTTCCCAAGGCCCTACCCGTCAAATTAGCTTTAAAAACTCTGATCCCTGAATGTTTGAGGAGACTGATTTGAGTAATAATAAAACTCCAGGCCCCTGCACAGCAGCTCTGCGTGAATTACTCTTTCTTCATTGCAAATCCCTTGTCTCAATAAATCAGTTCTGTCTAGGCAGTACGCAAGGCGAACCCACTGGATGGTTACAATAGCCATTGTGAAATTGTAGCACATAAACACATTACTTACAAGTTTGTGATGATGCTGGTATAAACAAATCTTGTGCTGCCAGTCTAACAAAAGCATAACATTACAGCTGGTCGCAGTGGCTCACATCTGTAATCCCAGCATTTTGGGAGGCTGAGGCAGGAGGATCGCCTTAAGTTAGAAGTTGGAGAACAGCCTGGCCAACATGGTGAAACCCAGTCTCTACTAAAAAAAGAAAAAAATACAAAAAAATTCGCCAGACGTGGTGGCGCGCACTGTTGTCCTACTCAGGAGGCTGAGGCAAGAGATTCGCTTGAACCCGGGGGGCGGAGGTTGGCAGTGAGCTGAAATCGTGCCACCGCACTCCAGCCTGGGTGACGGAGCCAGACGCCATTTCTTAAAAAAAATAAAAAAGCATAACACATACAATTATGTGCAATATAACTGTGTTACTAGTTTATGTATTTCCTACACTGTGCTTTTTATTGTTATTTTAGAGTGTACTCCTTTACTTATATATATATATTTTTTAAAGTTTATGTACCACCAGGGATGAGGTTAAAACAAAATGTTAACTATAAAACAACATCAGACAGGTCCTTCAGAAGGTATCCCAAAAAGAGACATTGTTACCACAGGAGATGACAGCTCCATGCACGCTATTGCCCCTGAAGACCTTATGGGACAGGATGTGGAGGTGAAAGATAGTGATATTGATGATCCTAAACCCTGTGTAGGCCTCAGCTAATGTGTGTCCGTGTCTTCATTTTTAATTTTAAAAAAGTGTAAAAAGTAAAAAATCAAAAAATGTTAAAATAGAAAAAATTTTATAGGATAAGGATATAAAAAAGAAAATGTTTTTGTACAGCTATACAATGTGTTTGTGTTTAAGCTAAGGATTACTACAAAAAAGTCAAAAAGTTTAAAAATTAAAAGTTTATAAAGCAATAAAATTACAGTAAGCTAAGGTTAACTTATTATTGAAGAAATAAAAAATTTTAAATAAATTTGTGTAGCCTAAGTGTACAGTGTTTATAAAGTCTACAGTAGTGAACAGTAATGTCCTAGATCTTCACATTCATTCACCATTCACCCACTCAATCCCCCACAGCAACTGCCAGTCCTGCACGCTCTATTCATGGTAAGTGCCCTATATAGGTGTACTTTTTAAAATCTTTTTTCTCTTTTTCGGAGTCTCATTCTGTCACCCAGGTTGGAGTAGTGTGCAGTGGTGCGATCTTGGCTCACTGCAACCTCCACCTCTTTGACTCAAGTGATTCTCCTGCCTCAGTCTCCCAAGTAGCTGGGACTACAGGTGCACACCACCACGTCCAGCTAATTTTTGTATTTTTAGTAGAGACTGGGTTTCACTATGTTGGCCAGGCTGGTCTCGAACTCCTGACCTCAAGTGATCCTCCTGCCTCAGCCTCCCAAAGTGCTGGGATTACATGTGTGAGCCACCATGCCTGGCCCGTTTTTTATGTTTTATACCTTATTTGTATTGTACTTTTTCTATGTTTACATATGTTTAGATACACAATTACTTACCATTGTGTTACAATTGCTTACAGTATTCAGTAGAGTAACATACTGTCTAGGTTTGTAGCCTAGAAGCCATAGACTATACCTATAGCCTAGACGTATAGTAGGCTATACCATCTGGGTTTGTGTAAGTACATTCTATGATGTTCACACAAGGAAGTTACCTAACAAATGCATTTCTCAGAATGTATTCCTGTCGTTAAGTGACAATGACTGTACAGTTAAATAAACCTGGGGAGTTCTGGTTTCATGATTATAAGGAGAGAATGGGGGACCTGAGGGGCACAGTTTGCTCTGCATTCTAGAAAAAGGGAGCAATGACTTTTCTAGTATATCTCTAGAATTATCCCCAATAGACAAAATCCTGGCTATGTTTTTGCAGTCTGCCTCCTTGACATATACCTTCTTACAACACATATGAATGATGAGGCTTTCTTGGCTTGGTGGTCCATGAGGATCACCCAACTTAGTCCTCTTAGGCTGATTCTATGCCCAATTAATAACTTAAGTGTAATGTCACTTCCCATGGAGATTTTCCTATAAGAAGCAAGTTCCCATAGTAGCAACCATAAACATTTTTTCTTCTTTTTTAAAATTTTGGGGTATGGGCATGGTGGCTCATACCTGTAATCCTACCACTTTAGGGGCTGAGCCAGGAGGATCACTTGAGCCCAAAATTTGAGACCAGCTTGGGCAGTATAGGAACATTTTGTCTCTACAAAAAATTTAAAGATTAGCCAGGCATAGTGACACAAGCCTGTAGTCTCATCTACTCAGGAGGCTGAAGCAGGGGGATTGCTTGAGCTGAGGAAGTCGAGGCTGCAGTGAGCTATGTTCACACCACTGCACCCCAGCCTGGGTGACAGAGCAAGACCTCATCTCAAAAAAATTTTTAGAATAAATTTCATTGTGCATATTTAAGGTATACAGCATGTTATGAGATACATATGTACAGTAAAATGGTTACTATAGTGAAACAAATTAACATATCCATCATCTCACAGTTACCCACGTTTCCCTCCTGTGGCAACAGCAGTTATAATCTGCTCATTTAGCAAAAATATTGAATACAATGCACCATTATTTAATGTAGTCCTCATGCTATATATTAGACCTTTAGACTTGTTCAGCCTACATATCTGCTACTATCTATTAAGAACTTTAAATCTGCATCTCCCAATTTTCTCCCCTCCACCTGAGCCTAGTAGCCACTGTTTTAGTTTCAATCTCCATACATTTGACCTTTTTTTTTTAAGATTCTACATATAAGTGAAATCATGCAATATTTTTCTTACGTTTTGTCTGGCTTGTTCCACTTACCAGGTCCATCCACGTTGTGGGAAATGGCAGGATCTCCTCCTTTTCTAACGCTTAATAATATTCTATTGTATATACATATACCACAGTTTCTTTATCCATTCATCTGATGACAGACACCTAGCTTGCTTTCATATCCTGGTTATTGTGAATAATGCTGCCACGAACATAGGAGTGTAGATATCTTTAAGAGGTAGTGATTTTATTTCTGTTGTATATATACCCCAAAAGAGGGATTGCTGGGCCATACAGTAATTCCATTTTTTATTTATTTAGGAACATCCATATTGTTTTCCATAATGGTTGTACCAATTTACATTCCAATCAACAGTGTGCAAAAGTTTCCTTTTCTTCACACCCTTGCCAACACTTGCTATCTCTTGGCTTTTTGTTAATAGCTATCCTACCAGGTGTGAGATGAATCTCATAGTGATTTTGATTTGCATTTCCTTGATGATTAGTGATGTTGAATACCTTTTCATAGACCTCGTGGTCATTTTTATGTCTTCTTTGGAGAAATGTCTATTCAGGCACTTTGCCCATTTTTAAATCAGGTTATATGTTTTCTTGCTTTTGAGTTGCATAAGTTCTTTATAAATTTTGGATATTAACCCTGTATCAAATATATGGCTTGCAAATATTTTTTCCCAATCTATAGATTCCCTTTTCATTTTGTTGGCTGTTTCCTTTGCTGCGCAGCTTTTTAATTTAATGTAGTCTGATGTATTTATTTTTTCTTTTACAGCCTGAGCTTTTGGTGTGATATCCAAGAAATCAATGCCAAGTTCAATGTCAAGGAGATTTTTCCCTATGTTTTATTCTAGGAGTTTTATGGTTTTAGGTCTTACATTTAGGTTATTTATTTCATTTTGAGTTAAAATTATAAACTTTGGCCGGGCGCGGTGGCTCACGCCTATAATCTCAGCACTTTGGGAGGCCGAGGTGGGCGGATCATGAGGTCAGGAGATCGAGACCATCCTGGCTAACCTGGTGAAACCCCATCTCTACTAAAAATGCAAAAAATTAGCCAGGCGTGGTGGCGGGCACCTGTAGTCCCAGCTACTTGGGAGGCTGAGGCAGGAGAATGGCGGGAACCCAGGAGGTGGAGCTTGCAGTGAGCCGAGATCGCGCCACTGCACTCCAGCCTGGGCGACTGAGCAAGACTCTGTCTCCAAAAAAAAAAAAAAAAAAATTATAAACTTTAAAATTTGCTTGACACTTTGGGAGGCCAAGACAAAAGGATCACTTGAGCCCAAGAGTTCAAGACCAGCCTGGACAACATGGTGAAACCTTGTCTCTACTAAAAATAAATAATAATTTTTAAAAAAACTAGTCAGGTGTCGTGGTGAATGCCTATAGTCCCAGCTACTTGGGAGGCTGAAGTGGGAGGATCTCTTGAACCTGGGAGGTCACTGCTGCAGTGAGCTATGATCATGTGACCATACTCCAGCCTGGGCAAAAGAGCCAGTCCCTCTCCCAAAAAAAAAAAAAAAAAATGCTAGAGTTATACATTTCATTGTAAATTAATCAGTTGGTTCAAAGTTCATTTACAGTGATACTATGTGTGTAATATACAAATTAATTCTCTTGAATCTGAATGCTCAGAAAATTTCAGGTTTCCTGTGTCTTGCTAATTGACAAGAGAATAGAAGTTACAAGAGAAGGAAGAATTCAGGGGAAAAACTGAAGGAATGGGATGTACAAAGTCACAGAGCCAGGAAAGAGAGTGTCATGTCCACACAATCATTTAACACAAATGAAGCAGAGACTGAGCATTTGAGCATTGTTGGGAGATAAGTCTGGAAAGGCCAGTTCAAGTCAGATCATCCCATGAATGCCTTCAGGAGACATTTAGATTTTCCCCCAAGGCCACGGAGATTGCAGTCTATTTGTAAGAAGAAGAGTAAAATAATCAGATTTATTTTAGAAAAATATCTCTGGTGATGATGTGGAAGATGGATTAGAGTGGAGAGCAACTAGATGAACTGGGATGAGTTAGGAGGAGTCTCAGTGGGAAACTACATAGACCTGGAAAAAGGCAAGGGGAGTAGATACAGAGTACGGAGAGTCAAGAGGATAACACAAAACAAACCATATATGGGTGTTTAATGGAGAAGCATGGATAGATTTAGCTTAGTCAAATAATTGGACAGCAATATCATTAACTGAGATAGGAAATGGAGAAGGAAAAGTAGGTTTTGTTGTTTTTTGTGTGGGTGGAGGATATATTAAATTTGGTTTTGAACATCTTGATTTTGAAATGATTATGAGTCATCCAAGTAGAGACATTCAGAAGGCAATAGAAACTACAAGTCTATACTTCAGGAGAGCCATATGGGCATAAGCTGTAATTTTGGGATTTGCTGTAAATGATAGGCAAAGTTATAGAAGTTGATGACTTAGAATTTGGCAGTGGTGTTGGGGATTCAGGGAATGAGGTAAGATAAGAAGAGTAAGAATAAAATTCTGGGCCGGGCACGGTGGCTCACGCCTGAAATCCCAGCATTTTGCAAGGCTGAGGCGGGCAGATCACTTGTGGTCAGAAGTTTGAGACCAGCCTGGCCAACATGGTGAAATACCATCTCTACCAAAAAATACAAAAATTAGCTAGGTGTGGTGGTGCGTGCCTGTAATCCCAGCTACTCGGGAGGCTGAAGCAGCAGAATCACTTGAACCCGGGAGGCAGAGGTTGCAGTGAGCCAAGATCACACCACTGCACTCCAGGTTGGGTGACAGAGCGAGATCCGGTCTCAGAAAAAAAAAAAAAAAAAAAGAATAAAATTCCGAGGACCCGCATATATAAGGTGTTAACAGAATGAGAAGAGTCATTCAAAGATTTTAAAAAGTAATCAGAAGTGTGGGAGAAGAGACAAGTAGGTGCAATGTTATAAAAGCTCATGGAAGCAAATGTTTTAGGATAAAGAGAGAAGTCAATATTCCCAAATGCTCCATAGGGTACTAAGAGAATGAGGACTGAAAAGAGGCCACTCCATTTATAAGTTAAGTCATTCATGACCTTTTCCAGAACCATTTCATTAAAGTGGTGAGACAGAAGTAAGATTGTGAAGACAGTAAGTGAGAACTCTTTCAAGAAGTTTGGCAGTTAGGAAGAGAAAGAAAATGGCAATATGTGAAGGAGGCAGGATAGAGGGAAGAGGCCCAGATTGAAGACCTTGAGTCTTTATCTTCTCCCTATTCTCGCCATCCAACAACAAATGTCCTATTGATACTTCATTCAAATTATTTTCAAAACTCACTCTTCCTCCCTTTTCTTCAGTTGCTCAAGTGCTGTCAAGACTTCTTTGTTTGTCTCAGACCTGTTTCCATCTTCCCAACCACCCTCCCTGCTTCTTTTTGCTCTTTTCTCCAAGCCATCCTCCATCCTGCTGCCAGACTAATTTTCTAGTATACCAGTTACCTCAGGACATTAAGTCACTTAGAAAATATCTGGAGTTCCTCATTTACTCTAATTCCCTCTTCAACCTGACATCTGACCAAGCCAAGATTGATTCTCCCTAGACATCCCATAACCATCTCCTTCCATGCTTTAGCCAAGATGGACTTCTCACTATCCAACCCATTGTACATGCTCTCCCTTCTGACTGATAAAACATCTGACTTTTCTCAGGTAATTAACCTCACCTGGCCTTCAAGATTCAACTCCCAAGACTTCTATAGAAGAGGAGGAGGAGGAGGAATTAAGAATAATTATTAAACAATTTTATCTATCTTACCCTGCTGGTCGGCTAGAAAGAAGGGAGAAGGGAAACAAGAAGGGGAAACTTTTAAGAAAATAAATAATAAGGTCTATATTAATGTAGAAATTAATAAACATATAATATTGAATCTAGTATCACTCTTGACAAATCATTCACATACTTTTGATAGTGAAGTTCTCTGTTTACTTCAGATACTAACATCTAGTTTATACAGGATAACGACTACTATATTAAGGTTTCTAACCTACTATTCAATATGAAAACGATGCTAATTGGTGGGTTTTGGACTCAGCTTTGCAATTGGAGCACTATTGAAAAAAGCTGGGGAGCTTTTTGAAATCACACACCCTCCAGGAGATTCTGTTTTCATCTCCTTCAATGGCTATGCCCTCTAGCTAAGAATCCCTGCTGCCCTGTGAGTCTTCTCACTAGGAGGAGTGGACCACTTTCCTCAGGTACAGGTTTGAGAGCCACCGCAGGGTATGTCGGGTGGTAAAAAGCAGAACAGTTACAAATTTGAGGTTGGTTATTCCTATGAAAAAGAAAACACAAAACATTATAGTAATTAATTGAGTGACTCCAGTTCCTCAGAATATAAAGAATAGACCCAGGAAAGTACTAAATGTTACACAAGGAGACTTTTTTCCTCCCTAAATAGTCACAAAAGAATTTTTTAAACATGTAAGAAATGCAATATCAAACTAAAAATAAATCAGCCAACCAGACTGTCTCCAATCTGTTGGGTGATATATTTAGCATATTTTGTAACTAAATGAGCTGACTTTTAAAGTTGTTTTGAGAATACAACTACTTAATTTACCTAATAAGACTGTATGGCACTCTACATATTATCCATTGTTAGCTGTACTCATACTGCTATGTCTTGTAGAGAGACTATGCTGCTTTTTCCTGCTACATTGTGTTAATAGTTTTAATGACATGGACATAATTTCACAGGGGCAGTATTTTTTTTTTACTCAGTTCATGAATATCAAACAATCCCAAGCTATTTTGATAACTAGCATCCTCGACCTGTGCTATTGCTGTTTGCTCATAACAATGATAACCAGTGTTTATTTAGCATCATGAAGTTTAATGACTTTGTATTTCCTTCTATTAACAAAACTCACAGAACTCTGAAATAAGTAGGTCTGTAGCTCTGATGAAAAACCCTAAAGTTCCAGAACTTCAAATTTTATCTTAGAATTTTAAAATCAGTGGGGCTTGGGCCACTACCTACTCCATGGGTTCTCACTTATGGTGAGCATCAGAATCTCCTGGGGAGCTTGTTAAATACACAAATTCCCAGGCTGGGAGATTTTAACGAGGCTCAGAAACTCGCATTTAAAACAAGAACTCAAGACAGTCCTTGAACTTCGGTTTGAATATTACTGACCAACACCCTCACTTATACGTGATGAAACTGAGCCCCAGACAGAGTAAGTGACTTACTCAAGGTCACTTAGCTAGATAATGACAATCAAGTGTAGAACTGATGCAGCCTAATCCTTAGTTCTGTGTTCTTCCCACGCTTATACCCATACTGTTTAGACTGCCCTTCTGGGTTCCTACAACATGGGAGATCACCTGCCTATTACTCCCATGACAAGAAGTTCACAGACAGTATTCTACAGATGCCACAGACAGAAGGAAGTAAGCACCATGGGAATAATAGAAGAAAGGCTATTAAAGCTGTTACCTTCATCTTTCCGAATTTCACTTTTTTATCTGCATGCAAGCACCAATGGATCATTACAGCAAAATACCAAGAGCTTGTGAGATGGAAAAAGATTGCTATACGATGGCAAGTTTACTCACTCCCTTAACATAACTAAAATAGTAAAAAAAAGAAAAAAACAATTGTGTTCCTGATAACGAAATATCAGAAAGGCTACATTCTGAATTTACTTTTTCTTTCTGAATTTCAGTTTCTTGTCTATAAAAAGGTATGCTAAAACTACATACTAGGCAGAATGATCTTGAGCACAGCAATAGCACATGAACAGTGCTTCATACAATCCTAGAACATGGTATATACGCAATATATTCTATAATTTTTGAAAGTATTATCATATGGTGGAAGGGCCAAGCTAATTACAATGGGCCAGGCTAATTACAATTACATACATACCAAAGTAGAATTATTGATGCCTCCCATCCCTAGAGTGCTGCAGAAATTACAAAACATGGCAGCTAGATGATGTAGGAAACATTTACAAGTTTAAGGAGAACACCTATGTAGGGTAACATGGATGAATCTAATGGAATATTGAGCAAAAGAAGCAAAACACAGTAACATAAATACTATGATTCCATTTATAAAAGTTAAAGACAGGCAAAACTAAACTATATTGCTTGGGAATGCATAGTTAGGCAGCAAAACTATAAAGTAAAACCAGAAATTCAGGAATTCTCTCTTTCTTCTCTCCCCGTCCCCTTTTCTTCCTAGAAAACAAAAACACCAGCGTAGTGGTTCCTTCTGAAGGGTACTGAGGGGTTTGCCTGGAGAAAAGGCACATGAGTGCCTAAAAGGGTGCTAGCCTTGTTTTACTTCTTGACCTGGGTGGTGGTTAAATGGGTGTTGCCTTTAGAATAATGTGCCAATTTTCTTGTTGTTTTGTGCATTTCTATTATATATACTGTATTTCACAACAAAGTTTTAAAAAGATTTTTAAAAGACACATTTAGTAAATAAAACTGAAAGGAGTTACTCAACATTCCTATTACAGATATTTGGTTGTCTCTCCACATGGACTACTAAGATAATAGAATTCAGCTGCACAGTGGGTCTATGTAAATATCCATTTGTGTACTGACACAGAGGACTCATGCCCTGGAGCCTCTGTGATGTTTAATTGAAAGGCATTTGATCAGAGGTTGCCAGGATCCATTAGACACTAAATATATCATCAACCTAATTACATGACTTACTAGTTCAGTGTTGATTATATCCAAAATCATCAGTCTTAAAAATAGTCATGCTTGTTTGTCCCAACAATGTTTTCAACCATGGTTTCTATGGTTCCAACCACATATGGAGAAATAATATATGTCCTCACGGGGAGAAGAGTGATTTCTGAGTTTTAAAAAGGCAAAGGTTGTCATTTTGCCACTTTGAGAATATCCCTTGATCTAGTTTGATCTATGTATGTTCCACCTAGAGACTAAATTAAAACTCTAACCAAAATATTAAAGGATGGAAATATAGTCAATGACTGTGGTTTATCATTCCATTATTAGAATTGACTAGCAGTATTTTGACACCTAGATAAGACTGCTTTAGTGTGTCTATGTGTATTGTATTATTGAAGTTATGTAATATTAGAAACTTAAAAACAATTTGGTATCAGAGTTGGTGACTGAGGTTGAGTTTGGTATTCAGTTGTTTCCATGCAACTGAATTGTTAAAATGCTTACAATTTCCTGTGATTTATTTTCTGAAGCAAGAAAAGGGACCTAACATTAATATGCTTCTTTTAGATTAATTAGATTTACTTTAATGAAATATACAAACAAGAAAGTATAATATATATTTATAAAGAATAATAATAAAACAAACACCCTTTTACCCACCACACAGCATAAGAAATAGAATATAACTGAAACCTTCATTTCCCTTTCCCCCCCATAAGAGGCAAATGCCACCCTGAATTTTGTGAATATCATTCTATGCTTTTCTTTGCAGCTTTATGCGTATTGTTTGGTTTACCTGTTTTTAAGCTTTATATAAATGAAATCATGTGGCAGTATTCTTCAATAACTTTTCTTCATTCATTATTGTACTTTTGAGATTTATCATGTCAATAAATACATCTACTTCATTCTTTTTAAATGCCATATATTCAATATGCCGTGACAGCAGTCAGACCATGTGTATCATCTAGTTTCAGGGCACTGCCAATATTTCTTCAACAATTGCCATTTCCATATACACCAGCCTTTCACCGGCCCATGCCTCAATTTTTTGCCTGAAAGCTTTCTCTGGCCATCAGTGACTACTCAGTCTGAACACACAACAGGCTGAAAATACCAAAGAATTAATGTTCCTCGGGAGCAGTTCTCAACCAATAACTGGGATAAACCAGAAGTAAGTGTTGTAAACTGTCCCCCAGAGTTCCCCAGCAGGATCAAACTCCAATTGCCCACAGTGATAATGTGATAACACACCTTTATTGGTTTTCTTCCCTTCTGTTTAACTTCCCCATTATCTGCTGGTGTTTCTTGGGAACATATCCCAAACAAAACCCTCTCCATTCATTGCCTCAGGTCTGTCTTTGGAAGGACACAAACTAAAACAGCAGGAAAATTAAACTTAAGAACCTCTAAATACCTGATTCTGTTACGCCTCCAAGATAATGCAGCCATGCTCCAGATTTCTTCAGGGATGTCTGGGAGTTAAGCTCCTCTTGAAATCCAGAATAGGAAACAGAAATAAAAGTCCTCAGCCTGTTCTGCCCTCACCTAATTAGCACATGTAAAATTGAAACACATCTTTCCTGAATCTCTTCCTTTTCTCTCTCTCTCCTCTCCCCTTCCCCTTTTTTTCCTAGAAAATAGACAAGCTTTCTTTAACTTTCCCTACATCCTATCTTCCTTCCCTGTTGGAAAGCAAGCTTTCTGAGTTCACCACCATTGACTGAAAGGACATCCTTTCTATACTACAGGAGAACTTTATGTTCTAGGTCATCCAGGCTCAGCCTGGAAAGATTAAGGAATTTATAAAAATCTCTCTCAAAACTTGTATACATTTATTTTTTAATTTCAGAAACTACCACTTGTCTTTATCTTTAACTCTTTCTGAAACATCCATTTCCCTGGTAGAAGTTAGACAGTAAAGAAAAAATACATAGGAGGAAAAAAGAAAAGGCAAATAAAGAACACAAAATTTCAGATCTCTTCTTAGAAAAACAGGCCAATTTCAAACAAACAGTTCTCCCAAGACTCAAAGAAACCAAAGGCAAGTTGGCTTTCCTTAAAAAAAAAAAAAAAATCCTGAAATAACAAGAGATAGATCAAAAGAGAGCTGAAACAAGAACAGGAGATAAAAAGTGAGTCTGTGGAGCTCAGAGATGAATAGAAACATAAAATGAAATTATTACAGAGGTGAAATTCTCATTAGAGTCAACAAATGGTAAGACATAGATATGGATAAAAATACAGTCTAGGACAAAAAGAATAGCCTTGAGTAAATAACATAAAATGAATTTGAAAAGAACAGAGATAAAATAAGAAAGGAGGTGGTATGGATATTAAACAAATAATCATTGTCATGGAAGAAAATAATATATGGAATGGGAAAAATTCAAATATATAATTGAATATAATTTTCTTGAAACAAAATCTCAAATCTATAGATTACGAAGACATAGCTTAGCCAATATCTTGAAAATTTTGATGAAGGTTAATTACTAAGATATCTTAAAAATGGATTTAGAGCAGCAGGTTGTAAGAAGTTACACAGTACAAAATAAGAAGCACATGAACCAAGTACCAAAATGAGAAAGAATAGGAGGAAATGAACTGAAGAGGTATTTAAGATCCTGGCATTTAGTAAGCCTACCATGGTGTGGTTGTTAAGAGGCCAGCACTGTAAACTGCCTAGATTTGGATCCCATCTGCCCTTTATTACCTGTGTGACTACGGTAAGTTATTTTGCCTCTCGATGTCTCAATTTTCTTAATTTGAAAATGGAGATTATATTAGCCACTCACATAACACAGTGACTGTGAAGATTGAGAAAATACATTTAGTCTTCTTTAAAAAATGCTTGCCGGCCAGGTGCAGTGGCTCACGCCTGTAATCCCAGCACTTTAGGAGGCCGAGGCAGGGGGATCACGAGGTCAGGAGATCGAGACCATCCTGGCTAACACGGTGAAACTCCGTCTCTGAGCCGGGTGAGGTGGCGGGCACCTGTAGTCCCAGCTGCTCGGGAGGCTGAGGCAGGAGAATGGCATGAACCCTGGAGGTGGAGCTTGCAGTGAGCCGAGATCGTGCCACTGCACTCCAGCCTGGGCGACAGACTGAGACTCTGTCTCAAAAATAAAAAATAAAAAATAAAAAAAACATGCCTTGCCATATTCAGCACTATTAATTATTATTAAGTTCAACAGAGCTTGGTGATTCTCTGAAGGTAAGAGAGTGAAAGACAGGGAAGACAGGAGATGATTCCTAGGTTTCAGGATGTTAAAATCATAATGCTATGCCCTATAGAGAGAACACAGAACAAGGGGAATACAGAAGAAATGATTTTTTTTATTCTCAAACAATATAGTCCCCATCCAAATCTCATCTTGAACTGTAGTTCCCATAATTCCCATGTGTATTGGGAGGGGACCACGTGGGAAAAACTGAATCATGGGAATTCTATCTCATGATAGTGAATTAGTTCTCATGAGATCTAGTGGTTTCATAAGGGGCTCTCCACCATCGCTCTGCACTTCTTCTTGCTGCCACCATGTGAAAAAGGATGTGTTTGCTTCCCCTTCTGCCATGATTGTAAGTTTCCTTAGGCCTCCCAGCCATGCTGAACTGTGAGTCAATTAAACCTCTTTCCGTTATAAATTCTCCAGTCTTGGGTATGTCTTTATTAGCAGTGTGAGAATGGACTAAATACATCAATTATAATGGATTCATTTTGAACATGTTAAGATTATCTTTGAGAAGATAGGTAGAGAGGTCCTGTGGGCACCTAGAGCTCACCTCGGACTGAAGGCGGGTGTACATGGCTTTAATGTGAGTGCAGAAGCCATGAATGTGGGTAAGATCTCCTTTGTGATGTACACAATGAAAGAAGAAAAAGGGTGAGAACTGAACCTGTGGAACATTCCCATTTATCAGCTGGCAGAAGACTAAGACCTGTGACAAAGGGCCAATGGAAAAATAAAGGAGAGTATAAATGATGAATCAAAGGCACAAGGACAGGCTGGGCACAGTGGCTAGTGCCTGTAATCTCAGCACTTTGGGAGGCCAAGGTGGGTGGATCACTTGAGCTCAGGAGTTCAAGACCAGCTTGGGCAACATAGGAAGACTCCGTGGTGGCAGGGGACGGGGGATATATATATATATATAGATATATATATATGTTATACATATGTATGTATAACAAGTACATTGTATATACATATATATATGTTATACATATACATATATATATATGTATAACAAGTACATTGGAGAGGCTGTGTTCAGGAGCACAGATGAATGGGCTGGACTTTACCAAGAGAAGCACATTTTTTCCACTGAGAAAGAAAACCATAAGGGTGTGTGTGGAAGCAGGTAAGTGTGTAGACTGTAGTTGGTAAAGCTGAAAAAGCTCCTATGGAAAGATTCTCCCCAAGGCCTGAAAGCTTAAGGGAATGAATAACTCCGCCCTCCTCAGGCCCTGTCCTCAGGCGCAAAGCCACGTGCCCTAGCAGTGTGCGTCAGCAAGATAGCAGAAGCAGGAAGAGAGTTAGCCAGAAGACATGTACCCTGTGAAGAGAGGCCGTCCAGGTACCACCTAGCAGTTACATCAGACTAAGACACTTCCTGTTTACAGGAGACTATAAAACCTCTGCCCTATCCTCATTTGGTGCTGATGCCATTTTAGGCCTCAGCCCGCCTGCACCCAGGCGCTCATTAAAACAGCATGTTGCTCCACACCGCCTCCTGTTGTCTGTTGGCGCACTCTCGGGGTTTGAACCGATACAAGAATCTTTCACCTACCTAGTGCTTTGGCCTCATCTATAAAGTAAAAGCAAAGCCATCTGTTGTTAAATATGGAAACTCTGTGCAGCAGTGAAGATTAGGAGTAGTTAATGATAGAAGGATGACCCCTCTCAAAAAAAAAAAAAAAAATAGAAAAAAAAAGTTACATTGAGGGCCCAGCAGACATTGAATGAAAAATATGAACTCCAGTCAAAAACTTGTTTTTGCATTTTTTTTCCAGCAGCTTTTCTACTGTCCAGAAACAAGGTAGAGAATCTGAGGTAAGATATGGCATGAAAAATGTTTGACATGGCTACTTTTGCCATAAACAGAAAGTAGAAAATAATTAAATGTAGTTCCATTTCTAGCGTTACCTAAAGTGCAGTGTTGGCTTATAAGACAGAATACCTGGACCCTGCCTCATGTGTGCCTATTGTTTGCTGAACGGATTTTAATCCTATAATAAAATCTCTCACAACATGCCATGGAAAGTATTTCCTAGAATTCTTAAAAACTAATGAGAAGGAAGCTTGAACATGCTGATTAACATGGAAGCTAGCTACTGGAAAAGAAAAGCAAAATTGAAAGATATTGTTTTAATATCCTTTCAGCTACTCTAAGATTACATAACTGAATATAGAACAAGCTATATAAAGTACAAGGCTTAGTAAAAGAAACATCAGGCTAATACCTGAGTTTTCATACTTATGGCTTAAACTTCTCATACAATGTACTACTAGCCTAATAGACTTTTTAGAATTAATTACTGCAAGTAGTTCATGGAGATAAGTGCATTTTTATTCAACTTTAAGTAGTTTGTTTCATTGTTTTGAGTATAAATAAGCAATCTCATCAATGATCACTTCAAAGATACAGTTTATTAAAATAATCATTATTCACAAAGCATTATAGGATTATTAGTAAAGCTCCCTAACAGATAGTATTATTATTTTCACTCTTTCCAAGGAGTCAGTTGTCAATATAAAAAATATGTTTAGAGAATGGGTCAGTAAAGCAGCGATTTGAATAATGAAGAATATTTGAATGATTGAAGGATAATGAATCAAACTGAGGCAAACAAAGGAAGTGAAAATGAAGAATAAAGTGATGTAAAGAATTAATGTAAGATTAGTAAGGATCATTTTATAAACAAACTGTCAAAAGCAAATTCTTTACAATAAACAAACTCTGAACAGTAAGTCTATAAGGAGTTGCCACTGAACTTTAAGTTGCTCGAACACACTAACTATGGAAGAGTAGTACAAATGATAAGTAGGCTTCCTACCAAGCAAAACTAGAAAATCAAAATTTGATTCCAGCAGTAGCACATCTTCAAGTCCCTCCTCACTTCCTCCTTTCTTAGACACTCTTTGTCAAAACAAAACAGATCTACTTACAAGGCCAAAGGCCACTGGAGAAAGAGTTTATGATCAGACAACCCAGGTGTCCTGTATCTAAAAGGGAAATACAGGTCTTGAAATGAGATAGACTGGAAATAATGAATTAGTTAGAATTCATAGGGAAAGAACTTCATTCCTTAGCACTTATCTTCATGGTATTATTTCTGTGGTGTATTATTACTTCAGTAACTTCTTCCTGTAATGATCTAGGTTACATGTAGGTATGTATTTATCACAATAATCTGATGGCTGTCTAATAACTAGTCACATACATGACATCTCTACTTCATAATAGTAGGAGAAACTTACTCTAAAGTAAAATATGATACATATGCCTTTTTAATTCTGCAATAACCCATTCATCTTTATTAATAGATTTTTAATATTACCAATATGTATTTTTCTGAAACGTATGCAATCAATCCTTTGTCAATTCTTTACTACTATGATCTGAAGGAAGTTGCAATCCAAAGAGAATAAGGTTTACAATTTTACTTGAAGATGAGAGTACTAAATATCTGTGATATATTTGAAAACCTAGCCAATGGGTGACTATTGCTTTCATTACCTTACTTGCTGCCTAGTAAACTAAACTGGGTGCCTAAAATTCCCTTTATTTTCAACTTCAATTACATATAAATTGAAAGGTATTGTTTTAATATCCTTTCAGCTACTCTAAGATTACATAACTGAATATAGAACAAGCTATATAAAGTACAAGGCTTAGTAAAAGAAACATCAGGCTAATACCTAAGTTTTCATACTTAGCACAAAAGTCTAAAATATTTTTTACCCCTGACCTGAATATGGCTTAAACTTCTCATACAATGTACTACTAGCTTAATAGTCATTTTAGAATTAATTATTGCAAGTAGTTCATGGAGATAAGTGCATTTTTATTCAACTTTAAGTAGTTTGTTTCATTGTTTTGAGTATAAATAAGCAATCTCATCAATGATCACTTCAAAGTCAGTTTATTAAATATCTTATTCATTACTCACAAAGCATTAAAGGATTATTAGTAAAGCTCCCTGATAGTATTATTTTCACGCTTTCCAAGGAGTCAGTTGTCAATATAAAAAATATGTTAACATAAGAATAGTAAGGAGCATTTTATAAATAAACTGTTAAAAGCAAATTTCATTACCTTTCTTGCTGCCTAGTAAACTGGGTGCCTAAAATACCCTGTTTATTTTTCAACTTCAATTATATATGCACAGTATTTTAATTACTTAGCCTCTATTGTTCTAAGTGCTTAGATTTCTCCACACCAAAATTCTCCAGTTTCCATTGTGTTATTTCCTGTTATAAGATTATTCAAAGTAGTTTTTTTCTTTATTGTTGTTTTTCAAAGGGAGGCAGACTGACCAGTCGTTGTTTGGGGTTATTTCACAATGCTAGTTCCTTCCTGTATACAAATTCACACAGGCACCCGTATTCATACAAATGCTGGCCCTAGGTAAAAAAATAAGGTTGCCAAGCATTTGAAGTCTTCAGGCCATTCTTTCTTTGCTCCTCCTTTGGGGATCACCACCTCCCCTTCAATTATTCTGCATCCTTTTTCTCCTCTTCCTTACAAAGAGCCTGGAATCAGTCACAGCTCCTGACACTCCAGAGTTACATGGCCTACTTCTGAGGCACGCATAGACTTGGTAGCAAAGCAAAGGGAAAGGAAGCGACAGACCTGTCTCAGCTGCCAGCTGCAATCTTTCTCGCACACCAGTGCCTTTCCTTCTTACAAGTTGCATCCTGTCGGCAGACGGACTGGCCCAACAACAAGGTTGTATCTATTGAGGTTAAACTTGCCCCAAACAGTGTTTGTTGGAGCAGAGAGGCAGAAAGGGTACAAAATAGGAAGGTGAGTTCTCGAAGAGTTAAAATCCAGTCTTAAAAATTACACATATGCTCAGTCAAGTAAATCCTCATGAATTTTTTACTGATATTTTGTCCTAGAAGATAGTGATATTAACATATTCTAGAAAAGAAAAACCTTGATTCAGTAACAACCTCACTAAGTGAGAGATAGGTGATTAAATGATGACAAAATATATTTTGAGGTTATCTCAAAGTTTAATGAAGTCCTAAATATATAGAATGATTGAATATACACTTTTAAGAAAACATGCAATAGGAGACTAGATAGAGCTGAAAAAGACACATCCATAGATTTTAGATTGTTCATTTCTTATATATTTGATTTTATGTATGAGAGTGTTTGTTATCCTGATTCAGAATGAAATGACTTTGAATGGTATTTGTGGAATCACTTTTTTTTCTAGCCTGAGGAATAATTTATTGTGGAAAAGTTGAAAAGTTGCTCTAATTCACTAATATTTCAAAGCATCATTTATTTTCTCAGGGAAAGAACCAGAAAAATTGGATCCAAACTTAAAATATCAATACTCATAGTTTAGCATTTAAAAATGAATAACTACGTGGAGTTACCAGTGATACTTTTAAAATTTATATTTTTGTTATGTGTACTGTTTCAACAAAGTCATGAGTATACCAAAGTGAGCTAACAGTCCTCATTCCAAAATGTTGCCCCAAAATAATTTCTGAACCACATGACAGATGTTTGATACAGATGACTAAATTTCTTGTCATGTTTATTGTTAACAGTAAAACCAACAGAGTGCTAGACTTCAGACACTAATATCTTCAAAATATGGACTTACATGAAACTAGACAGCGATATCATCTTAAAGTACTTTTTTGTCTTAAACAAATCAAAAAAAGCAAAGATCAGAGTTGAAAGGAAGAAAAATACATTGAGTGACACCATATGGCAGCCAGACACTGGGATAGATGCTTCATATACCTTAGGTCATTTAACATTATAGTTAAGTAGAAAATGTTTTAAAGTTGTGGAGGTATTTAACTAGTTTTTCATTTTCTAAGCCAGCACAGCTTTTGACTCACCTGTTCATAATGAAGAGATTATTTGTTTTGCCCTATGTTTCTGTTGCACAACATTTTCTCTCTTTTAAAAGATATTTATTGAATCATCATCTGCCTCAGGCTTGATATGGTATAACCTCTGAAAGACTGGTTAAGTACTTCAACTCACCTTTCAAAATATTTCCAGTGCAGGCCATTCAGTGTTCCAGGTACCTAATGAGTCATTTTCATCTTCCCAGTCTACCAAGCAGGATCTCAAAGCCTCCTTTATCTTTCTGGGTGTATACAGAGTCATTAAGCTCAAATATGTCCTTTGTCAACAGACTTGAGGGTTGGGTTTAGTTATTAACTTGGTGAGTCTCCACCCAGCTAACTATTCTAGGAAATCATTTGGTGAGTCAGGCATTCTTATAGTCACATTGCAGCAGCCAGTCATCTGTCCTAAGTGCTGCCGCCGAAGACTGAATGTCCTGGAAAGTTTGTTATCACATCTCCATTATGACAAAAGCATTGTGCCGAACAGATGAAAAAATGCATTGTCAATGGAATATTTTATGTTTGTTTGTTTTCCTTTAAGCAATATTGCCTTGTTATAAAAGATCAATAAATATTTGTTCATTTCAATTCTGATGAGTCTGTGAGCTGTTACCATTAAGCACAGAGCAGCATCCTACTTTGGGATTGAGAAAGTGGGAAATCTAAAGTGAAAGTCTACAGTGATTAAACAAAACTGAAAACTGAGCCACTCCTCTTCCATCTGGTAGAGAAACTGTGACCACATGCCCTTCTCTCCACTAAGAGGAAAGACCAGACTCACTGGTTCACTGGTATGTTTTCCTTATAGTAGACAGTGGTATGACAATGCCAAGTGATAAAACTTCTATAACACCCCTCTCTCCAGTTGATCCAAAGAACTTGGAGGGGAGGAAGAAGGGGGAAGATGTGAGGAGACACAGCAAGTTAGGCACCTCTGTTTTTTCACAGGAGCAAAAATAATAGGTTCTTATCTAGTTGGAAGGTGAGGATACTACTAATTCATAAAACAACATGAACAGAGTTAATTTTCTAAATGTCAAGACATAAAGAAAATTTAACCTTCTTTAGAAAAAAAAATTATTTCTAAAAGAAAGAAATAAATTTGTATTGAATTATTACTATGTAATAGGTGCTAAACCAAGCACCTTACATGTTTTTGCTCACAACAACTCCATAATGTTGCTGTTATTTCACCATTTTACTGATGTATTAGTCCGTTTTCATGCTGCTGATAAAGACATACCCAAGAGGGGGTAATTTATACAGGAAAAAGGGGTTAGTGGACTCACAGTTCCATCATGGCAGAAGGCAAGGAGGAGCAAGTCACATCTTACATGGATGGCAGCAGGCAAAAATAAAGAGCCGGCCAGGAACAGTGGCTCACACCTGTAATCCCAGCACTTTGGGAGGCTGAGGCAGGTGGATCACGAGGTCAGTAGTTTGAGACCAGCCTGACCAACATGGTGAAACCCTGTCTCTACTAAAAATACAAAAATTAGCCAGGCGTGGTGACAGGCTCCTGTAATCCCAGCTACTCAGGAGGCTGAGATAGGAGAATTGCTTGAATCTGGGAGGCAGAGGTTGCAGTGAGCCAAGATCACACCACTGCACTCCAGCCTGGGTGACAGAGTGAGACACCATCTCAAAAAAAAAAAAAGAGAGAGAGAGCTTGTGCAGGGAAACACCTGTTTTTAAAACCATCAGATCTCATGAAACTTATTCACTATCATGAGAACAGCACAGGAAAGATCTATCCCCATGATTCATTTACCTCCCACTGGGTCCTTCCCATGAAATGTGGAAATAGTGGGAGTTACTATTCAAGATGAGATTTGGGTGGAGACACAGCCAAATCATATCAACAAATAAAGAAATTTAGGACAGTAACTTTCCCTGAATCGCACAGTTGAGCCAAAATTTAGATGAGTTCATTGCATTTGTTTTTAAGCACCAGACTATTAAATTAGGTTTTGTTATTTTTGAAGAGCCAGAACTAATGGCAAGTACGTTGTATTGCCCATATAGTAAGGAATTAAAAGAAAACTAATGTGACTAGCATGTAGCCTTACAATTAGTTTGTGTTTTATATGTATAATACATATTTATAATATATACAATAACTTGTTTTGATATTAAATTTTACCTTTTTTAAAAAAAATCACACGATGAAACTTTCAAAGTAATCATTCCAAGACAATGAGAAATAACTGTATTAAAACATAGCTAAAATTCATAACATAGGGAGCATCAAGACTCAGTTCCTAAAGCAGATCCTACTGAAAGTTATAAAGTTTAAAAAAAAAAAAAGACAGTGTTCACATTTGACAAAGATGGGTTGTGGTGGCTCAAGTGTTCATTATTCTTATCTTTTCACATATGTTTAGAATATTTTACATAGAAATATATTTATAAAAACATGGATCATTACCAATGCAGAACTTCTGGCTATTATCCTTACCTTGATTATACCCTAGGGAACCTTATTTTCCAACTTTGTACCTGAGCTCATAGGGAAAACCAGAAATAATAAAAAGAATATATGCTAGGTAGAAGCCTATCTAAACACATAATCTTTTTCTGGGAAAATATAAAAGGACTACAGAGCAAGATGGCTTTTAACTGTTAACGAATTCTTCTAAAATACCATGTGATATAACTAAAAAGAAAAAACTTCCAAATTGATTTGATCAGGTTTACAAATCTGATACCAACAGTTGACAAATGCAAAACAAAATAAAACAAAAAAAAAACAAGGGAGACTACTTGAGGAAGAAGAGAAAGAAGTAAAAAGAAAGGAAAGGAAATTAAACAAAATAGCATTTATGGCTATAGATGAAGAAATGTTAAATACAATCTGCCAAATCAAATTCAAAAATATATTCAGGCTGGGAGTGGTGGCTCATGCCTATAATCCTGGCACATTGGGAGGCCAAGGCAGGCAGATCTTTGAGTCCAGAAGTCCAAGACCAACGCAGGCAATAGGGTGAAACCCCATCTCTACACATGCCTATAGTCCCTGCTACTTGGGAGGCTGAGGCAGGAGGATCAGTTTGAGCCCAGGATGCAATTAGCCGAGATCGCGCTATTGCACTCCAGCCTGGGTGACAGAGCAAGACCCTGTCTCAAAACAAAAAACAAACAAACAAAGAAAATACATATTAAAAGAAAAATCTGTTCCCACCAAGGAAATTTTACTCTCATGAAATTAAAGGATAGTTTAATCTAGAACACTAGACATAACCACATGGCATTTATACATGAAAGGAGAAAATAAAAATAGATATCAAAAGGTACCTAATAAATTTAATGCCAATTCCTCATTTTTAAAACACCCAAAATATACTAGTAGTAGATGGATATCTCCCAAACATAATGAAGAATATTATTTATTGTATTAGTCAAGGGAACGCTAGCTGCTGTAATTTATAAATTCTGTGGTTTAGTAAAATATGTTGATTTCTTATTCCTCTGTTGTTCAACTAGTGGCAGTGTCAAGGAGGTGAGGAGAGCATGATTTCAGAGTGCAATGTGTGAGGTACTGTCTACAAGATCAAGATACTCAGGATAATGGAGCCTCTACCATCTTCAATACACAATTTCTCAGGCTGCCCTGAGAATTAGCATCTAACCAGCAAATAGGGAACAAAAGGAGAACATACATGGGACATTTTTAATACAGATTAGGTCAGGAAGTGGCACTCATTACTTCCACTAACATCCCACTAATTAGAACTTCACATATTGTTGCTTCAAACTGCAAAGAAGGCTGGGAAATGTAGTCTCTCTGTGTACCAGATGAAAAACTGGGTTTGGTGAACAGTTAGCCAGTCTCTGCTGAACCTATTCTACTGGTTATCAAATAGTCTTTTTTATTCTTCTTCCTACACAGAGCTAACTTCTTTCTCAAAAGAGACAATTCAAAATCCCAGCCAGTCCCTATGTCCAGTTCAAAATACAGGATCTCCAAGTGCTAATGACGTAGAGTTCTTTCTCTAACTGATTAAAATGTAGCCTTATAGTTCAGCAACATTATCAATTAAAATGATAAATTATCTGCCCATTTCCCTCCCCTGTACATATATACACACACACACACACACACACACACACAGAGAGAGAGAGAGAAAGAGACAGCGAGAGAGAGAGAGAGGAATGTAGCAGTTATTACCTTTTAATTTACTATATAACCATCTCCTTTGTTTGGTGTCACCTTCCATTAGAACTTAAACTCCATGATAGCAGACCACCCAAAGTAAGCATGTTATTTTTACAGTAAAATTAATTTTGAACAGAAATGCAAATATCTTGGGAAGTGGTTAAGCATCATTCACACCTTGGTTTCAATTTCCCAAATCTCACTATTAGAACTGAATCACCACTCTTGGAGCTGGGGTTTGTATAGGCAAGGAAAGAAAGTAGGATGGTGGAATGTAGGACTATGGAGAACTGAAATAGCATGAAGACACTGGTCTGCAAGAGACCAAAAAAGGGGAGTCAAGAGGTGAAAGACAGGATCAGAACAAAAGGTGAGAGAGCAACAAACTTTGGTTTGAGCCACAAGAGTAATTAACTCATTAATTAACTGATTAGGAACTTGTAAATTCTTTCATTCAATAGTAAAATATTGATTTTTATCTGCCACAACTGTGATGAGTATTTGGGATTCAAAAATGAACAAGAGACAGAGCATGACCTCGAGAAACTCATATCTAGTTTTGAGGGACAGAGTATAGTGAGTATATGAGTGCGATAAGGAAGATGTGAATGGAATGTTATGACAACACAGAAAGAAAGCAATTAACCAGGCCATGGCCACGTGGAGGACAGATCCAAGAAAAGTTTCAGGAAGAAAGAACCTGAGTCTTAGAAGAGAGGATAGGCCGGGCGCGGTGGCTCAAGCCTGTAATCCCAGCACTTTGGGAGGCTGAGACGGGCGGATCACGAGGTCAGGAGATCGAGACCATCCTGGCTAACATGGTGAAATCCCATCTCTACTAAAAAAATACAAAGAACTAGCCGGGTGAGGTGGCGGGTGCCTGTAGTCCCAGCTACTCGGGAGGCTGAGGTAGGAGAATGGTGTAAACCCGGGGGGCAGAGCTTGCAGTGAGCTGAGATCCGGCCACTGCACTCCAGCCTGGGCGACAGAGCGAGACTCCGTCTCAAAAAAAAAAAAAAAAAAGAAGAGAGGATAGCATTTGTGAAGTTTTCGAGAAGCAGACAAAGGCATAACGCATTCAGAAGACTGGACTTTAGGGAGTAAGGGGGTTGGAGATGTTAGCAGGGGACAGATTTTGAAGGTTCATTCCTGTCCAGCTCTAATTCCTTTAAGCCACCAAGCTGTCCTTACACACACACACACATACACACACACAAACATACACCACATAAAACAGGAGTTCTACTTCTTACATATAACTCCTTTTCATTTTTAATCTGTCTCATTGTTTTGGTACTTTGGAAATACTCTTAT
Source organism: Colobus angolensis palliatus (assembly GCF_000951035.1). Lineage (NCBI taxonomy): Eukaryota > Metazoa > Chordata > Mammalia > Primates > Cercopithecidae > Colobus > Colobus angolensis. The sequence goes on along the minus strand of NW_012117722.1, from coordinate 2,127,049 downwards.
CTGAATATCAACCTTGATGCCCACTGAAAAGCAATTGTAGTCCTCATCTCTGGAAAAGCTTCCTCAAGTCATCCTATTCATACTCTCCTCCTGGTTCCATTTGCTCCAGAACCCTTTATTTCCCTCTGCCAATGCTACTCCCATCCCAGATGCAGACTTTATAAGCCTTTATAAGCTTTGCTAAGACATGTGCACTTGACCCTAGATAGCCACCAAAGAATTTTAATCATAAGCATGATAACATAATAAAATTTGCATTTTATAAAAATCACTCAGCCGTGTAGAGGATGGCTTGGAAGGGCATAAACTGGTAGAAGACATTTAGAGTAAACTAAACCAAATAAGAAAGACTGACATTGTGGCTTATTATCATCAGTAAAATAAAAATAGTTTCAGAGAAATGACTGTTCATATCAGGCATAACAGAACATACCAGTCCAGGTATGTTAAAGATCTGTTTGTTATTTGCCTTGTGGAGATAAAGGGAAAGGTGAGCAAATAATAGTATCTTCATTATAATCTAAAACTCATCTAACATTAAATTTTATGCTCTCTGCCTACATGTAAGAAAGGCAAACTATTAATTTGTTTAAAGGATTCATTAAACTGATTTCAGAAAGGACATAATTCTATTACCCTTTATTTTATTTTATTTATCTTTATTTTACTGTGTCTAGCAAGACCAAAAATAATAAATTAACTCTTTAAAGATGAAAAAGGTTAAGTGGGTTATATCTGGATTTTTTTCCTAAAGGCTCAGAATTTTATATTAAGCATTATCGTAACATGCATTCTTAATAAATTGTTTCATAAATGAGATAAGGTACATGAAAGTATAAAGTATATTTAATTGGAGCTTGCTTTGTGCAAAGCACTCTGGCAGATAGAAGAGTAAAAGATGTTCTCTGCCTCAAAGAAACTTTTATATAATATATACGCCAGAAACACTCAATTTAAGATTAATACCTTCTTAGCCAGGAGAGTATACGTGAAGTGTTTGTGACTATCTCAAAAACACAAGCACTATAGACAAAATATTCAGCTTCTAGACTGACGGCTTGTAAAGAATTGAGCAGACCAAACTGGGCCCAAAATCTACTTTACTCATCCTCTCCTGCTTAATGAAATATCCTGAGAAAATATCAAAGTCATATTGAAAGAAATGAAAGCAATAAACTAATTAGAACTGACAAGGTTATCTTAAACAGGAGAATCACAGATGATGGAGCCTATGACATTAGCATCTTTTTCACAACACAGAAGAAACTGAGGACTCAGGTGATTAGTATGTCTTGCCTAGATTCATACAGTTTAGTGACAGCACTAGAGTTTGAATCCAATTCCCCAAATTATTAACAGTCTTTTCATTTTACCACATTGACGGGTAGAAGAAGAGACCTCCCCAAACAATATGAAACAGCAATTATTTTCTGCATTTAGATATAGTCAGCCCAAATCTTCTCTAATTTATAAAAATATCTTTGAGAGAAAGGAGAGCTTCTGAAAAACATATTTTAATCTTTAATCCCTTCTACTTTGCCATTCTAATACTACAGTAAGGACAATCCAAAATAAAAATTCTGTTTTTCCTTTTTCTTTTTTTTTGGAGACAGAGTCTCACTCTGTCACCTAGGCTGGAGTGAAGTGGCACAATCTCGGCTCACTTCAACCTCCATCTCCTGGGTTCAAGCGATTCTCATGCCTCAGCCTCCTGAATAGCTGGGACTACAATAGCTTGTGCATCACCACGCCTGGCTAACTTTTTGCATTTTTAGTAGAGATAGGGTTTCGCCGTGTTGCCCAGGCTGGTCTCAAACTCCTGGGCTCAGGCAATCCGCCAGCCTCGGCCTCTCAAAGTGCTAGGATTACAGACATGAGGCACCACACCCTGCCTAAAGTAAAAATTCTCTTAAGAAATTGGAAGATACCCCTATTCTGATTCTAAGAGACTGGAAATCTGTGTTATCTAAGTCCTGTAGCACTGTGCATGAGAAAGTAGAAGGAATCTCAGGCAGGGGTAAGAAAGTGAGCCAAAGTGCCAAGACTGAAATATGATCGGTTCAGCTAAGGCAAAGGTTAAGATGGAAAGGTAGGCAGGTGCTAAATTGTGAAGGGCCTTTAAAAAAATCAAATGAAAATGTATCTTGATACATACATACATACATACATATATATATATATATATATGTATTTTTCTACAAAAAGTCTATCAGGCAAGGAAAGACAATAATGCCTGAGAAAGAAAATAAGAGGAGTTCTATAATTGCTCCACAGCATGGAGAAAGTATCCATGTTGTGGATCAAGGAGGGGAACCCAGACAAAGCCTGGTAATCTCCTTGAGTTGAGAAAAAGCTGGAAGTCAGAGGAGGCCATGGTAGGTAATGTTTGCAGGGTGGAGTAGAGGAGTGGTAACAGCTACATAGAGAATTCCAAAGATCTGCAGATCTCCCGTGAATCTTCAGCTGGGTATTGAAAAGTGCATTTATGTAAAAATTCTATCTGAAGCAGGGGGAAACACTTGAAAATAATTATTGCAAACAATTCCAGGTGTTCATACAGGGTTGGATATAATGCCTCTTCCTACCAAAGGGAGTGGAAAATGTCATAATTCACAAGACATCATGGAAAACTCACAGAGTTGTGCCTCATATTAGGGAAAAATCTACCCTAGACTAAATGCTGCTCTTGTCCCATGTACCAAAGCATAAAAGCAAGATCTGAAAGATTCAAATCATTTCCAAGTGACTTAACTGCACCCCATGACAAGTTTAAGAATATTTATAGGAATACAAAAATGTCAAAAAACAGCAAGGCAAAATTTATGTTGGCCACTGAATCAGAAATTATTTGGAATTCAAAGAAAGGGGAAAATATAATCGATCATAAGGGGAAAAACCCAACCCATTGACATTGACCCAGAAATGATAAAGCTGACAAGATAAGGATTCATATATAAGGACATTAACAGTCATAATTATATTATATATTCAAGAAACTAGAGAAAACATTGAACATGTAAAATAGAAATATGGGTAATACAAAAAAGATATAAAATTCTAGAGTTAAGGTCAGCAAATGTTATTTTTAAAGAGTCAGAAAGTAAATATCTCAGGCTTTGCAGGCCACTTAAGGTATTCTTTCTTATGAAAACTTTTTAAAATGTAAAATCATTCCTAGCTCATGGACTATACAAAAAAAGGGCCAAGGGATAATTGTCCATGGGTCATATTTTGCTACCTCCTGTTCTAGAGGGTAAATCTACAATGTCTGAAATGGAAAATACATTGAATATGATTAATAGCAGAGTAGGCACGTAGAAGAAAAGTGAACTTGAAGACATAGCAATAGAAACTATCCAAAATGAAACACAGAGAAAACAAAACACTAAAGAAAAAAGAACAGAGCTTGAGTAAGTTACAGGACTACTATAAGCTGTCTAATATATACACAATTATAGTTCCCAAAGGAAATGAAAAATATTTGAAAATACAATGGCCAAAAATATTCCAAAATTTGGTAAAAAGTCTAAACCCATAGATCCATGAACCAACAAACCTGAAGCATAAAAAAAGTGAAGAAAATTATACCAGGGCACTTTATGGTCAAAATGCTTTTTTAAATGAAGAAAAGATTTTAAAAGCAGACAGAAGGGAGAAAAAAAGCCACATTACACAAGTAGGAATGAAAATAAAGATAACAGCAGATTTCTTGTTGGAAACAATGCAAGCAAGAACACAGTGGAGCATCATCTTTAAAATATTGGGGAAAAAAAAGTCACTCTAGAATTCTACGCCCTATGAAGATATCTTTCAAAAATAAAGGTACAGTAATGACATTTTAAGACATACAGAAGCAGAAAGTTTACATCACTAGCACACCTACATTCTAAGAAGTGTTAAAGGTCAAGGACAAAACAATACCAGATGAAAATCTAAGTCAACACTAAAACATAAAGAGCACTGGAAATGATTACTATGTGGGAAAAAACAAAAGAATGTCTGATATATTTAAATGTCTTTTAAAAATAATTGACCATTTCAAGCAAAAACAATGCATTGTGAGGTTTATAACACATGTAAAAATAAAATGTATGACAACAGCACAAATCATGGGAATGGAAAATGGGAAGTATAGTGTTGTAAGGTTTTTAAAATACACGTAAAGTATGTAATACACTTGACATTGGATCATGATAAGCAAAAACTATATATGATAAATCTTAAAATAACCTCCGAAATACCATAGAAAGAGCAATTGCTAATAAGCCAACAAAGGAGATAAAATTAAATCATTAAAAAATATTAATGCAGGCTGGGCGCGGTGGCTCAAGCCTGTAATCCCAGCACTTTGGGAGGCCGAGACGGGCGCGGATCACAAGGTCAGGAGATCGTGACCATCCTGGCTAACACGGTAAAACCCCGTCTCTACTAAAAATACAAAAAACTAGCCGGGCGAGGTGGTGGGCGCCTGTAGTACCAGCTACTCGGGAGGCTGCGGCAGGAGAATGGCGTAAACCCAGGGGGCGGAGCTTGCAGTGAGCTGAGATCAGGCCACCGCAGTCCAGCCTGGGAGACAGAGCGAGACTCCGTCTGAAAAAAAAAAAAAACAAAAAAACAAAAATATTAATGCAAAATCAGTTTAAAAAAAGAATAAAAGAGGGATAAAGAACAGATAGTACAAATAGAAAACAAGCAACAAGATGATACATTTAAACCAAAACATATTCATAAATACATTAAATACAAATGATATAAACATATCAATTACAAGCCAGAGATTGAGACTTCCAAGAAATCCACTTTAAATATAAAGACAAAAGTAGGTTAAAAGTAAAAAGA